>NW_028318245.1:6602500-6967500 GCF_062004578.1 Staurois parvus | reverse complement strand
ACCTCTCTGGTGAACTGTTTTATTAATAGAGATGAGAGTGATGTCATGTGACCTCCCAGAATCCTCCTCACCTCTCCGGTCAGGTCTATCTTTTATTAATAGAGATGAGTGATGTCATGTGACCTCCCAGAATTCTCCTCACCTCTCCGGTCAGGTCTGTGTTTTATTAAGAGGGATAAGAGTGATGTCACGTGACCTCCCAGAAGCCTCCTCACCTCTCCGATCAGATCTATCTTTTATTAATAGAGATGAGAGTGATGTCATGTGACCTCCCAGAATTCTCCTCACCTCTCCGGTCAGGTCTGTGTTTTATCAATAGAGATAAGAGTGATGTCATGTGACCTCCCAGAATCCTTCTCACCTCTCTGGTCTTGTCTGTGTTTTATTAATAGAGGTGAGAGTGATGTCATGTGACCTCCCAGAATCCTCCTCACCTCTCTGGTCAGGTCTGTTTTATTAATAGAGGTGAGAGTGATGTCATGTGACCTCCCAGAATCCTCCTCACCTCTCTGGTCATCTCTGTGTTTTATTAATAGAGATGAGAGTGACATCATGTGACCTGCAAAAATCCTCCTCACCACTCCGGTCAGATCTGTTTTATTAATAGAGATAAGAGTGATGTCATGTGACCTCCCAGAATCCTCCTCACCTCTCCGGTCAGGTCTGTTTTATTAATAGAGATCAGAGTGATGTCATGTGACCTCTCAGAATCCTCCTCACCTCTCCGGTCAGGTCTGTGTTTTATTATTAGAGATCAGTGATGTCATGTGACCTCCCAGAATCCTCCTCACCTCTCCGGTCAGCAGGTGGATGATCTCCAGGGTGAGGTCCAGTATTTCGGATGTGTGGCTGCACACCGCCTCCATCCTCAGCAGATCGGTCAGTGAGTGTCGCTCTCTGTATGCTCAGAGATTTATATCACGGCGGGAAATACAGCAAAACACTGAGATTACAATACCCAACCCCCAATTTCATAAATGTCTCATTCTGTTTTAAAGTGTAACTCAGTACAACAATCACAGATGGCTCCAAGCTACTCAATCTTTAACACAGACTTCCACCATTCACTCCTAAATTCCTTCCACCCACTTCCTGCCTTTTTTTTGTACACTTCCTACTCTTTTCTTTTCAGTTGCACTGCACTTCCGGGTTGTGCGTTCCAACCCCTACAGTCTGTTTTTCCTGACTTCCGGATTTTGCGTTCCACGGGCCTCTGTTGTTGCTGCCATCTTGCGGTTAGTTTTGTGAATTGCGAGGAGGACTCTGCGAAGCTTGCCCACACTGTAAAGAATCCAGAAGTGCCTTGGAACGCACAGCTAAGAAGCAACGGTGGAAAGCAAACAAGCTTCATTGAGAACATTCTGTGCAGACAGAAGCAATGGAAAGGCATTTATTGTGTTCTAAATCCTAAGGAGAGACAATGCTAGTGTATGCTCCCTCTTATCATATTTATATTTATTATATTTGTGTGTTTTTATTTTTTTATAGCATGCAAGCATAGAATAGGTGCAGCACATCATGCCCGCTTAATTGGTCTTTTTTTATTTCGGCCCATATTTTAGAAAGGTACAGGTGATCGCCATGTTTGTATTACACCACATTTGTGACAGTATTTTTGATGCCTGTATACCTGTAATAGTAAAGGATAGAGTTGTAGATGTAATTTTCCATGCGACTGAGGCCAAGGGTCGGCTTTAGAGGCTTAAGATTAGCGATTGTGTTGAGGTCAAGGGTTGTTAAGTGACGTTATGGCCTTCGACGTGATAAATATGTTTGTTCAGTTTATAATGCAAGTTATCTATTTGTTGTGCTGGAATTCCATCAACAAACGACATTTTGGAAACCAAAAAATGAGCCCAGCATCTCCAAAGTGACCTCAGGAATTCGATGCAGATGGAGGGCGTTGAGGTGAAAAACGGTTGGTGACACGTCTGCTTTGAGTTGTGTAGCGGGGGTGGGAGGGGGGCAGTTGGGGCGTTGATTCAACGACCAAGTCTCACCTGACCTTGGAAACTCATTCACATCTCCTGGATACCTTGAGGAGGACGTTTCAAGGCCAGGTGGGCTGTAGGCTGGAGATGTTAGGAGGTGACTTCAGACTTTTAAGTTTCCTTCTCTTTTCCCACAAGGTCCCCCCAGACCTTGGGGTCACCAGATCTTCAAAAATAATTATCTGTAGCATTCACTACAGTTGTAGACTTCCCATTTAATTGATGCATTTGGATATAGTTCTTTTAAAATAATGGATGAATCAGACCCTTTATTCCAGAGACCCTGAACCCTTGGAAGAAAAGTCTACAGCATGCTGTGTGTGTATGTTCCTCCATAAACTGTCCTCCAGAGCTTATCACTAATGGAGGGATGTTGATGTCTCTGAGACCCTGTAATGGAGGGTCTCAGGAACAATGGAGGGTCTCAGGAACATCAAGGTTCATTCTGATAGTGTTTAATACTCAATGTTTGTGTTGTAATACTTTGTGCATTTATTGTTGACTGTATAAAGGAGAAAGTGAAGTGAAACCCAACTAGGAATGTACAAGAGTCACACAACTGAGATGATATTACAGCTTGCCATGGAGATCATCTATCTAGTGACCGGAGAGTTGAGGAGGATTCTGGGAAGTCACATGACATCAGTTTTATCTGTTATTAAAACACAGACCTGACTAGAGAGGTGAGGAGGATTCTGGGAGGTCAAATGACATCACTCTTATCTCTGTTAATAAAATACAGACCTGACCGGAGAGGTGAGGAAGATTGTGGGAGGTCACATGACATCACTCTTATCTCTATCAATAAAACACAGACCTGATCGTAGAGGTGAGGAGGATTGTGGGAGGTCACATGACATCACTTTTAGCTCTGTTATTAAAAGACAGACCTGACCAGAGAGGCGAGGGGGATTCTGGGAGGTCACATGACATCACTCTTATCTCTAGTAATAAAACACAGACCTGACCGGAGAGGTGAGGAGGATTCTGGGAAGTCACGACATCAGTCTTATTTATTTATTACAGATACATATATATAGCGCCGTCAATTTATGCAGCACTTTACATATATATTGTACATTGACTTCACACCTCCTGGCAGAGCTTTGAGTTTGAAATTCTGTGAAAAAAAAAACCTGTGACGGAGGAAAGGCAGGACAGAACACACAGAGTGGATGGCAGACACACAAAGCTTTATTGAGACAAACAGACGGCAGTCCTTCAATATGGGGAGGTGGCAGAGAGGGTGGATTTGCCACTAAATGGTAACGAGGGGGCCCCACCCACTTAAAGTCCACTAGGAGAGCCAAGGGGGTGTCCCTGTAACAGGGGTAGTCCAACACAGGAGAGGGGTGCGAGGAGTCACCACCGCAACAGTTCAGGTAACACAGTGGGGAAGCAGGTACTCACGGATCCAATAGGGTGCCTGGTCTCCCAGGGGTAGAAGCAGAACACAGGTACCTGTGGAGTCCGGATCAGGCGGGTGGCCTCTGGCTCTGGCAGACGGACTGTGGTAGTCTCTCCCCCTTCTGTGGGGTCTCTCGCAATCGCAGGCAAGCTTTCTCTGGCCGCCTCTTCCCTCCTGTGGGGTCTCTGTGAGGCTGGGGAGTAGACTGGCAGAGTCTAGTCAGAAAGGTCTCGCCGGAGCTTGAGATCCTTTTACTAACTGCACACCGGAATGAAAAATGGAGCTTCTAGCATCAGCCTCTTAAACTGCTGCAGGACGCTCCCCGGTCGCCTTGGCAACCGGGAGGGGGGAGGTAATACTAGACCCCAGGGAGAATCAGGCTGGTTACAGGGACATCCTGGGGGGCAGAGATGATGTCTGCATAGATGAAAAGCAAGTTGGGAGATGTGCAGAGAGCTCCCAGCCAGCTGGCCAGGAGGGAGGGGGCCCAGAGTAATTTAATTAGGCCATTTGGCCTAGTGACACAGGGGACAATTGGAACAGTACAGAGCAGGACTCTGAGGGCATGTGATACAAGGCATTAATAAGGGGATTAATAATTGGCAGGCTCCCATACCGTGACAAAACCCATCAATGAAATTGGCTGGAGTGCATTCTTTCCAGCTCTCAGCTTTCCTGGAAGGCATGGAGACGTGACCAGTGCCCTCAGAAATTCTGGAGGCTGGGGCATTTTTTTTCAGTTTTGGATTAACAATTTGTATACGAATGACATTTTAAATCCATTTGTGGAATGACAAAAAAAAAAGGACATTCTTATTGTAATGGAAGTTCTACTTTTAAGTGTATACACAAGGAAGGCCTGAAGGCTTGACAAAGGGGGTAGAACCTCTGAAACACGTCACCTGGCATCTGTTTCTTCCACCCGAAAAAGTTTCACAGCCCTGTAACACTCTGAGCTGTCAGGATGTTGATGGATGCGGATGGATACCACGGCTCTCCTTTTAGAGGCGGCTCATGCCAAGCCCGTTACTCTGCCATTTAGCTGACTGTCGAGATGGTCTACTCTGCAGACACAGTTCCTCCACTCGGCACAGAAAACTGTCACTTCTGGTAGGTATGGACCTCTGAAAGCATTGGGTCGCTTCTCAGAGGGCATTTGACAGGTGAAGAGGCGCTTATGTCACCTCACCATCTGTTTAACCCCTTCACGCCGGCGCCTCCCGGCCCTTTAAGGGTTTCAGAAGCCGGGAGGCGGGGTGGGGTCACATGATCGGGAAAGGTCCCGATCGAAAGAGGAGATTGGGACCTTTCCATGAGTACTGGACATGTGTACAAAAGAAGTGCAGGGACTTCTTCCCTGCGTGTCATGGGCATGGGAGTCCATTCAAATGAATGGGCTTTCGTGCCAGAGCTAAACACGGCCTGCACAACCGCATATATGTGAACCAAGGGTTAGACTTACTGCCCACCAAATGTGAAAGGGGGATTTTGGAAAAGCACCGCCAAGCCTTGATACACCCACCTTCCAGGATGTACCGTCGAGATCATGCCTACTCTCTGGGTGTCCCTGACCCTAATGTTGCATTAACTATCCATGCACTGCCGCGATCCCTTCCGCAAGTATCCTTTTTTTCAGGTTACCCTGCTACCTGGGACACAGCATCACCGGGACAGAGATATAGTACTGTCCTGGCAAATCCGGAGATTTCCTTTTACTTCCTGTTTTGTATATGGGACAGGAAGTGAAGGGAAATCACCCCAAGGGGTACAGATTAGGTCGTCTTTCTGTAATAGAAGGTAATAGAAAACCAATGGAGGCCATGGACACCCGCACAGCAGGAATTTGATTAATATCGAACAGTTTCCCCCTAATGGTATTAAAACCAAAGTAAAATTATTTCCGGTTTCAATGATCTCTCCCTCTTTCTTGAACCTAATGCAAAAAAATAAAACTGTAAACTGGTTTTTGGGTCAATTCTGTTTAGAAGTTCATATTTTTTTTAAAAGCTGCTAGTTAAAGAGTACCTCCTGCTGGCTGCACATGGTAAATATACTACCTGACAAAATAATGATTTTAAAAAAGCATGTAAAAAATGTTTTTTTTTTTTAAATATGTTAATGTATTAATTTGTTTATTATAAGCGCAGCATGTAAAAGGGAATTGCATTTTGATGACTTCCGGCTCCTGTTTGCGTTCCAGGCCTTTTGGAATTCCCGATTTCCCCCTGCTTGCGTTTCAGAGGCGCTTCCTGGTTTTGCGTTCCACCCTAGGTTAGCTGTGCGTTCCATACGCTTTTCCGGGTTGTGCGTTGCACCCAAGGTGGAGGGTCCCCTGTGTGCGTTCCAGCCGCAGTTCCGGCTGGGGGGTGGGGGGAGGTTTCTGGGGGCAGTTACGGGGCCCCGGTGGTTTGGGGAGAGCAGAGTCGGCAGGGGAAGACTCAGTGAGGGAGGGAGTCATGTGACCCCTCCGGCCCGCCAGTCATCGAGCCCAAGCGCAAAGAAGACGGTTACCTAGCAACCAGCCGGCCTGAAGAGGCTCCTCCCCTTCTGTCTGACACCCAGGACTCCCAAATAGAGTGTAAGTAGTCATAGGTAAGCAGCTGTGGAGATTGGAGCTGGTAATGAGGAGAAATACATGTGGGTGTGATAGAAATAAAATGTGTGTCTACTGAGCAGTCCTGGGGTTGAGTGCTCCTTTAATTAACTTCTGTTCATTGTCCACACCCCTTATTTTTTTTTTCCTAACCGATCAACCAATTAAGCACATGAAATCAAAAGTTTTGAAAAATATCCATTTATTGACAAAAAAAAAAAGCAAAGAGTTTCTCTGCGAGTAAGCTAATATAAATACAGAGCCGGAGGTGCCTCCTTCCGAAGGATGGGATTGTCACGTGTCCTATCACATCCTACTAAGGAAAAGCAGCTAATAGAAATACAGAGTACCTCTTACCTGAGACAGGATTGTCTTGTGTCTGTTGGATCCTACTATGGGAAAGCAGCTAATAGAAATACAGAGTGCTGGTACTTCATACCATAAGATTGGATTGTCACGTGTCTAGCACATCCTACTGAGGAAAAGCAGCTAATAGAAATACAGAGTACCTCTTACCTGAGACGGGATTTTCTTGTGTCTATGGTATCCTTTCTATGGAAAAGCAGCTAATATAAATACAGAGCGGCTGGTACGTCATGCTATAAGATGGAATTGTCTTGTCTCTGTTGGATCCTGCTATGGCAAAGCAGCTAATATAAATACAGAGCGGTTGGTACTTCATACTATAAGATGGGATTGTCTTGTGTCTGTTGGATCCTGCTATGGGAAAGCAGCTAATAGAAATACAGAGCGCTGGTACTTCATACCATAAGATGGGATTGTCACGTGTCTATCACATCCTACTAAGGAAAAGCAGCTAATAGAAATACAGAGTACCTCTTACCTGAGACGGATTTGGCTTGTGTCAATGTTATCCTTTCTATGGAAAAGCAGCTAATAGAAATACAGAACAGCTGGTACCTCCTACCCTAAGATGGGATCGTCTCATGTCTGTCGTATCATTTCTATGGGATATCAGCTAATATAAACACAGAGCAGCAGGCACCTCGTACCCTGAGACAGGATTTTCTTGTGTCTATGTTATCCTTTCTATGGGAAAACAGCTAATATAAATACAGAGCGGCTGGTACTTCATACTATAAGACAGGATTGTCTTGTGTCTATCAGATCCTGCTATGGGAAAGCGGCTAATATAAATACAGAGTACCTCTTACCTGAGACGGGACTGTCTTGTGTCTATTTTATCCTTTTTTATGGAACAGCAGCTAATATAACTACAGAGCAGCTGGTACCTCATACCCTAAGATGGGATTGTCTTGTGCCTATTGGAGCCTACTATGGGAAAGCCGACAATACAAATACAGAGCAGCTGGCAGCTCATACCCTAAGATGAGATTGTCTCGTGTCTGTCGTGTCATTTCTATGGGATATCCACTAATATAAATACAGAGCAGCAGGCTTCTCCTACCCTAAGACAGGATTTTCTTGTGTCTATTTTATCCTTTCTATGGGAAAGCAGCTAATATAAATACAGAGCAGCTGGTACTTCATACCATAAGACAGGATTCTCTTGTGTCTATCGGATCCTGCTATGGGAAAGCGGCTAATATAAATACAGAGCAGCTGGCACCTCTTACCCTAAGATGGAGATGTCTTGTGTCTGTTGGATCCTGCTATGGGAAAGCGGCTAATATAAATACAGAGTAGCTGGAATATGTTACCCTAAACCAGGAATGTCATGTGGCTTTCCTATACTTTCCATGGGAAATCAGCTAGTATAAATACAGAGCATCGGGCTCTTCTTACCATAAGATGGGATTGTTTCAAGTCTATTTTATCCTTACTATGGGAAAGCAGCTAATATAATTACAGAACAGCTGGTACCTCTTACTCCAGGGCAGGATTGTCTAGTATCTATTGTATCCCTGTATGTGAAAGCAGCTAATATAAATACAGCTGGCCCTCTTACCCACTCTATGGGTTCATCCTCCAGTTCTGGACTCTTATGGTAAGTGTCCGCCCCTATAGGAACAAGGGAAGCTCCCTTATCACAGCGGGTGGAGCTCTCATCACAAGGCAATGGGTATAAGGTGCAAAACCCTCCAATGAAAATTCATCCCAGGGGCCCCTAAAATTAAAGTCTGGCATTATTTAATTTGTAATGGAATTCAGGTGTAGGGCAGAATCCCATGATGCATTGCAGGTGCCTCTCAGAGGATGACTGAGGCTCCTGCTTGGAGATGGGCATGACCTCTGACCTTGGTCAAAGTTGAAATTTGCCCACCTGGGTTCCTGAGTTTATAGAGGACTATCCAGACAAGGAGCCAATGACTGGCCTTGGGGGGTTCTCCACTGGCCTTGTACTGGTCCATCGGTATGTAAGGAGACGGGCATGACCTCTGACTTTGGTCAAAGTTGGTATTTTCGCACCGAGGTTCCCAGGTTCACAGAGGACTTTCCAGAACAGCAGCCAATGACTGGCCATTAGGGCCATAAAGAGATGGGCATGACCTCTGACTTTGGTCAAAGTTGGTATTTGCTCATTGGGGTTCTTGGGTTTACAAAGAACTATTCATAGGAGGAGCCAATGACTGGCCTTTGGGGTTCACATTGACCTGGTGCATGTCCATCAGTGTGTAAGGAGACGGGCATGACCTCTGACTTTGGTCAAAGTTGGTATTTGCTCATTGGGGTTCTTGGGTTTACAAAGGACTGTTTGTAGGAGGAGCCAATGACTGGCCTTTGGGGTTCACATTGACCTGGTGCTGGTCCATCGGTGTGTAAGGAGACAGGCATGACCTCTGACTTTGGTCAAAGTTGGTATTTGCTCATTGGGGTTCTTGGGTTTACAAAGGACTATTTGTAGGAGGAGCAAATGACTGGCCTTTGGGGTTCACATTGACCTTGTGCAGGTCCATCAGTGTGTAAGGAGATGGGCATGACCTCTGACTTTGGTCAAAGTTGGTATTTGCTCACTGGGGTTCCTGGGTTTACAAAGGACTATTCTTAGGAGGAGCCAATGACTGGCCTCTATTGTTCACTATTGACCTTGTGCAGGTCCATCAGTGTGTAAGGAGACGGGCATGACCTTGACTTTGGTTAAAGTTAGTATTTTTGCACTGGGGTTCAAAGTTGGTATTTGCTCACGGCGGTTCCCGGGTTCACAAAGGAGGACTATACAGAAGGGTAGCAATGACTGTCCTTTGTGGTTCACCATTGACCTTGTGCTGGTCTGTCAGTGTGTAAGGAGATGAGCATGACCTTGACTTTGGTTAAAGTTAGTATTTTCACACTGGGGTTCCTGGGTTCACAGAGGACTATCCAGGAGAGCAGCCAATGACTGGCCATTAGGGTTCTCCATTAACCTTGTGCATGTCCATCAATGTGTAAGGAGACGGGCATGACCTCTGATTTTTGTCAAAGTTGGTATTTGCTCACTGGGGTTCTTGTGTTTACAAAGGACTATTCATAGGAGGAGCCAATGACTGGCCTTTGGGGTTCACATTAACTTTGTGCTGGTCCATCAGTGTGTAAGGAGACGGGCATGACCTCTGACTTTGGTGAAAGTTGGTATTTGCTCACTGGGGTTCTTTGGTTTACAAAGGACTATTCGTAAGAGGAGCCAATGACTGGCTTTTGGGGTTCACCATTGACCTTGTGCAGGTCCATCAGTGTGTAAGGAGAGGGGCATGACCTCTGACTTTGGTCAAAGTTGGTATTTGCTCACTAGGGTTCCCTGGTTCACAAAGGAGGACTATATAGAAGGGAAGCAATGACTGGCCTTTGGGGTTCTCCATTAACCTTGTGCTGGTCCATCAGTGTGTAAGGAGATAAGCATGACTTTGGTTAAAGTTAGTATTTTCACACTGGGGTTCCCGGTTTCACAGAGAGCTATCCAGGAGAGCAGCCAATGACTGGCCATTAAGGTTCTCCATTAACCTTGTGCTGGTCCATCAGTGTGTAAGGAGATGGGCATGACCTCTGATTTCGGTCAAAGTTGGTTTTTGCTCACTGGGGTTCCTGGGTTCACAAAGGAGAACTATACAGAAGGGTAGCAATGACTGGCCTTTGGGGTTCACCATTGACCTTGTGCAGGTCCATCAGTGTGTAAGGAGATGGGCATGACCTCTGATTTTGGTCAAAGTTTGTATTTGCTCACTGGGGTTCCTGGGTTCACAGAGGAGAACTATACAGAAGGGTAGCAATGACTGGCCTTTGTGGTTCAACATTGACCTTGTGCTGATCCATCAGTGTGTAAGGAGATGGAAATGACCTTGTCTTTGGTTAAAGTTGGTATTTGCACACTGGGGTTCCCGGGTTCACAGAGAGCTATCCAGGCAATGACTGTCCTTTGGGGTTCTCCGTTGACCTTGTACTGATCTATCAGTGTGTTTGGGGGGGGGAGGGGCAAGATCTCTGACTTAAAGTTGGTATTTATTTACAGGGGTTTCTGGGTTCACAGAGGACTATCCAGAAGAGTAACCCATGACTGGCCTTTGGGGTTCTCCATTGACCTTGTGCTGGTCCATCAGTGTATGGAGGCGTGCAGAGTCAGGCTGGCAAGATCTCTGACTTTGCTTAAAGTTGGTATTTGCTCACAGGGGTTGTTGAGTTCACAGAGGACTATCCAGAAGAACAGCCAATGACTGGCCTGTGGGGTTCTCCATTGACCTTTTACTAGTCTATCAGTGTGTTTGGAGACAAGAAAGATCTCTGACTTTAGTTAAAGTTGGTATTTGTTCACCAGGGTTTTTGGGTTCACAGAGGACTATCCAGAAGAGGAGCCAATGACGGACCTTTGGTGTTCTCCACTGACCTTGTGCTGGTCCATCAGTGTGTAAGCTAGTGCGTATGACCTCTGACTTTCGTTAAAGTTGATATTTGTTCACTGTGGTTCCTGGGTTTACAGAAGAGCACTGTCCAACCAATGACTGGCCCTTGCGGTTCTCCATTGACTTTGGTGCTGGTCCATCAGTGTGTAAGGAGGGAGGAGACTGTAGGAGGGTACACAGTGAGGACCTTTTCTTCTAAGTATTGGACCTTGACAGAAGACTTTTTCACTTTGTAGATTGAACTTCAATGCGATTTGAAGCCCATCCTTATCCACCAGGGGTGCAGGAGCCGTACAGGTCATCGCACTGACTAAACCAAGATGGAGGAGAGGAGTCACCTAAATGAGAAGATATTAGACATCACACTGGAGATCATCTGTCTGGTGACTGGAGAGGTGAGGAGGATTCTGGGAGAGTCACGTCACACCACTTGTATTTGTAATAAATGAGCTTTGTGACTCTGCAGGTCATTTTGTTATCTAATCTACAGAATTGTTCAGTTGTGAAGACATCTGGTGAGGTTGTAGCACCTTCTGGGATCAGGAACCGCACTACAGTTCCTCCATCACACCTAGTGGCATATGAGAAAGACAATGACAAGAAGATTCTAGAACTGACCAACAAGATCATTGAGCTTCTGACCAGAGAGGTGAGCGGAGCCAGGAATAATGGGACATTATTCTCGTGTCTACTGAAAAAAAAAAGAAAAAAATTGTCAACGTTTCTCTTGCAGGAGTACTTGAAGGAACAAAACGGTCCCTATAAGGACAATGTGATGGACAATCATCAACCCCTCACATCGTCGGGTAAGGTCAGGTACAACTCTTTCTTTTTCTCTCCCTCTCTTTTCCTTTATCGCCTCCTTCCTTCATCCCTCCTCCTTTTCTCATTATCTCCCTTTCTCCCCTCCTTCTTATCCCTACATCTGGCCATCCATCCTTCCTCCCTCAATTCCTCCTACCTCCATCCTGTCCTCCATCTTCGTTTCCCTTAACCCCTCCTTCTCTTTTTCCATCCCTTTCTTCCTCCCTCTCTCACTTCCTCCCTTGCTCTCTCCCTTTCTACTTTCATTTCCTTCATCACTTACCTTCCTCCATCTCCTTATCCCTTCTCTTTCTCTCACGTACACCCTCTTTTTCATTCCTCCACCTCCTTCTTTTTTTTATCCTACACTCAATTGTTTTCTCCCTCAATTCCTTCCTCTCACCTCCTCCCTCCCTTGCTCACTTTCTCCCTTCCTATCTCTCTTTCTCCCTCTCTTCCTTTCTGCTTCTCTCACTTCCTCCCTCTATTACTTCCTCCTTCCCTCACTTCCTCCCTTCCTCCAACACTACCTTTCTATTTTACTCACTTCCTCCATCCCTCCCATCCTTACTCCCTTTATCTCTTTCTCAGTTCCTCCCTCACTTTTTTTCTTTTTCACTCACTTCCTCCCCCTCTGCCTTGTTCCTTCACTCACCTTCTCCCCCTCCTTTGTTTCTTCCTCTCTCACTTTCTACCTACTTCAATCACTTTCTCCCATCTTTCCTTTTTCACTTGCTTTCTCCCCTCCGTCCTCCTTTCACTTCCTTCCTCCCTCTCTTCCTCGCATTATTCCTCCCTCTCTCATTTCCTTCCTAACTCCTTCCCTCCCTTTCTTCTTTACTCACTTCCTTCCTTTTTCCTTTAATTCACTTTCTTTCTTTCTTTCTTTCTTTCCTTCCTTCCTTCCTTCCTTCCTTCCTTCCTTCCTTCCTTCCTTCCTTCCTTCCTTCCTTCCTTCCTTCCCTCCCTCCCTCCCTCCCTCCCTCCCTCCCTTCCTTCCTTCCCTTCCTTCCCTTCCTTCCCTTCCTTCCTTCCTTTTTCTTCCTTCCCTTTCTCCCTCCCACTCTTTCTCCCTCTCCTTCCTTCCTTCCTTCCATCCTTCTTTATCTTCTCTTTTTCCCTCTCACTCCCTCTCCTTCCTTCCTTCCTTCCTTCCTCCCTTCCTTCTCTTTTCCCTTCCTCCCTCCCACTCTCACTCCCTCTCCTTCCTCCCTTCCTTCTCTTTTCCCTTCCTCCCTCCCACTCTCACTCCCTCTCCTTCCTTCTCTTTTCCCTTCCTCCCTCCCACTCTCACTCCATCTCCTTCCTTCCTTCTCTTTTCCCTTCCTCCCTCCCACTCTCACTTCCTCTCCTTCCTTCCTTAATGCCCATCTTCCTCCATTCCTTTCCTCCCCACCAACCTTTCCTCAACCCCTCCTCCCTCCATCCCTTCCTTTCCGACTCCCTGCATCCCTTACTCCTCACATCCATTCACTTCTTCCAATGCTTCCACCCTCTTTCCTTCCTTCCTAGTAATCTGTAGAAATCCAAACACACGTTATGCTGCTCAAGAATTTCCCCTTTCCCTCAGTATCTTCTGTTTATTAAAGAGTTAGCCAACCCAAAAGTGATGCTCCATCTCTAGGTGTCACTCTCGGTTTCTCATTCCTTTCTGTGTCTCCAGTGGTGGGCTCTCCTTCCATAGTTCCTAGTTGCATTCCTACATATCTTGCCATCATTGATGTTCCCTTCCTTCCTGTTGCATTCTCCACATTATGAAATTATTTAAAAATCCAACCGGTAGATCTCACCAGTGGGAGGTTTAAGAACCATTCAATGATATAATTAAAAAAAAAAAAAAAAAACTGGTCATCTGTTTTGGGCGGGTTGACTCATTCACATTTATCCCCGTGTTTCCATCTTCTGAGAACCATGCTTTTTGTTCTAACAGATTCATTGCTTGGAGGCTCACAGGACACCATTTCTCCATTATCAGATTGTATGACTGAAGAATATGGTATTGGTAATCATTCCCCGACTGCGAAATTGTACTCCCCGGAGAAGATAGGAGTCACCCACGCTTTAGAGATCATCGCTGAGGCACCAACTCCATATGAAGAAGAAGATCTTCCTCAATGTGACTTCACTCCACCCACAGATATAAAGGATGAGACCTGCCCAAGTGAAAAAGTCAATGGTCCTCTAGACCATTTGTTGGGTCACATTAAAGAGGAAGAAGAAGGCCTCATCAATGTTTCCTGTATTAAAGAGGACATGACCAGGGAAGTAGAACTTCTCCAACACTTGGACACTTCTACGGCCACCAAAAGTGTGCAGAGTCATATTAAGGAAGAGTCAGCTTCTAGCAATGGAGTAACCCATGGATCACCAGCAGATCTTGTACATGGATCGGTCCACGTAAAAGAGGAAACCATGCCAGGTGATGAAGAGAATTTGAGTGATACCTATGACTGTGTGACTAGCGACCCTTTAGAATACACCACCTTTGTGATAAAGGAGGAGAACGTCTCTGAAGCTGACTGTGAAAATAACGTAGCTAGCGATCGTGCTCAGAAAACCAAATCTTACGAGGGCAGGTGCAGCCAGAACTACCTGACCAACCCAACCATCGAGAAGCCATTCTCATGTTCGGATTGTGGGAAGCGATTCCAGCATCGATCCAAGCTGATCAGCCACCAGAGGGGTCACACGGGTGAAAAACCCTTCTCCTGCACGGTATGCAGCAAGTCCTTTAACTGTAAGACGGACTGCCAGACACACGAGCGCATTCACACGGGAGAGAGGCCGTACTCCTGCTTAGAGTGCGGAAAGAGCTTCAACGTCAAGTCCAATCTGGTGACCCACCGGCGGATCCACACTGGGGAGAAGCCTTATGCCTGTTCGGAGTGCGGGAAATGCTTCATCAGTAACTCCAACTTGGTGACCCACCAGCGGATACACACTGGGGAGAAACCGTACGCCTGCCCGGACTGCGGACGCTGTTTCAGCAACAAGTCGGAGTTCAACCGGCACCAACGGAGTCACTCCGGGGAGAAGCCTTACCTGTGTACAGAGTGCGGCAAATGCTTTATCAGCAAGGCTGAGCTGAACAGCCATGGGAGGATTCACTCAGGCAACAAACCCTACTCCTGCCAGGAGTGCGGCAAGACCTTTAGCCGGAAGACGCAGTTCGTGACGCACCAGTGGATCCACACGGGGGAGAAGCAGTACTCATGCTCCGATTGCGGCAAACACTTCAGCAGCAAATCAAACCTGGTGACCCACCACAAGATCCACTCGGGCCAAAAGCAGTACGTCTGCCCCACCTGTGGCAAGTGCTTCATCAACAGCTCCAACCTGGCCCTACACCGGAAGATCCATTCTGGCGACCGGCCCTTCTCCTGCTCCGAGTGCGACAAGTGCTTCATCACCAACTCTCAGCTGGTGGCGCACCACCGGAGCCACACCGGGGAGAAGCCTTATGCCTGCTTGGAGTGCGGGAAACACTTCAGCAGCAGCTCGGAGTGTAGCCGGCACAAGAGGGTCCACACCGGGGAAAGGCCGTACGCCTGCTCGCAGTGTGATAAGAGCTACATCTGCAAGTCCAACCTCGTCATCCACCTGAGGACTCATACGGGGGAGAAGCCGTTTTCCTGCTCCGAGTGTGACAAGGCTTTTATTAGCAACTCCGACCTGATTAAACATCAGAGGATCCACACACGATAGATGAGATTGGGAATCGGTAGGGTGGAATACTCAGAACGGTGCTGGCTCTATTTTTGGTGGGGTGAATGGGACTTTTGGTCTCCTAGCATTGGGAAAGTTGAGATATTTCGAGTGAAACGCTATAGTCTTCTTATCAGGAAGCACTTCAGGTCACCATTGTTATGGCTACACCGCTGGTGGCCATTGGCATAGCTTATCAGGAGGTCTATGGTCCCAGGCTTGGCAGTGGAGCCCACGCAACACCCAACATGGCACCTCCATGCTATCGTCTTCCCTCTCGCTCTGGAGATGTGTAGGTATAGAAACTCCGAACCCTCTGCTATTGTGTAAGAGCTGGGTGGTGGGGGGGCGAAGCAGATGGGAGAAAGTTAATTCAGTAGGTGAAGGTCCACTTTAAATCATCAAAACCACTGCTGCCAAGTGAACTCTATTAATCAAAGGACTCATTTTGGGTGCCAAGTTCCAAAAAATTTTTTTCCATTTATTTAACCCCTTGCCTGCCGGGCACTTTCACCCCCTTCCTGCCCGGGCCAATTTTCAGCTTTCAGCACCGTCGCACTTTGAATGACAATTGCGCGGTCATACAACACTATACACATATGAATTTTTTAGCATTTTTTTGAGACAGATAAAACTTTATTTCGGTGGTCTTTATTCACCACTGGGATTTTTTTTTTTTTTGCTATATAAATGAAAAAGTCCAAAAATTTTGAAAAAAAGTGTTTTTCTTATAAAACTTTGCAAATAAATAATCTTTCTTTATAAATCTTGGCCAAAATGTATTCAGTTATCTTTTTAGCAAAAAAAAAAACCTCAAATTAGTTTATAACCAAAAATTATAATGTTTCTAATTTTGTTTACATTTTTATTTAATTTTTTTATATTATTATTTATATTTGTTGTGTTTTTTTTTTTACATACTGTCACCCTAGCAGTACAGTGTCACCATGGTGACACTGTACTACTTGTGGGTGTTTATGAAGATTTTTTTTTTTACGCTGATTGCTTTTACACCCATAAAGGCTGTAAAAGCAATCATCGGTCGTGCAACACTGTACCCAAACAAAATGTTTATCATTTTTTTGAGACAGATAGAGCTTTCTTTTGTGGCATTTAATCACCTCTAAAAATGACTGAAAATTTTGTAAAAAAAAAGGTTTTTTTTAGTTTCTGTTATAAAACTTTGTAAATAGGTAATTTTTCTCTTTCACTGATGTGCGATAATGAGGCTGCAGTGTTGGGCACTGATAGGCTGCACTGATGGGCACTGATAGGTGGCACTGATGAGGAGGTACTGTTAGGCTGCACTGATGGGCACTGATAGGTGGCGCTGATGAGGTGGCATTGATAGGCGGCACTGATGGCATTGACAGGCATCACTGATGGGCACTGAAAGGCAGCACTCATACAGTATATGGCACTGAAAGGCAGCACTCATACAGTATATGGCACTGAAAGGCAGCACTCATATATGGCACTGATAGGCAGCACTGACTGGCACTGATAGGCGGCACTGATTGGAACTACTAGGCAGTACTGATGGGCACTGATAGGTGGCACTGACGAACACTGATAGGCGGCACTGACTGGCACTGATAGGCGGCACTGACTGGCACTGATTGGAACTGTTAGGCGGTACTGATGGGCACTGATAGGCGGCAGTGACGAACACTGATAGGCAGTACTGACTGGCACTAATAGGCAGCACTGATGGACACTGATAGGCAGCACTGGCTGGCACTGAAAGGCAGCTCTGATGGGCACCTGTATGTGGCATTGATGTTCACTGATGGGCACCTGTATGTGGCATAGATGTGCACTGATATGTGACATTGATGTCCACTGATGGGCACCTGTATGTGGCATTGATGTGCACTGATATGTGGCATTGATGTCCACTGATGGGCACCTGTATGTGGCATTGATGGGCACCTGTATGTGGCATTGATGGGCACTAACAGGGGGCAATGATGGGCACTGATAGGTGGTACTGATGGGGCTACACTGATAATAAGTGCCCTGATGATCACTGTACAAGCAAATCGAGGGACCAGCAGTTTCTGAGAAGAGGCTCCTTATGGCTGCCTAGGTGACGGCAAGAGCAGTATTTTAAAACTAATACTAGCAGATTTAGATACACTAACAAATTGAAGCCAAACTCCAGCTCTGACAGCAGTTACAAATGTAGTTACGGTAACAGTTTTTTTTCCTTTTGGGATAAAGGTTTTACACGAATAAATAAAATCTGATCGTTCTAAGCAGCCCTGTCAGTGGTTAATGGTTTGTCTCAACCCTCTAACTGATACATCTGCAGAAGAGCTTGTTCTGTCGAAAAGCCACAGACTTACCGGCTGGATCACCAGATAATAAAAAAAGAAAACTAATGCAGCCATCACATCTAAGAATTGGTAAGCTGCAATACAATTATTATTATTATACAGGATTTATGGCGCCAACGGTTTGCTCAGCGCTTTACAATATAACGGGAGACAATACAGCAACAATACAGTTCAATACAAGAGGGATAGGAGGGCCCTGATCCTGGGAGCTTACAATCTAAGGGATAAATGTTTGCTTTTGGGTTTATTACTGCTTTAATACCTAGGCCTGGTACATTCCCTAATTCCAAAACCTTTCATGCCGCGCTATTAAAAAAAAAAAAAAAAAAAAAGTAGTGTATACTATAGAAAATATTCATTAACCACCTCCTGTCCGGCCGTTGTATATAAACGGCCGAACGATGGCAGTGCAGGATCGGGTGCCCGTTTATAAACGGCCTCCCCGCCACCTGCTTGTGCGTGCTACCTGGGAGAGCGCAGCACCGCGATCCGGTGCCCACTCTGAGCTCCGGACACAGTGGAACACCGATCGTCGTACAAGACCTCTGTGCGAGGTCCCGATCATGTGATCACTGATTGGCCAATCAGTGATCACAGGCAGAGTTTTTCACTTCTGACATCATTGCTTTCTACGTGTGAAATCTGTGAATGATCACAGAGATCACATGGTACAGGGCTATTCACAACATCCTTGTACCATGTGACAAGCTGTGACCAATCACAGCTCACATAGTATTTCTCAATGGCTGCAAGAATGCAGCCAGAGAGAAGGAGGAATGATTGTTTTTACAACCTTTATGGGTGTAAAAGCAGTCAGTGTAAAAAAAAAAAAAATCTTCATCACCCCCCACAAGTAGTACAGGGTCACTATGGTGACACTGTACTGCTAGGGTGACAGTATGTAAAAAAAACAAAACATAAATAATAATATAAAAAAATAAAATAAAAATGTAAAAAATGTTTTTTTAAAATATAATTTTTGGTTATAAACTAATTTGGGTTATTTTTTTTTTTACTAAAAAGATAACGGAATAAATTTTGGCCAAGATTTATGATGAAATATTATTTATTTGCAGAATTTTATAAGAAAAACACTTTTTTTCCAAATTTTTGGAATTTTCATTTATATAGCAAAAAAAATATAAATCGCAGCAGTGAAGAAACACCACCAAAATAAAGCTTTATCTGTCTCCAAAAAATGCTAAAAAATTCTTATGGGTACAGTGTTGCATGACCACGCAATTGCCATTCAAAGTGTGATAGCGCTGAAAGCTGAAAATTGGCCTGGACAGGAAGAGGGTAAAAGTGTCCGGACTGAAAAGGGGGGAAAGTGTAAAGACCAGGGGCGGACTCACAACTCATGGGGCCTCCGGGCAATAGGGGATCATGGGGCCCCTGTGTCCTTGCCCAAACTCAAAAAAGCCTATGAAAAAGGTACCAGGGGCATCTCATGGGGCCCCCTACTGACCCCGGGCCCTCGGGCAGTGCCCGAGTTTCCAAATGGTCAGTCCGCCCCTGGTCCAGACTGAAAGTGGGGGAAAGCGTCCGGACTGGAAGGGGGTAAAAGTGTCCGGACTGGAACGGGGGGGGGGGAAGTGTCCGGACTGGAAAGGGGGTGAAAGTGTCTGAACTGGAAGGGGGTAAAAGTGCCCAGACTGAAAGGGGGGGAAAGTGTCTGGACTGGAAGTGGGGGAAAGTGTCCGGACTGGAAGGGGGTGCAAGTGTCCGGACTGGAAGTGGTTAAAAAAAAAAAGTGTATACTCACCCTTTAAAAGTATGGGTATAGACAATATTCATTAAAATGGCTAGGAGGCTGTGGGTGGGGCTGGGTATCATTGTGGGAGATAGGGGTTCTGGATGTTGTCAGGGGATTCTGCAGAAGACTTGGTGTCCCTATAGGAGATGAGATTTCTGGAGGTAGTTGGGGGCAATACTTTGATTGTCAGGGCCATCCAATAGCCATAGTGTGGTATTTTCCTGATCGATATAGAAAAAAAAGGCAACCGAATGCCTGAACTCCTGCGCTGGACAGTGGACTCCACAATGTCTGTATCCCCACAGGGAGTATAGAAGGAATGCAAGCTTTGCTGTCCTCAACGGACCAGGGAAATCTAAAAAGAACTGTATATGAAGAAACAAAAAGAGGGTGCACGGGCCTAGTGTATTACCTTTTAACCACTTGCCGACCGGCCGTTGTATATAAACGACCGGACGGTGGCAGTCCAGGGGCGGGTTGCCGTTCATAAACTCCGGACACAGTGGAACACCGTTCGTCGGACAGGACCTCTGTGTGAGGTCCCGATCATGTGATCACTGATTGGCCAATCAGTGATTACATGCAGAGTAGTAAATAAGATGTCACTTCTGACATCATTGCTTACTACGTGTGAAACCTGTGAATGATCACAGAGATCACATGGTACAGGGCCATTCACAACAGCCTTGTACCATGTGACAAGCTGTGACCAATCAGCTCACACAGTATTTCTCAATGGCTGCAAGAATGCAGCCAGAGAGAAGGACAAATGATTGCTTTTACAGCCTTTATGGGTGTAAAAGCAATCAGTGTACCTTTTAAAAACGAGATTTATTGATCAAAAGTAAAATACTCACAAAGGAATAAAATCAAATGAAAGGCAGGTCACAACAAATGCAGCGAGGCTGGGATTGGCTCTGAGGAAGAGGCACAGCCTCGAAACGCCTCAGAAAACAGCCACCTAGAGGTCTGCAGTCCCCCACCAGACATCCTTCAGGGTGATTGGACCATGCTGCGTTTCTTGTGACCTTGCCTTCATGTCATTTTATTCCTTTGCGAGTATTTTACTTTTTATCAATAAATCTTGTTTTTAAAAGGTAATACACTAGGCGTGCGCCCTCTTCTTGTTTCTTCCTATGTGGTATTTTCCTGATTGATGTATTTCAGGAAAATACCACATGATGGCCACTAGATGGAGCTGACGACCAGTAGAAATAAACACACTAGCCAAGATAATAACATTCGTCCAAAAATTGACAATAACGACTCAAGATGAAGATTCGCACAAAATGTTTTTCCTTCAAAGGAAACTTGTCAAGGGAAATTACATCACTGAGATCCTTCTGCACATTCCGGTGGCCTGGCTGTCCTGGACCTCACTCCCCTGAATTATGTTGTCCGCTCAATATTTCTGAATGTTCATTAAATAACTTTGACTTTCTTTTATTACTGTCAATAAAAGGTTTTTGCTATTGTTTTTTTATAAATAAAATACAGTGTAACATCTATCCTATTCTGTGCGCATATGTGTTCAGAAATCTCTCTTGTGGATGGCGGCGGTACCTTTCTGTAACAGTGCCTGAGTTCTGACGATACCTTCCCCCGGTGCCTGAAAGTTTTATTGCTTTTGGGCATTTATGTACAGTTGCAAGAAAAAGTATGTGAACCCCTTGGGATTACGTGGAGTTTTGCATGAATTGGGCATAAAATGTGCTCTGAACGTCATCTAAGTCACAACAATAGAAGAACACAGTCTGCTGAACATAATACTACACAAACATTAGAAGTTGCCATGGTTTAATTGCACATAACATGTAAACATTCACAGTGCAGGGAGGAAAAAGTATGTGAACCTTTGGACTTAATAACTGGTTGACCCTTCTTTGGCAGCAATAACCTCAACCAAACGTTTCCTGTAGTTGCAGATCAGACCTGCACAACGATCTGGAGTAATTTTGGACCACTCCTCTTCACAAAACTGTTTCAGTGTAGCAATATTCTTGGGATGTCTGGTGTGAATCGCTCTCTCAAGGTCATGCCACAGCATTTCAATCGGGTGGAGGTCAGGACTCTGACTGGGCCACTCCAGAAGGCGTATTCTGTGCTGTTGCAGCCATTGTTTTGTTGAATTACTTGTATGCTTTGGGTCATTGTCCTGTTGCATCACCCATCCTCTGCGGAGCTTCAGTTGGCGGACAGATGGTCGTACGTTTTCCTGCAAAATGTCTTGATAAACTCTGGAATTAATTTTCCCATCAATGACAACAATCCGTCCAGGCCCTGAGGCAGCAAAGCAGCCCCAAACCATGATGCTCCCTCCGCCATGTTTCACAGTGGGGATGAGGTTTTGATGTTGGTGCGCTGTGCCTTTTTTTCTCCACACAGTGTTGTGTGTTCTTCCCAAACAACTCAATCTTGGTTTCATCTGTCCACAGTATATTTTGCCAGTAGTGCTGTGGAACATCCAGGTGCTCTTTTGCAAACTTCAAACGTGCTGCAATATTCTTTTTGGACAGCAATGGCTTCCTCCGTGGTGTCCTCCCATGTACTCCATTCTTGTTTAATGTTTTCCTTATTGTAGATGTGTCAACAAAAATGTTAGCATGTGCCAGAGATTTCTGTAGGTCTTTAGCTGACACTCTGGGATTCTTCTTTACCTCATGCAGCATTCTGCGCTGTGCTCTTGCAGTCATTTTTACAGGATAACCACGCCTAGGGAGAGTAGCAACATTCCTAAACTTTCTCCATTTGTAGACAGTCTGTCTTACCGTGGACACATGAACATCAAGGATTTTGGAGATACTTATGTAACCCTTTCCAGCTTCATGCAAGTCAACAATTCTTGATCGTAGGTCTCCGAAGAGCTCTTTTCTGCGAGGCATGGTTCACATCAGACAGTGCTTCTTGAAACCAGTAAACCCAAAACAGGTGTGTGTTTTTTAAGGGCAGGACAGCTGTCAGCAACACATCCAATATCATCACACTGATTGGAGTCAAGGTTGGCTCACTCCTGGCTCCAATTAGCTCTGGGAGAAGTCATTAAGCTAGGGTCTCACATACTTTTTCCTCCCTGCACTGTGAATGTTTACATGTTATGTGCAATTAAACCATGGCAACATCTAATGTTTGTGTAGTATTATGTTCAGCAGACTGTGTTCTTCTATTGTTGTGACTTAGATGACGTTCAGAGCACATTTTATGCCCAATTCATGCAAAACTCCACATAATCCCAAGGGGTTCACATACTTTTTCTTGCAACTGTATTTATAAAGCACCACCAGTTTCATGGTACTTTACATACTGTACATTCATATGAGTCCCCTGTAAGAGAACGATGGGACAGGGGGGCGCCACCATCTAAGTGTAGATGTTTTTTAAACACTTCCAGTCTGGACACTTTCCCCCCCTTCATGTCCGGACACTTTCATCCCCTTCCAGTCCGGACACTTTCCCTCCCTTCATGTCCGGACACTTTCACCCCCTTCCAGTCCGGACACTTTCACACCCTTCCAGTCCGGACACTTTCACCCCCTTCCAGTCCGGACACTTTCACTCCCTTCCAGTCCGGACACTTCCACCCCCTTCCAGTCCGGACGCTTTCCCCCCTTCCAGTACAGACACTTTCCCCCCTTCCAGTCCGGACACTCTCCCCCCCCCTTCCAGTACAGACGCTTTCCCCCCTTCCAGTCCGGACACTTCCCCCCCCCCTTCCAGTCCAGACACTTTCCCCCCCCCCCTTCCAGTCCGGACACTTTCACCCCCTTCCTGTCCAGGCCAATTTTCAGCTTTCAGCGCTATCACACTTTGAATGACAATTGCGCGGTCATGCAACATTGTACCCATATGAATTTTTTAGCATATTTTTGAGACAGATAAAGCTTTATTTTGGTGGTATTTATTCACCACTGGGATTTTTATTTTTCTTTGCTATGTAAATGAAAAAGTTAAAAATTTTGAAAAAAAGTGTTTTCTTATAAAATTTTGCAAATAAATAATATTTCATCATAAATCTTGGCCAAAATTTATTCCGTTTATCTTTTTAGTACAAAAAAAAAATAATCCAAATTAGTTTATAACCAAAAATTATAATTTTTAAACATTTGTATTTTTTTTTTATATATTATTATTTATGTTTTTTGTTTTTTTTTTACCACCATACTGTCACCCTAGCAGTACAGTGTCACCATAGTGACACTGTACTACTTGTGGGGGGTGATGAAGATTTTTTTTTTTTTACACTGATTGCTTTTACGCCTATAAAGGCTGTAAAAGCAATCATTTCTCCTTCTCTCTAGCTGCATTCTTGCAGCTATTGAGAACTACTGTGTGAGCTGTGATTTGTCACATGGTAAAAGGCTGTTGTTAATGGCCCTGTACCATGTGACCTCTGTGATCATTCACAGATTTCACACCTAGTAAGCAATGATGTCAGAAGTGACATCTTGCTTACTACTCTGCATGTGATCACTGATTGGCCAACCAGTGATCACATGATCGGGACCTCGCACAGAGGTCCTGTCCAACGAACGGTGTTCCACTGTGTCCACAGTATGCACCGGAGTACGGTGCTGTGCGCGCCCAGGGAGCACGCACAAGCAGGGGGAAGGGAGGCCATTTATAAACGTGACCCGAACCTACACTGCCACCGTCTGGCCGTTTATATACATGGGCCAGACAGGAGGTGGTTAATAGGGTTCAATATTGAGTTGGCCCCGCCCTTTGCAGCTATAACAGCTTCAACTCTTCTGGGAAGGCCGTCCACAAGGTTTAGGAGGGTGTCTATGGGAAGGTTGGACCATTCTTCCAGAAGCACATTTGTCAGGTCAGGCACTGATGTCGGGGGAGGAGGCCTGGCTCGCAGTCTCTGCTCTAATTCATCCCAAAGGTGTTCTATGGGGTTGAGGTCAGGACTCTGTGCAGGCCAGTCAAGTTCCTCCACCCCAAACTGACTCCTCCATGTCTTTATGGACCTTGCTTTGTGCACTGGTGCACAGTCATGTTGGGACAGGAAGGGGCCATCCCCAAACTCTTCCCATAAAGTTGGGAGCATGAAATTGTCCAAAATGTCGCCTTAAGAGTTCTCTTCACTGGAACTAGGGGGCCAAGCCCAACCCCTGTAAAACAACCCCACACCATAATTCCCCCTCCACCAAACTTTACACTTGGTACAATGCAGTCAGGCAAATACCGTTCTCCTAGGAAAACCTCCAAACCCAGACACATCCATTGGATTGCTAGACAGAGAAGCATGATTGGTCACTCCAGAGAACACGCCTACACTACTCCAGTCCAGTGGCGGCGTGCTTTACACCACGGCATCCGACGCTTTGCATTGCACTTGGTGATGGAAGGCTTGGATGCAGCTGCTCGACCATGGAAACCCATTCCATGAAGCTCTCTACGCACTGTTGTTGTGCTCATCTGAAGGCCACACCAAGTTTGGAGGTCTTTAGCTATTGACTCTGCAGATAGTTGGTGACTTCTGCACACTGCGCTTCAGCATGCGCTGACCCAGCTCTGTCATGTGAAGTGGCCTACCACTTGGTGGCTGAGTTGCTGTTGTTCCCTGTTGCTTCCACTTTGTTATAATCCCACTAACAGTTGAGCATGGAATATTTAATAGCCAGTAAATGTCACGGATGGACTTATTGCACAGGTGACCCCCTATCACAGGACCACGCTTGGAGTCACTGAGCTCCTGAGAGCGACCCATTCTTTCACCAATGTTTGTAGAAGCAGTCTGCATGCCTAGGGGCTTGATTGTATACACCTGTGTCCATGGAGGGGATCGGAACACCTAAATCACATGAGATGGAGGGGATTGGAACACCTGAGTCCTATGATTTGGAGGGCGGGGACAATACTTTTGGCAATATAGTGTATGTGGGGTCCATTGCCCCGACGCTGAGGGACAGTCCACTGTCGGAATCTGGTTTGTTTTATATTTGCATTTCTACAAAATAAAAAAGCAAAAGAATAATAGAATCCAATGTCTGTCTATCCTCCTATTTATAGTATTAAACAAATGTATTTAAAATGTATTAATTTATTATAATAATTTTTTATTATAATTTATTTATTTATAATTTATTCATTTATTATAATAACTATTTATATTTAATTTATTTATAATTTATTCATTTATAATAATAATTTATTCTAGTAATTATTTATTATAATTCATTTATTTATTATAATATTTATTATAATTCATTTATTTATAATGTATTCATTTATTATGATATTTATTATAATTTATTTATTTATAATGCATTCATTTCCATGATAATAATAATAATATTAATAATAATAATGATCCAGTCTATCCAATAATATCTAGTAATGAATTCTGTGCTGCCCGCTGCTGACATCTTGTGATCACATTCTAGAATGCAGCTGTCCTCTCCCTTCAGTTCCCTGACTGAACACAGCTCTGTCAGACGCTGCCACCTGCCGGCCCGCTCTGGGAATTGCCCCTAAACAGATTTCACAGCCCTGCTCAGGAAGCCGGAAGTCGGCTGGAACGCACGAGCCAGGAAGTTACGGGTGGAACGCAAGGACCAGGAAATGATGTAGAAACTTCCGGTCCAGCCAAAAGCAATAGATACCAGATTGGAAACGTGGGCAGGAGTCGGGCTGTAGCTGGTGAGGACATTGTTGGGAACCTGTTGCTGGGTTTTGGGGGGCTCTCAGGTCATTTGAGGTTGTTTACAGGTGGGGGGGATGCTTTTATTTACTATTTTTAGTTAGTGAATGATTTGTAGCAGGGTGTGACCGGCGCCATGGCCGCAGGAGGCGTGGGGTCACCTCGCCTGTTTATGTTTCAGTCATGGAAAAGTGGGGCGTTGCATCACAGAATGTGGAGGTGCACTACAACTCTTGACCTGGGCTCCAAGTGAAGATTAGCCTGCGGCACGCTGAGGCCGGTGGGAGGGGTTGTGGGGCAAGTAAAGCACGTTGGATTGGAGTTGGCAGCCAAGCCAAGGGACCAAAAGCAAGGCCATCAAATGTGTCCATGGTGGCTCAGGGTTTCTTTCTATCAAACCGGTCAGCTATAACTTTGACTGGCCACCTAATAATGAGTAGGTCCCCTTTTGGCACCCCAAAATAGCCCCCTTTTTTTCCAACTAAAACAGCTCTGACCCATTGAGGCATGGACACCACTAGACATCTGAAGGTACGTTGTGGTATCAAGCCGTCAGCAGCAGATCCTTTAACCACCTCACGTCCGGCTGTTGTATATAAACGGCCAGACGGTGGCAGTGCATTGTTGGCTGGCCGTTTATAAATGCCCTCCCCGCCCTCTACTTGTGTGCACTCCCACGATCCAGTGCCCGCTGTGTCCTCCGGACACAGTGGAACACTGATCGTCGGACGGGACCTCTGTGCGAGGTCCCGATCATGTGATCACTGATTGGTCAATCAATGATCACATGCAGAGTAGTAAGCAAGATGTCACTTCTGACATCATTGCTTACTACGTGTGAATGATCACAGAGATCACATGGTACAGGGCCATTCACAACAGCCTTGTACCATGTGACAAGCTGTGACCAATCACAACTCACACAGTAGTTCTCAATGGCTGCAAGAATGCAGCCAGAGAGTAGGAGAAATGATTGCTTTTACAGCCTTTATGGGTGTAAAAGCAATCAGTGTAAAAAAAAATAAATAAATAAAATCTTCATCACCCCCCACAAATAGTACAGTGTCACCATGGTGACACTGTACTGCTAGGGTGACAGTATGTAAAAAAAAAACAAAACATAAATAATAATTTAAAAAAAATGTTTAAAAATTATAATTTTTGGTTATAAACTAATTTGGGTTATTTTTTTTTTTACTAAAAAGATAACGGAATAAACTTTGGCCAAGATTTATGATGAAATATTTATTTGCAAAATTATATAAGAAAAACACTTTTTTTCAAAATTTTTGGACTTTCATTTACATTGCTTTATCTGTCTCAAAAAAGGTTAAAAAATTCATATGGGTACAGTGTTGCATGACCGCGCAATTGTCATTCAAATTGCGATAGCGCTGAAAGCTGAAAATTCGCCTGGACAGGAAGGGGGTGAAAAGTGTCCGGACCAGAAGGGGGTGAAAAGTGTCCGGACCGGAAGGGGGTGAAAAGTGTCCGGACCGGAAGGGGGTGAAAAGTGTCCGGACCGGAAGGGGGTGAAAAGTGTCCGGACCGGAAGGGGGTGAAAAGTGTCCGGACCGGCAGGGGGTGAAAAGTGTCCGGACCGGCAGGGGGTGAAAAGTGTCCGGACCGGCAGGGGGTGAAAAGTGTCCGGACCGGCAGGGGGTGAAAAGTGTCCGGACTGACTGACTGGATGGGAGGGGGGGAAGTGTCCGGACTTGATTGGGGGGGAGTGTGGTATTTGATCGCCTCTGCTGTTTTTATTTTTTGTGCTATAAACAAAAAGACTGACAATTTTGAGAAGAAAAATATTTTTGACTTTTTGCTATTAAACGTGGCCAAAAAATTGTAAAAGTCTAATTTCGTCATAAATTTAGGTATGGCTAAAATGTGTGTATAAAAAAAATTGGTTTACGTGACAGATATAGCATCTACAAATGGCGGTATACAGTATATACTGGAATTTTTTTTTTTTTTAATACTAGTAATGGCGGCAATCAGCGACTGATAGCGGGACTGCGACGGGCATTCTGACACTGGGGGGAACTGATTGGTGTCACTGACATCCCCAGTGACACCAATACAGTGATCAGTGCTAATAAAAAGCACCAACACTGTACTAATGGCACTGGGCAGGAAGGGGTTAACATGAGGGGCGCCCAAAAGGGTTAACTGTGTGCGTGTTTCACTGTAAGCACACTGCTTTGTATGGCTCTGCTATGCAGAGCCATACAAAGCAGTGTGCAGGAGCTGACAGGAGAGAGAACTGTATTGTTTACATACAGGTCTCTCCTACACCGAAGATATTCAGTGATCCCCGGGTGTCGGCGATTAAACACCAGCCGGGACCTGGTGATTGACAGCTGAGGCCGCAAATGGTGGCGCGGGTAGGGCGCGCAGGAGCCCCCTACCCAGAACTGTAAAATCACGTATATATAGGTGATTTTGCGCACCCATGCCGCCCTGTAGCAGTATTTCTGCTATGGGGCGGCGCGGAACTGGTTAAATTGTTTTTTCCAACATCCCAATGTATATAGACAAAGAAAAGATAGAAATATTCCCCTGGGACTTTGTATGGCAAAAAGCACAATGAGTATACAAAAAATATAAAACAATAAATAATGTTTATTACAAGGGGGCGCTCTTTATGTCTGGAGGAAAAGAAATGTAATCTCCAAACACGGAAAGGTTTCTTCACAGTGAGAGCTGTGAGAATGTGGAATAGACTCCCTCAAGAGTTGGTTGTGGCCAGCTCAGTGGATTGCTGTAGGAAAGTCCTGGATTCTTTCTTGGATACACAGAATATAACTGGATATAACATTTATAGGGAAAGTTGATCCAAGGAATATCCGATTGCCTCTCAAGGGATCAGGAAAGAATTTTTTCCCCTGCAGGAGCAGATTGGATCATGCTTTGCTGGGTTATTTTTTGCCTTCCTCTGGATCAACTGTGGGTGTAGGATTATAACTTTTTTTTTTAACCACTTCAAGTCCGGACACTTTCACCCCCTTCCTGCCCAGGCCAATTTTCAGCTTTCAGCACTGTCGCCCTTTGAATGACAATTGCGCGGTCATGCAACACTGTACCCATATTAATTTTTTAGCATTTATTTTAGACAGATAAAGCTTTATTTTGGTGGTATTTATTCACCGCTGGGATTTTTATTTTTTTTGCTATATAAATGAAAAAGTCCAAATATTTTGAAAAAAAGTTTTTCTTATAAAATTTACAAAATCTATTCAATTAACTTTTTATTAAAAAAAAACAACCCAAATTAGTTTATAACCAAAAATTATAATTTTTCTAAAAAAAGTTTTTACATTTTTATATTATTTGGGTTTTTTTTTTTATTTATCACCATACTGTCTCCCTAGCAGTACAGTGACACTGTACTGCTTGTGGGGGGTGATGAAGATTTTTTTTTTTTTTTTTACACTGATTGCTTTTACACCCATAAAGGCTGTAAACTCAATCAGTGCTCCTTCTCTCTGACTGCATTCTTGTAGTCATTGAGAAATAATGTGTGAACTGTGATTGGATACAGCTTGTCACATGGTACAAGGCTGTTGTGAATAGCCCTGTACCATGTGATCTCCGTGATCATTCACAGATTTCACACGTAGTAAGCAATGATGTCAGAAGTGATTGGTCACAGCTTGTCACATGGTACAAGGCTGTTGTGAATAGCCCTGTACCATGTGATCTCAGTGATCATTCACAGATTTCACATGTAGTAAGCAATGATGTCAGAAGTAATTGGTTCCAGCTTGTCACATGGTACAAGGCTGTTGTGAATGGCCCTGTACCATGTGATCTCTGTGATCATTCACAGATTTCACACGTAGTAAGCAATGATGTCAGAAGTGACATCTTGCTTACACCTATTCATGTGATCACCGATTGCCCAATCAGTAATCACATGATCGGGACCTCACACAGAGGTCGGACACAGCGGACACCGGATTGCAGTGCCACGTGCTCCCAGGGAGCGCACACAGTCCAAAACGGCGTGCGCCGTTTATGAACGGCAACCCACCCCTGCACTGCCACCATCCGGCCATTTATATACAGCATCCGGACGGGAAGTGGTTAATGGTTGAACTGGATGGACTTTTGTCTTTTTTTCAGCCAGACTAACTATGTAACTATGGAATTACAAAAGATTAAAATAATAAAACGAATCAAAAGATTGGATACAGTAGCTTATGACACAATGGTTCATATATCACATATGTAACATAGTGTGCATAAAACCTGACAGTCTGCGGTAAATCAACTGGCAAATGGGTTGACCGCTCAAAAAGAACTTCTACAGTGATGTCCAGACGAAACCAACGCATTTTGGAACTCGTTTCCTTCTTCAGGGTCTATATATGTCAGGTAATTTACACGGCATCGGATAATAAGTGATAGGTATTCATAGAGAATTGACTGAGGATGCTCTCCAAATGAAACGTCAGGGAGAGGGCAGGCAAAGACGCCCCAACGAGCCTTCCACCAGCGAGGACCACATCGCAGCAGCCAATGAGGGGATCAGTCGTGCTCACATGGAGCCACCTCAGGATTATCCAAGAGGTTACATTCGTATGCCCATTGTGGTTTTTGCCAAAGTCCCGGGGGAGGATTTCTAGCTTTTCTTACAGCGGAATAATGTGCCCTTGTACACTGGAAAAAATGGTTCAAGAAATGGATAGTTACTAAAGGCTCCCACAGAGATACTGGGAAGAATGTCAATCACTTGGGTGTGGTGGTCTTCCAACAAGAGAACCCGTCACTTTGGATCTATGCAAACTTGTCGAAGAAGTTGAGAAGCTCCCACTCTCCTTCCAGACCATCACACCTCCCATCCTCTGGGTGGGATTGGAAAGGGGGGGGGGGGGGGGGCTGAGGACACTAATGTAGAGGGGGGAGGGCTGTGCTGTTAAGGGGGCGGGGCTGCGATAAGGGGCAAGCTGTGATGCTCAGGGCAACACTATAATGTAAAGGGGGAATGTTTGTTAAAGGAGGGCACTGTGAATATAAAAGGTAGAATTCTGCTATGTAAAAGGAGGCGCTATGATCTAAAAAGGGGGGAAGGCTGTGATGTGAAGGGGGCGGTGACATAAGTAGGGGGGGGGGAGACATATTACACCAGGGGTGTCAAACTGGCAGCCCTCCAGCTGTTGCAAAACTACAAGTCCCATCATGCCTCTGCCCTTGGGAGTCATGCTTGTAACTGTCAATCTTGCAATGCCTCATGGGACTTGTAGTTTGGCAACAGCTGGAGGGCCACCAGTTTGACACCCATGTATTACACTGATGTGAAGGGGGGCACTGTAATGTAAAGGAGGCACTGCGATATAAAGGTTGGGATTCTGCGATGTAAAAGGGGGCGCAGTGATCAAAATGGAGGGAGGGGAACTGTGATATGAAGGGGGGTGGGACTGTAATGTGAAGGATCTGAGTCTCCGCACAAACATGAGATTCAGACCTCTGCTGGACGAACATTTTTACTGCGTGGACCCCTTTGAATTTGTTTTAATTCAATACCCCTGTTATACAGCAAAACATACCAGAGGGATAAACTTTTCAGGACATACGATGTAATTTTGTTAATGTATATGGTTGGACCAGTTTCACAGGTCCAACCAGTGGAATTTAGATTAAATGTCCATAGAACTAGTATGCCTAGATCCAACCAGTGGAGTTAAATTTCCAACATCTGTGGAACCAGTTGGCATCGATCCAACCAGTGGAGTTAAATTTCCAACATCTGTAGAACCAGTGTGCCTAGATCCAACCAGTGGAGTTAAATTTCCAACATCTGTAGAACCAGTGTGCCTAGATCCAACCAGTGGAGTTAAATTTCCGACGTTCTTAGGACCAGTTTGCATAGATCCAACCAGCGGAATTAAATTTAAGACATCTGTAGAACCAGGAGGCCTAGATCCAACCAGTGAAATTAAATTTTGGACGTCCATAGAACCAGTTTGCAAATTTTTACTGACCAGACCCATGTGAATGTGTTTTAGTTCAATAACCCTGGTATACAACAAAAAGTACCAGAGGGATAAACTTTTCAGGACCTACGTTGTCATTTTGTTAATGTATATGGTTGGACCAGTTTGCACAGGTCCAACCAGTGGAATTTAAATTTCTGAGGTCCATAGAACCAGTTTGCATAGATCCAACCAGCAGAATTAAATTTCCAACATCTATAGAACCAATATGCCTAGATCTAACCAGTGGAGTTAAATTTCTGACATCCTTAGGACCAGTTTGCGTAGATCCAACTAGTGGAATTGAATTTCTGACATCTGTAGAACCAGTATGCCTAGAACCAACCAGTGAAGCTACATTTCTGATGTCCTTAGGACCAGTTTGCATAGATCAAACCAGCGGAATTAAATTTACAACATCTGTAGAACCAGTTTGCGTAGATCCAACCAGTGGAGTTAAATTTCCGATGTCCTTAGGACCAATTTACATAGATCCAACCAACAGAATAAAATTTACGACATCTGTAGAACCAGTATGCTTAGATCCAACCAGTGGTGTTAAATTTCTGATGTCCTTAGGACCAGTTTGCATAGATCCAACTTGTGGAATTAAATTTATGACCTCTGTAGAGCCAGTTTGCATAGATCCAACCAGCGAAATTAAATTTATGACCTTTGTAGAACCAGTTTGCGTAGATCCAACCAGCGGAATGAAATTTACGACATCTGTAGAACCAGTATGCCTAGATCCAATCCGTGTGGTTAAATTTACGACATCTGTAGAACCAGTATGCCTAGATCCAACCAGTGTGGTTAAATTTCCGACGTCCTTAGGACCAGTTTGCATAAAGCCAATCAGTGGAATAAAATTTTGGACGTCCATAGAACCAGTTTGCAAATTTTTACTGACCAGACCCCTTTGAATTTGTTTTAATTCAATACCCCTGATATACAGCAAAACATACCAGAGGGATAAACTTTTCAGACCGTGCGTTATCATTTTGTTAATATATATATATATTTAGGAAAAGAAATAAGTTGCGTGATGGGTGGTCTATCTTTGTTGTGTGGTCATTTAAATTGTGGTCAAGAAGGTCCAGATGTTGCCTGCTCCCTTAGCTGGCATGGAGGACTAAGGGGAGCCTTTAGTGGTTCACTGATGAAACAAGAAGCTTTGTTGATGGCCTCAGATTGATGGGTGGAGTTTCTTCTTTGGTAGCCTTTACTTTAGCTAACCAGTTGACATTTTAATTGACCCTACATGTGTTTTGGCCATTAGCAGCATAAACTCGGATTGAAAGCTCCAGATCATTGAGCTGCTGACGGGAGAGGTGACCAGTGTCAGGAATTCTGGGACATTCTCCAGTAACAGACAAGGATGTGTCTGGATGGTGACTGTATCATTGTGTGTGTCAGGTTCCTATAAGGTGTCAGGATGTCACTGTCTATTTCTCCATGGAGGAGTGGGAGTATTTAGGACACAAGAATGTCATGATGGAGGACAACCGGAAAGACAGGACTTTGTTTTGAGTTGGAGAAAAAATCTCCATGGAGCGCATGGGAGGGGAAGGTCCATTAACTGAATTGATAAACTGATTGCAGTACAATTTTTTTTTTTTTTTTTTTTTTAACAGGTCCACTAAAAAAAAAAATTACGCAATGGATTACAAAATTGTCCAAATTAAGGAAGAATCAATCTCAGATGATGAACATTTCACTGTCCAAATCAAGGAGGAAATACTCTCAAGTGATGAAGAACATCACCCAGACTCTGTTCCTCCCACCCTCATCTATAATATCAAAGAGGAGTCACTCTCAAGTGATGAAGAACATCATCTAGACTCTGTTCTTCCCACTTCCCGCTCTTATATCAAAGAGGATGAACTCTCAAGTGATGAAGAACATCAACCGGACTATGTTCCTCCCACTCTCCGCTCTCATATCAAAAAGAATCCACTCCCAAGTGATGAACAGCAACACCTGGAATCTGCTGCTCTCATTGTGCGCTCTCCTATCAAAGAAGATGCACTCTCAAGTGATGAAGAACAACATCCAAACTCAGTTCCTCCTGCTCTCCGCTCTCGTATGAAAAAGAATTCCCTCTCAAGTGATGAAGAGCATCACCCGGACTCCGTTCCTCCCACTCTCCGCTCTCATGTCAAAGAGGATGCACTTTCAAGTGATGAAGAATATCATCCAAAGTCTGACCCTTCAACGCCTGTCTGTCGTATCAAAGAGGAACCTCTCTCAGATGAAGATATGAAAGACTGTTCTATATCTGAGAAATACACCAAGTGTTTCTCTATAATTGTAAAAGAGGAGTCAGATGAGGAAGATGTTCGCAGTGAAGAACAGCAGACACAAGGACAACTGAAAGACAAACCGTTCTGTTGCTCGGAGTGTGGAAAGTGTTTCAGAGAGCACTTGATGCTTGTCAGCCATCAGCAAATCCATCAGCGAGTCCACACAGGGGAGAAGCCCTATGCCTGCTCAGAGTGTGGGAAGTGTTTTACTGCCCGAGCGACAGTGAAAGTTCACCAGCGCCTTCACACGGGAGAGAAGCCCTATACGTGCTTGGAATGTGAGAAGGCCTTCACTTTTAAAAGTGTCCGAGATGCGCACTTCAGGACGCACACCGGTGACAAACCTTTCTCCTGTCCTGATTGCGGGAAGCGCTTTACCGTCCGATCGATGCTCAATATGCACCGGAAAGTCCACGAGCAGAATGGGCTGTATACATGTTCTGAATGCGGGAAATGCTTCACCAGGAATTCCACGCTTAAGGCCCACGAGGTTGTCCACACAGGGTATAAGTCTCACACCTGCCCTGAGTGCAAGAAATGCTTCAGCTCAGAGTCCTCACTCAAGCAGCACAAGAAAGTCCACGTTGGGGCGAAACCGCATGCATGCCCTGAATGCGGCAGATGCTTCGGTCTAAAAGCAAGTCTGGTGACGCATCGGAGGATCCATTCTGGAGAGAGACCGTTTACTTGTACCGAGTGCGGGAAGAGCTTCAGCCACAGCTCCAGCTTGGTGACGCATAGGAGGATCCACAGTGGGGAAAGGCCGTACGTTTGCCCTGAGTGTGGTAAAGGCTTTGCCAGTCTCTCTGAACGCGTTGTGCATGAGAGAACACACACCGGGGTGAAGCCCTATTCCTGCCCAGAGTGCGGGAAGAGTTTTGTCAGCATTTCAGAGTGTAACCGCCACCGGAAGATCCATGCCGACAAAAAGCCCTTCACTTGTTCCTATTGTAGCAAGCCTTTCATCCGCAAACCTGATTTTGTCAAGCACCTTCGGATTCACACAGGAGAGAAACCATTTGGCTGCTCTGACTGCGGCAAGTTTTTCCGCAGTGTCCCGGAACTCACAAAGCACCAGCGGTATCACACTGGAGATAAGCGGTATCCGTGTGTAGATTGCGGGAAATGGTTCTTCACTAGGTCGCATCTGGTCAAACATGAGAAGATTCATATCCGGGAAAAGCAAGCCAAATGACCCCATTTGTGCTGCCGCCCAAAATATGGATCTCAAATAAGTCAGAAACAAATGACTATAGATAGGTTAATAAATTGGAAGTCTGCTAGAGATTGGACTGTTCCAATAGTTTTTATCCAAGTCTTGAGTCTTCCTAGCCTGGCTGTGCTGACTTCCAAAACACTCGTCATTCGTTGAAAATTAGCTTCCAATTTTTGAATTTGTATGTTTTCCCTATACAAGTGAGAGGCAAACTAATTTCTGGTGTCCATAGAACCATTTTTCTCATATCCAACCAACCAAAATTTTTTCCGATGTCCATGGAACCAGGTTGCATAGATCCAATCAGTGGAAACTAATTCCTTATGCCCATTAAAGCAGTTTGCAAAGATCTAATCAGCGGAGATTATTTCTAATATCCATAGAACGAGTTTGAATAGATCCAACCACCAGAAATTATTCCTGACCTCCAAAGAACCTGCATAGATCCAACCACCAGAAATTATTCTTGATATCCATATAACCTGCAGAAATTCAGCTACCAGAAACTAATCCTGATGTCCATAGAACCAGTTTGCATTGCTCAAATCACCTGATTCAACCACCAGAAATTATTTCTGATTTTCATAGAACCTGCATAGATCCAACCACCAGAAATTATTCCTGAGGTCCAAAGAACAAGTTTGCATAGATCCAAAAAGCAGAAATGATTCCCGACGTCCATAAAATCTACATAGATCCAACCACCAGAAATGATTCCTGATGTCCATAGAACCTGCATAGATCCAACCACCAGAAATGATTCCTGATGTCTATAGAACCAGTTTCAATAGATTCAACCACCAGAAATGATTCCTGATGTCTATAGAACCTACATAGATATAACCACCAAAAATTATTCCTGATGTCCATAGAACCTGCATAGATCCAACCACCAGAAATTATTCCTGATGTCTATAGAACCAGTTTGCTTAAATCCAACCAGCAGAAATTATTCCTGACGCCCATAGAACCACTTTGCATAGATCCAACCAGAAGACATGCATGACCTCCATAAAACCAGTTTTCATAGATCCAATCAGCAGAAATTATTCCTGATGTCCATAGAACGTAAATAGATCTAACCAGTATTATTCCTGATGTCCACAGAACCAGTTTGCATAGATCCAAACGCCATAAATTATTGCTGACTTCCATAGAACCAGTTTAAATAGATCCGACCAGAAAAAATTAATTCCCGACCTCATAAAACCAGTTTGCATAGATCCAACCAGTAGAAATGAATTCTCGACCTTCATAAAACCAGTTTGCTCAGGTCCAACCAGTGGAATTAAATATCTGACGTCCATAGAACCAGTTTGCACAGGTCCAACCAGTGGAATTTAAATTTCTGAGGTCCATAGAACCAGTTTGCATAGATCCAACCAGCGGAATTACATATCCGACATCTGTAGAACCAGTATGCCTAGATCCAACAAGTGGAGTTAAATTTCCAACGTCCTTAGGACCAGTTTGCTGAGATCCAACCAGCGGAATTACATACCCGACATCTGTAGAACCAGTATGCCTAGATCCAACCAACGGAGTTAAATTTCCTACGTCCTTAGGACCAGTTTGCATAGATCCAACTAGTGGAATTCAATTTACGACATCTAGAACCAATTAGCGTAGATCCAACCAGTGGAATTAAATTTCTGATGTCCAAAGAACCAGTTTGCATAAAGCCAGTCAGTGGAATTAAATTTTGGACGTCCATAGAACCAGTTTGCGAAGATCCAGCCGATGGAATTGATCATGAAGGGGTTGAAGTATCTACTGAATGGATCGTTGTACTTGGGTAATTATATCTACAGCCCAAACATTTTATTTTTGGACAGAGCAGTGAGGTTACAAACCATGTAAGGGTTTTTTTTTTCCCCCCCCCCCCAATTCCCAATAAGGAGACCCAATTTATCCTGGTAACCATTGTCACCAGTACTGAAAGAGCGGGACAATTCAACAATTTGAGCAGTCACCATGGGGCAATCATGCAATGCGGACAGCTGTCCAAGAAGATTTCTCTAACTTTGTGGCTACAGAATGGAAAATGAAGGAAAATCTCTCCACTAGGACACACATGCCATTCCGTGGCCTTCGTGTAATATACATACTGTGTGTTGGACAGAGATGCAGAAGACGTATTGCCCAAAGTGCATGCTCTTTGTTCCCATCAAGCTCCGGGGCAGCATTCATTGACTCCATAGACATCTTTGAAAAAGCAGCACGGAAATATTTACAGAACCAAGGAGTTCCCTCTACAGTGCTGGAAGGCGTGACAACCTCCTGCTAATAAATTGTAGGGTTGTCACTGACATCTGTAACTAGCTAAGGCCAATAAGCAAAAACTTTTCTAATCACAACACGTGTTACGAGTCTATCAGTGTTCTTTGTTGGAGTTTATAATAAATTGTTATTTTCTACTCACTGTGGGTCATTCTCTTACTGGAGTGTTGACGTTCAGTGGGGGGGCCTTCGAAATATGTTGGGTGGAATACTAAGGGCTCACTTCAACACATATTAAAGTGCCTGCTGATCCAACATGTTTTTTGGGATGCTTTTTTGAAGCTTTAATGAAGCTTGGCAGATGCCTTGTGTGTGTTGATTTTCTGTTTCTTTTAACCAGTTGCCTACCGGGCACTTTTACCCTCTTCCCACCCAGGCATATTTTCAGTGCTGTCACACTTTGAATGACAGTTGTGCGGTCATGCAACACTGTACCCATATGAAATTATCAATTTTTTCCCACACACAGAGCTTTCTTTTGGTGGTATTTAATTGCCACTGGGGTTTTTATTTTTTGCACTATAAAAAAACAAACAAACGTTTTCTTTGTTTTTATATTAAATTTTGCAACCAGGTAATTTTTCTCCACTGATGTGCATTGATGAGGCTGCACTGATAGGCAGCACTGATGGTCACTGATGAGGTGGCACGGATAGGCAGCACTGATGGGCACTGATAGGCGTGCTGCCTATCCATGCCACCTCATCAGTTACCAGTGCTGCCTATCTGATGAGGTGGCACTCATAGGCAGCACTGATGGGCACTGATGAGGTGGCACAGATAGGCAGCACTGATGGATGGAACTGCTGGGAACTCATCATCAGTACCCTGATCGGTGCAGATGTCCTCTGTGTCATTTGCCGGTTTTCAGCAGTACTTTCCTCATTCTGTGCCAGTGTGAGGAGAGTGCTGCCGATAACCAGCAACTGTATTTTCACTGTGATCTGGACACAGCTGATCATGTGGTAAAAGGCTGATCCCCCATTCAGTAGTAACCCCTAGCTCTGCTGATCCCCCGTTCAGTAGTAACCCCCAGCTCTGCTGATCCCCCGCTCAGTAGTAACCCCATTTCTGCTGATCCCCCACTCAGTAGTACCCCCATCTCTGCTGATCACCCACTCAGTAGTAACCTCCAGCTCTGCTGATCCCCCACTCAGTAGTACCCCCATCTCTGCTGATCCCCTGCTCAGTAGTAACCCCCAGCTCTGCTGAATCCTCACTCAGTAGTAACCCCCATCTCTGCTGATCTCCTGCTCAGTAGTAACCCCCATCTCTATTGAATCCTCAGTAGTAACCCCCAGCTCTGCTGATCCCCTGCTCAGTAGTAACCCCCAACAAACATTGCTAGTTTCTCCTGCTGTGGTTCACCAGCTCTGCTGATCATTTTCTGCTCACCTTCTGGTATAGCATTCCCATGTTGCTTACCATGTGTGCCATCTGCTCGCTGCTCTGCTCCAGTCCGGACCCCGCTCATCTTCCTGCTGTTCCACGTGGCACACCAGATTTGATGTTTGCACCAGACGCTCCCAGAATATATGGACGTGACTGCTGATGACGTCTTTCTGGTTTGCTTGTTGGTTTCCCAGTTTTCTCTGTTATTTCCTGGGATATCTCATACCTGCAATACCTCCAAAGCAAAGCTAACCCCTCAAAAGCTGCATGTGCTGTTGGTGAGCTTTGTCATAGATGGTGGCTTTGGAAATGCTTTGAAGTGCCAAAAAGCAACATGGGGTGTCATTTGAAAAGAAGCAAAGCAAACACAATGTGTGAACAGGACTGTAAGCTTACCATTTTATTCAGTGACAGGCTTTGATTGGCATTCAGAGTGCCTTAAGTGTGTACCCCTGTGACCTAGTGCTGGGGCTACTTGGACAGCTGTTTGCCCCCACTCACTTCTCTAGGCTCCTTATGTCAGTCAATCAAAAAAAAAGTCTTGGCAATCACTGCCTTCCAGCAATGAATTCTGGGAAATCGAAAGCTCTGTCCTCCAAATTCTGCTCTGCCTAAAGGCAGCCAGGTTGACTAAGCAAGAGCCAAGAATCTTCTGGAAGACTGTAGGTGGACCTCATGACCTTTGAGAAGACTGCTGGAACACAGAGAGAAGGCAAGGGGGTCAAGGTTTATTATTGGCACTCTTTTATGCCTCTTTAGGTTTGCATTGTTTGGGGGGCAGGTTATTTCTTAATAATGCACTCTCCCCTGTGGTTTGGGTATACCTAAAAATTTAGAGAACGTTTCAGAAGACATTATGTATCTTCATCCTGGTGGATCTTAATACCTGAGTGACCTAGTGTTGGGGCTACTTGGACTGCTGTTTGCCCCCACTCACTTCTCTAGGCTCCTTATGTCAATCAAAAAAAATCTTGGCAATCATGGCCCTGCCAGCACTGAATTCTGGGAAATTGAAGCTCTGTCCTCCAAATTCTGCTTTGCATAAATGCAGCCAGGTTGACTAAGCAAGAGCGAAGAGTCCACTGGAAGCCTCTAGGTCAGCAATGGGCAAACTACGGCCCGGCGGACCTTTTAATCCGGCCCGCGGAGCGTGATACTGTCAGGATGGCTGTCAGGATGTGTGTAGGCGGGGCAGCGTGACGAACGCGAGGGGAGCTAGGCTCCTCTCACAGTCCGCCCTGAAGACCGGTGTATTATGAAAATCTGTCTCCTATGAGGATCTGTCCCCCTCGACGTATCTGCGCATGTGCCGGAGATCGCCGATCGGCTGCTAATGCCTGAAACTGGCACATGCGCAGATACGTTGAGGGGGACAGATCCTCATAGGAGACAGATTTTCATGCTACACCGGAACGGCACGGGAACACGGCGAGAGGAACGCGCGGAGCAAAGGTAAGTGAATTGACACAGGGGAGACTTGGGGACTTAATATGGGGGATGAATTACTATATGGGGGACTTGGGGACTTAATATGGGGAATGAATTACTATATGGGGGATGAATTACTATAGGGGATGAATTACTATGGGGGATGAATTACTATGGGGGATGAATTACTATATGGGGGATTAATTACTATATGGGGGATTAATTACTATAGGGGGGATGAATTACTATATGGGGGATGAATTACTATAGGGGGGATGAATTACTATGGGGGATGAATTACTATGGGGGGTGAATTACTATATGGGGGATGAATTACTATATGGGGGATGAATTACTATGGGGGATGAATTACTATATGGGGGATTAATTACTATGGGGGAATATTACTATACTTACTATGGATGACACATACACATCATTCATCTACTCTTGGTCCGGCCCCCGGGTCCAATATATGAACCCATTGCGGCCCTCAAGTCAAAAAGTTTGCCCACCCCTGCTCTAGGTGGACCTCATGACCTTTGAGAAGACTGCTGGAGGACACAGAGAGAAAGCAAGGGGGTCAAGCTTTGGACCCCCCCAAAAGCTAAGGCTTTAGAAAGCAGAAAGAGGCGGGGAATAATTGGTAATATTGCAGCTAATGTCATCATAAAGACAATGCGAATACATTGGAGAGATCGTGGAGCTCTTCTCTGCTTCTCTTAATGGGTTCCGAATACTGGTTATTTAACCACTTCCAGTCCGGACACTTTCCCCCCCCCCCCTTCCTGTCCAGGCTGATTTTCAGCTTTCAGCGCTATCACACTTTGAATGACAATTGCACGGTCATGCAACATTGTACCCATATGAATAATTTAGCATTTTTTTGAGACAGATAAAACTTTATTTTGATGCTATTTATTCACCATTGGGATTTTTAATTTTTTTGCTATGTAAATGAAAAAGTCCAAAAATGTTGAAAAAAAGTGTTTTTCTTATAAAATTTTGCAAATAGTATTTCACCATAAATCTTGGCCAAAATGTATTCCGTTATCTTTTTAGTAAAAAAAATAAAAACCCAAATTAGTTTATAACCAAAAATTATAATTTTTAAACCTTTTTTTTAATTTTTTTTATATTATTTACTTTTTTTTTTTTTACATACTGTCACCATGGTGATATTGTACTACTTGTGGGGGGTGATGATTTTTTTTTTTTTTTACACTGATTGCTTTTACAGCCATAAAGGCTGTAAAAGCAATAATTTCTCCTTCTCTCTGGCTGCATTCTTGCAGCCATTGAGAACTACTGAGTGAGCTGTGATTGGCACAGCTTGTCACATGGTACAAGGCTGTTGTGAATGGCCCTGTACCATGTGATCTCTGTGATCATTCACAGATTTCACACGTAGTAATCAATGATGTCAGAAGTGACATCTTGCTTACTACTCTGCATGTGATCACTGATTGGCTAATCAGTGATCACATGATCGGAACCTCGCACAGAGGTCCCATCCGACGATCGGTGTTCCACTGTGTCCAGAGGACACAGCGGGCACCGGATCGTGGTGCTGCGCGCTCCCAGGGAGCAGGCACAAGCAGGGTGCGGGGAGGCCGTTTATAAATGGCCACCCGACCCTGCATTGCCACCGTCTGGCCGCTTATATACAATGGCCGGACGGGAAGTGGTTAAAGCTCAGTCAGTTCTTGCACCTACTTTTGCCGTAAAGTCATGGTTTTCATGACTGTTTTGATTCGGCTTTCCTTACAGATTCATTTTAGTTGTGTCCTGGAGAACTAGAGAGGTGGGTAGGTGGCTGCTCCTCATCTTTCTGAATTCCTGGCCAGCCTAGATGATGGAAGTTGACTGGTTCCTCCTGTCCATGAGAAGGAACAGATAGGTATCAGATTGTGCTCAGTACCAACAGCATCAGCTGGTAGATGGGCCCTGAACTGTGGGGCCAAGCCATCGATGGTGGCTCACAATGTACTGTGAGCCATGGTCCTTTCATAGTTCTGTCCTCCATGACCCCAGAGCACTCAACCCTTATCCAAGCTTGTTGGTTTTCTCAGGGCTTAGCAAGTTCTGGTCTGGGTCCTGGAGCCCTGAGGCTTTGTAGAGGTTTGGGTGAGATCCAGCCTACAACCCTAGATCCACCTTTTCTGGGTAATCAGTAAATATTGATTGTGCAGCTAGTGTGAGTAACCCCTCATAATGGGCACAGTGGGTGTAGAGACCTCGGGAACTCAGCATAGGGATGGTGGGAACCCCCCATAATGGGCACAGCATGTGTACAGACCCAGGAACTAAGTGCAGGGATGGTGGGAACCCCTCATCATGGGCACAGCGGGTGTACAGACCTGGGAACTCAGCACAGGGATGGTGGGAACCCCTCATTATGGGCACAGCAGGCGTACAGACCCGGGAATGCAGCACAGGGATGGTGGTAACCCCTCATAATGGGCACAGCAGGTGTACAGACCTGGGAACTTATCACAGGGATGTTGGGAACCCCTCATAATGGGCACAGCGGGTGTACAGACCTGGGAACTTATCACAGGGATGGGGGGAACCCCTCATAATGGGCACAGCGGGTGTACAGACCTGGGAACTTATCACAGGGATGGGGGAACCCCTCATAATGGGCACAGCAGATGTACAGACCAAGAACTCAGCACAGGGACGGTGGGAACCCCTCATAATGGGCACATCAGGTGTACAGACCTGGGAACTCATCACAGGGATGTTGGGAACCCCTCATAATGGGCACAGCGGGTGTACAGACCTGGGAACTCATCACAGGGATGTTGGGAACCCCTCATAATGGGCACAGCGGGTGTACAGACCTGGGAACTTATCACAGGGATGGTGGGAACCCCTCATAATGGGCACAGCGGGTGTACAGACCTGGGGACTCATCACAGGGATGTTGGGAACCCCCATAATGGGCACAATGGGTGTACAGACCTGGGAACTCAGCACAGGGATGGTGGGAACCCTTCACAATGGGCACAGCGGGCGTACAGACCCGGGAACTCAGCACAGGGATGGTGGGAACCCCTCATAATGAGCGCAGCAGGTGTACAGACCCCCAAACAGAATACACAGCATGCATACAGAGTGAGCCATATTATATTTGTAACCTAGCACTACAGACAAGGCCTAGAACATATGACCGGCAATGGGCTGATCACATTCATATTGGGATTGTAAAGTGATTCCGCTAAAAATGTCCCATAGGATCCGGAGGTCTGAATCACACAAACGGCCCAATCAGGACATGCACCAACCACACAGTGATCTCTCCACCATCATCAAGTCATTGCGGGTGTCTCCATCATTACCTGACTTCAGTCTTTGCTGTAGAGTCATGGATATAAATAAAAGGCACAAAAATGGTGGATTTTCCACTGCTGATACCTCGGCGATCACAGTGAAAAGTTGAATCAATGTTCGATTGTCCTCTACCAAGCTGAAATGTGATAGATTTAGTGTATCTAAAACTAAAAAAGTCAAAAACACTTTGGGATGGAGCAGGGAAGGTTGGGAACCCCGGTCAGGTTTTTTTCTTTTATTGCTGTGTCCCTGCTGGGAAGACGCTCCCTATTTATCCTGGGGGTCATTGTCTCCTGGACAGAGGGTGTCAGAGACGGTTTTATTTTTTTCAGTTGTCATTGGTACAGGAAATGAGAAGAAATCTTGCAATGGGAACCCCGTTGTACCAGTAACAACCTTAGCCTTGGAAGGATTAGGGGTGACATTTATTCTGCTTCTATTATTGGCTTGCCTACTCCTCTCCCCCCCTTCCCATTAACATGCTGGGAAAAAAAAGGCAACCCTCTCTCTTTTCATTACATGCCGTTTTTAGGCCCAGTGACATCATCACTGGGTGTCTGCGTTTCTCTATGCAACGCAGGCAGATTGTGGCTGGTGGGAGGGGCCGCCAGGAGGCTGTACTTCGCTTCCTGAAAACATCGCAGCTCCCGGCCTCAGTCCTGCTCTCCAGGGCTCTCAGCTCTGATGCAAGCAGTGGGCCGGCACTTGGCATGGGTTATGCAAATATTAAAAGCAAGGTGGGTGTCAGACTGGAAGCAGGCTGTATTTGCATGCAGGCCACCCTAGGTAACGCCCACATGTGATGCTGAGCCTCCATGGGGGAAAGAACTGAAATCCAATGAATGAAAGGGGCAGGGTCAGGGACAGGCAGGCTGGGGAATGAAAGGGGTGGGGACAGGCAGGCTGGGGAATGAAAGAGGTGGGGACAGGCAGGCTGGGGAATGAAAGGGGCAAGTCCAGGGACAGTCAGGCTGGGGAATGAAAGGGGTGGGGACAGGAAGGATGGGGAATGACAGGGGCGGGGCCAGGGACAGGCAGGCTGGTGAATGAAAGATGTGGGGACAGGCAGGCTAGGGAATGAAAGGGCTGGGGAATGAAAGGGACAGGCAGGCTGGGGAATGAAAGGGGCGGAGACAGACAAGCTGGGGAATTAAAGGAGCGGAGCCAGGGACAGGCTGGGGAATGAAAGAGGTGGGGCCAGGGACAGGCAGGCTGGGGAATGAAAGGGACGGGGACAATCAGGCTGGGGACTGAAAGGGGCGGGGACAGGAAGGCTGGGGACTGAAAGGGGCGGGGACAGGAAGGCTGGGGACTGAAAGGGACAAGCAGGCTGGAGAATTAAAGGGGCGGGGCCAGAGACATTCATGCTGGGGGAGGAAAGAGCTAGATGATGCTGGGCGTCCCACCCAGGAAATGAGGCGGAGCTCTATCTGACTTGCTGCAGCTTCTGATGCACATTGTGAGAAGAACAGGAAGTGTTGGAGACACCTGTTGGTATTTCTCCTCCCTCTGGAGAGATTTTATTTTACTTCCTGTTGTGTCTCCGGGACAGGAAGTGAAAGGATAATCTCGCAATGGGACACACAGACAGGACTTTCTGCTGTTCATACTGATATGGTCATGTCGCAGTTCCAGTTTTCACCACCAGGCAGCCAACGTTGAGCTAGAAATCTGAGCAATATAAAGACTTCCCATGTCCCGTTAAGGGTTGTAGGACGTGTGAGTGCTCAGGTGGCGGCTGAAATTAGTCCGGTGGCTGAACCCTTTCCCGCATATGGAGCAGCAATATGGCGTCTCCCCTGTGTGGGTCCTCTCATGAAGGATGAATTCATACTTCCGCAGGAACCATTTTCCGCACTGGGGACAACAGTGAGGCTTCTCCCCCGTGTGGATCTTCTTGTGAAGGCCCAGTTCATAGTTCCGGCTGAAACGTTTCCCGCACTGGGCGCACTCATATGGCTTCTCCCCCGTGTGGGTCCTCTCGTGTTTCACCAGCTCAGACTTGGCCACAAAGCCCTTCCCGCACTCGCCGCAGGTGTACGGCCGCTCCCCAGTGTGGATCCGCTCGTGTTTGACCATGGCCGACTTATGGGCGAAGCTTCTTTTGCAGATGGGACAGTCGAAGGGTTTCTCCCCCGTGTGGATCCTCTTGTGGCGGTCCATGTTCTGTTTGGTGCCGAAGCTTTTACCGCACTCGTCGCAGGAGTAGGGTTTGTCGCCCGTGTGGACCCGCTGGTGGATGACGAGGTGGGAGTTGTTGGAGAAGCACCGCCCGCACTGCAGGCAGGAGTAAGGCTTGTCCCCAGTGTGGACCCTCAGGTGGCGGACAAGATGGGAGCTGTTGGCGAAGCTCCTCCCGCAATCGGGACAGGAATACGGCTTGTCACCAGAGTGGACTCGCTGGTGTCGGACCAGGTGTGAGTTATTGGCAAAGGATTTCCCGCACTCAGAGCAAGAATAGCGCTTGCCAACCACGTGCAGGGCCCGGTGCATCATAACCTGGGCGTTGTCCCTGAAGCATGTCTCACAGGTGGTGTACGGGTAGAGTCCTCCTGAAATATAGACCATTTCTTGTGGAGAGAGGTCCCGGTTACATATGTAACACTTACTGTGGTCAGATGTGATCTCTGAGCCACTGTTTCCTGTCCATGTTCGGGACTGGTCTTCAGCTGGGAGGTGCTCTCCATCGCCTCCTGAATCTGGTTCCTCCTTAACAATAACAGATATATGTCCCCCATTTGAACGGTGCTCTTCATCAGATAAGGAGGGCTCCTCCTTGATATGACCAGTGGGTAGAGCTAGTCCTTCCTCTTTCCACAAGGCTGACTCCTTCTTAACACCAACAGATGTCTGATGTCTACAACGTGAGTCCATGTCTTCTACTTGTACAGCCGTTTCCCCTTTAACATTAGCAGATGGAATTGGATCCGCTGCTTTGGAGAAGTCAACGGGTCTACATGGTGCGTTCTTCTTCGGAGAGTGGGCCATATCAAGTTCCTCCACTGAGCAGGATTCATCAGTGGTTGGGTTGATCATTGTAAGGTCTTTCAGAAGGTCCAGTGATGGTGCAGTGGGTAGGTTGACCATGCCTAGGGAACCTGGTGGCCAGAAAGAGAGGGTGGTGAGAAGATGGACATTTGGGGATTTATCTGAACGTTCATATGGAGGTGACATTGCTATATAAGACATGTTATAGGTAGATGGGGTCCATCTAGGCTGGTGAGTAGCCAGATGGATTTAAATTCATAGATTGCTGAGACTTGGAGGACCATCTTGTTAGCAATGACCAGCATTCAAATCCCAGCTGTGTTGTTCTCCACAATCAGAGCAGCAAGCTCTCTACTAAGAGAACCTCGTTGAGAGACTCTCTAATCCAACCATTCTCAACCAGGGTTCCATGAAACCCGAGGGTTTTCCCAGAGGTTGCTATGGTTTCCTTGAGCTTTAGCTGGTCGACCTTCCATTGGAAGGTGCTTGCATGGTTCCAAATCCAACAACGCCTGGCAGAGCCAGGTGGATTTAATTTCATAGATTGCTGAGACTTGGAGGACCATCTTGTTAGCAATGACCAGCATTCAAATCCCAGCTGAGTTGTTCTCCACAATCAGAGCAGCAAGCCCTCTACTAAGAGAACCTCATGGAGAGACACTCTAATCCAACCATTCTCAACCAGGGTTCCATGAAACCCAAGGGTTTCCCCAGAGGTTGCTACCAGTTCCTTGAGCTGTAGCTGGTTGACCTTCAATTTGAAGGTGCTTGGATAGTTCCAGGACCAACAACGCCTGACAAAGACAGGTAAGTGGCCAGATGGATTTAATTTCATAGATTGCTGAGACTTGGAGGACCATCTTGTTAGCAATGACCAGCATTCAAATCCCAGCTGAGTTGTTCTCCACAATCAGAGCAACAAGCCCTCTACTAAGAGAACCTCGTTGAGAGACACTCTAATCCAACCATTCTCAACCAGGGTTCCATGAAACCCAAGGATTTCCCCAGAGGTTGCTATGGGTTCCTTGAGCTTTAGCTGGTTGACCTTCCATTGGAAGGTGCTTGCATGGTTCCAATACCAAGAACGCCTGGCAAAGCCAGGTGGATTAATTTCATAGATTGCTGAGACTTGGAGGACCATCTTGTTAGCAATGACCAGCATTCAAATCCCAGCTGAGTTGTTCTCAACAATCAGAACAGCAAGCCCTCTACTAATTGAACCCCATTGAGAGACACTCTGATCCAACCATTCTCAACCACGGTTTCCCCAGAGGTTGCTACGGGTTCCTTGAGCTGTAGCTGGTTGACCTTCTATTTGAAGGTGCTTGCATAGTTCCAGGACCAACAAGGCCTGGCAAAAGCCAAGTCAGTAGCCAGATGGATTTAATTTAATAGATTGCTGAGACTTGAAGGACCATCTTGACCAGCATTTGAATCCCAGCTGAGTTGTTGTTCTCCACAATCAGAGCAGCAAGCCCTCTACTAAGAGAACCTCATTGAGAGACACTCTAATCCAACCATTCTCAACCAGGGCTCCAGGAAACCTTAGGGTTTCCCCAGAGGTTGCTATGGGTTCCTTGAGCTGTAGCTGGTCGACCTTCCATTTGAAGGTGCTTGCATGGTTCCAGGACCAACAAGGCCTGGCAAAGCCATCAAAATGACACCAATGACCTTTTTAGCTCTCTGTAAGGGTTGCATTATTTGTAGACATGTGCAGAACGAAGAAAAAAATGTGTTTCGTTTCGGATCGATTCGTTAAGTTACTAGTTTTGTTTTGTTGCATTCGCAAAATTTGTTTCATTTAGTTTCGACCTTTATTCTTTCTCGGCCGGATTCACATTGTTCCGACGGATTCAAAGTATTCAGATTGAAAATATCGAATCGATCCGAGTTCCTTGTGAAGAATAGCCGGTTCTATGCTATTTGAAATTCGAATTTCGGAATTTTTTTTTTAATTCTATTGTATTATTTTCTGTTTTATTCTTTTATTTTCTATCATTTTTTTTCTGACCTGTTCCATTCTTTTCGAAATTCGAATTTTGGAAGACGGCTATATTCTTTCTATTCCTTTTTTTTATATTCTATTGTATTCTTTTCTATTTTATTCTTTTATTTTCTATCATTTTCTTCTGATCTGTTCTATTGTATTCTTTTCAAATTTCGGAAGACGGCTATATTCTAATCTTTTCGAAATTCGAATTCCGGAAGACGGCTATATTCTTTCTATTCTGTTCTATTCTATTGTATTCTTTTCTATTTTATTTTCTATTATTTTCTTCTCATCTGTTCTATTCTATTCTTTTCAAAATTCGAGTTTCGGAAGACGGCTATATTCTTTCTATACTATTCTATTTTTTCTACTCTATTCTTTTATTTTCTTCTGTTCTGTTCTATTCTTTTCTGTTTTATTTTCTATTCTATTCTTTTTGAAATTTGAATTTCGGAAGACTGCTATATTCTTTCTATTCCATTTTTTCTATTCTATTGTATTATTTTCTATTTTATTCTTTTATTTTCTCTCATTTTCTTCTCATGAGTTCTATTCTTTTTGAACTTCGAATTTCGGAAGACGGCTATATTCTTTCTATTTTATTCTAATCTATTTGAATTTTGAAATTCGAATTCCAGAACACAGCTTCATTCTTTCTATTCTATTTTATTCTATTCTATTTTATTATTTTATTTTCTATCATTTTCTTCTCATGAGTTCTATTCTATTCTTTTTGAAATTCGAATTTCAGAAGACAGCTATATTCTATTTTATGCTAATCTATTTGAAATTCAAATTTTGGAAGACTGCTATATTCTTTCTATGCTAGTCGATTTTTTTCTATTCTATTCTTTTATTTTCTGTTCTTTTATTTTCTTCTGTTCTGTTCTATTCTCTTCTGTTTTATTTTCTATTCTATTCTTTTCGAAAGTCGAATCACGGAAGATGGCTATTATCTTTCTATTCTATTTTTTTTCTATTCTATTGTATTATTTTCTATTTTATTATATATAATTTTCTTCTGATCTGTTCTATTCTTTTTGAATTTCAGAAGACGGCTATATTCTTTCTATTCTAATCTATTTTTTTTCTATTCTATCATATTCTTTTATTTTCTATAATTTTCTTCTGATCTGTTCTATTCCATTCTTTTCAAAATTTGAATTTCGGAAGACAGCTATATTCTTTCTATTTTATTCTACTCTATTCAGATCTCGAAATTCGAATGACAACTATATTCTTTCTATACTATTCTATTTTTTCTATTCTGTTCTTTATTTTCTATTTTATTTTTTTCTGTTCTATTCTTTTCTGTTTTATTTTCTATTCTATTCTTTTCAAAATTCTCCAGAAGATGGCTATATTCTCTCTTTTCTATTCTATACTTTTCTATTAATCTCTATTCATTTCTGTTCTTTTATTTTCTATACTGTTCCTTTATATTATATTATATTCCGTTATTTTCTATTCTATTCTTTTCAAAATTCAAATCGATCCGAATTCATTGTGAAGAATAGCTGGTTCTATTCTATGTGAAGTTTAAATTTCGGAAGACGGCTATATTTTTTCTATTCTGTTTTATTTGTTTCTATTCTATTCTTTTATTATCTATCATTTTCTTCTGATCTGTTATATTCTATTCTTTTCGAACTTCGGGAGACAGCTATATTCTTTCTATTCTATTCTTTTATTCTCTATTCTTTTATTTTCTTCTGTTCCGTTCTATTCATTTTATGTTTTATTTTCCATTCTATTTTATTCTATTCTTTTTGAAAATCGAATTCCGGAAGATGGCTATATTTTTTCGTTTCTATTCTATTCTTTTCTATACTATTCCTTCATATTCTATTCTATTCCATTATTTTCTATTCTATTCCTTTCGAAATGCAAATTTTGGAAGACAACAATGTTCTTGCACTAATACATACAGTCTTTGAAGTAAATCAGCAATATGTTTACATTTCTAATTTGTTTTTTAATTCAATTTCATTTTCAAATTTGACTCGAATTCAGATATTGCGTCATTTCAGACAAAATTTGGTTTCGTTATTTCGGATCTGTAGTAATTCGGAAACTCAGATACATCTGAATAATGAAAATTTTACCTGAATTTCGGTTCGGAAGGAGATGAACTACACATATCTAGTTATTTCTACTGACCAGCAATGTAAGGGGCCAATGAACTGGTGGAACATCTGAAAATTAATTCAGGGCTTCCTCTGGGCTAAAAAGCTTGAGATTGCTCTACTCTTTTCGTTGTTTGCTTTTGCTCATGTAGCCAACCTACTTCATTGTGGAGCCAACCCGGAAAAGTTCTACTGAATATGGTCTCCAACCCGGAAAAAAATTCTACTGAATATGGTCTCCAACTCAGAAAAGTTCTTCTGAATATGGTCTCCAACCCGGAAAAGTTCTACTGAACTTGGTCTCCAACCCAGAAAAGTTCTACTGAATATGGTCTCCAACCTGGAAACGTTCTACTGAATATGGTCTCCAACCCGGAAAAGTTCTACTGAATATGGTCTCCAACCCGGAAAAGTTCTACTGAATATGGTCTCCAACCCGGAAAAGTTCTACTGAATATGGTCTCCAACCTGGAAAAGTTCTACTGAATATGGTCTCCAACCCGGAAAAGTTCTACTGAATATGGTCTCCAACCCGGAAAAGTTCTACTGAATATGGTCTCCAACCTGGAAAAGTTCTACTGAATATGGTCTCCAACCCGGAAAAGTTCTACTGAATATGGTCTCCAACCCGGAAAAGTTCTACTGAATATGGTCTCCAACACTGGAAAGGTTCTACTAAATAAGGTCTCCAACCCTGGAAAGGTTCTACTAAATAAGGTCTCCTACTCTTCGCCAACCCTGATCAACATCGGGATACACTGGTAAGACATCTGGAAATCTAAAATTTCCTGACCGTGCTGAATTTTTTTAATGGGAGGTACACAACTCTTACCTGGAGACTTGAGGGCCTTCCAGTTCTCCACTATGATGTCCATCTTCAGGTCCTTGTGTTCTTCTCCATGTTTGTGTGCCTACAATACAAAGAAGACAGTGACGCCTTCATAGGAACCTGACACACACAATGATACAGTCACCATCCAGACACATCCCTTGTCTGTTACTGGAGAATGTCCCAGAATTCCCGACACCGCTCACCTCTCCTATCAGCAGATCAATGATCTTCTGGGTGACTTCCAGGATTTTCTTGCCTTGGTTTCTTTCCAATGCAAGACAGTGAGGTAGAGGTTCCATAATGAGACCCTGGCTTCTGCTCCATCCTCCTGGGACAAGTACCAGGCAGTTGGGCGCCATATTTGTCACCAGTGACTTCTTGATGACGATATAATCCTGTGGAAACAGACATGGGTCAATGTCACGATGTGAATTTAGTTCTGGATGGAGTGGAGAAAGAATAGAACACCTAGGAAGAATCACCCTCTCTGTTGGTCCTGGTGACCATTATCACTGAAAGTAAAAGAAGATCCCAAATTTTGAGTTGTCACCAGAAGAGGAATGGAGGGGATATCTTCCAATAGGAACACTAGTTCTGGTGACTACCATGGATTCCCTCACTTTGGAAGGGTTTCATCGGACTTCCTGTTGTGGCTATGGGACGGAAAATGTGGCTATTTGAAGGAAAAGCTCCCCCAGTGAGATATAGATGGTATATGACCTCCCAGAATCCTCCTCACCTCTCCGGTCAGGTCTGTGTATTATTAATAGATAAGAGTGATATCATGTGACCTCCCAGAATCCCCCTCACCTCTCCAGTCAGGTCTGTGTTTTATTAATAGAGATAAGAGTGACGTCATGTGACCTCCCAGAATCCTCCTCACCTCTCCGGTCAGGTCTGTGTTTTATTAATATAGATAAGAGTGATGTCATGTGACCTCCCAGAATCCCCCTCACCTCTCCGGTCAGGTCTGTGTTTTATTAATAGATATGAGTGATGTCATGTGACCTCCCAGAATCCTCCTCACCTCTCCGGTCAGGTCTGTGTTTTATTAATAGAGATAAGAGTGATGTCATGTGACCTCCCAGAATCTTCTTCACCTCTCCGGTCAGGTCTGTGTTTTATTAATAGAGATAAGAGTGACGTCATGTGACCTCCCAGAATCCCCCTCACCTCTCTGGTTAGGTCTGTGTTTTATTAATAGAGATAAGAGTGATGTCATGTGACCTCCCAGAATCCTCCTCACATCTCCGGTCAGGTCTGTGTTTTATTAATAGAGATAAGAGTGATGTCATGTGACCTCCCAGAATCCTCCTCACCTCTCCGGTCAGCAGGTAGATGATCTCCAGGGTGAGGTCCAGTATCTTCTGGGTCTTGTGATTCTCTTCCTCATCCATTCTCAGTGACTCGAACCTGATGTCCTAGAGAGCAAAGTCTCTACTGTAGATTAAAATAAACAAGCAGATGAAAAGACTATCAATAGTTATCATTTTCAGACTTCATACTGCAGGTTCATTCTAAGTCTGCTGTACGCAGCTTATTAAAAAACACCAGCAAGTGCAATACAGTAACTGTTTACATAACAATGATCATACTCTCTTATTCATATAGCTTTGACATATACCACAGTGCTGTACAGAGAACACTGAGCCAATCTTTGAACCAGAGGAGCTTACACTCTAATGTTTCCCCCACAGTCACACACTATTATTATTATATATTTATATAGCTCTGACATATACCATGGAGCTGTACAGAGAACACTGAGCGAGTCTCTGTACCAGAGGAGCTTACACTCTAATGTCCCCTCCCCCACAATCACATCAGTCTCTGTACCAGAGGAGCTTACACTCTAATGTCCCCTCCCCCACAGTCACACACTATTATTACTATACATTTGTATAGCTGTGACATATATCATGGTGTTGTACAGAGATCACTGAGCCAGTCTCATCAGTCTCTGCACCACAGGAGCTTATTTGTTTGCAAGATTTTAATAAACAAAAAATGTACACTCTAAAAAATGTACACTCTAATGTCCCCTCCCCCACACAAACACTTATTAATACATATATGATACAAGCACATATCAATATAGGGAGATCTATACTGAAATCAGGGTTCCAGGCTCCTAGAAAATAATAATAAAAGTGTTACATAATAACAATGTATGGACAGGTCACAATGTATCCCATTACCTGCTGTCACTGTCCCTCCTAACAGAACATAAACTGTTTCTGTCTGCACGGGATGTTGTCAATAAAGTTCTTCCTTTCTGCGTTCCACCTGACTTCCTCTTGCTGGATTCCAGGGCACTTTCTGGTTATGTATCTGCAATTATCTAGTACCGCCCGCTTCCATTTTACCCCCCTCCCCCACCGGAATGCCCAGGTCTCCGGCCAGTATATTGCATTCAGAGGGGCACAAAGGGAAAGAAAAAACAGGCGATGATTTCCACCGTCTGGTAAGGGCGTAAACCGTGGCCGGTGGGATGTAGCTTGCAGTTATCACAAATGGACAATAGATGGCGCTCGTCGCCAATATAAATCCTGAACAAGGAACAAAGCTCATGGCAGGTGGAACGCATCACCGGGAAGTAGTGTGGAACGCAAACGTAGGAAGTGTAATAGGGAGCACAAAGATGGAAGGGGGAAAGCTATTTCCGGTTTTACAGAGCTTTCATTTTTGAGGTGGCTGTTATTGAAGGTGTGGGGCTAATTTTATTATCTGTGGGTGCCAGAGTCCCTATATACATATTTTATCCTGTTATATAATACTCATCTAGTGAACATATCCCTAAATATATTGTTTCATATTAACATTATGTCATATGATTGTAATATTAGATATTTGAAGGGTATGGATCGCCATCGGGTGTCTAATGGTTCTATGCGTTCCACCGTTATTAGGTGTTGTTCCTAATATTGGTCATCTGTATCCTGGAGGAAGGAGTATCCCTCGAAATGCCATGCTGCCACAGTCCTCCCTACATCAGACACCAGATACCGTAACGATGGAGATGGGCCGGAGTCACCTGACTGAGAGGATATTAGACCTCACCCTGGAGATCATCTACCTGCTGACCGGAGAGGTGAGGAGGATTCTGGGAGGTCACATGACATCACTTTCATCTCTTAATAAAACACAGACCTGACCGGATAGGTGAGGAGGATTCTGGGAGGTCACATGACAACACTCTTATCTCTATTAATAAAACACAGACCTGACCGGAGAGGAGAGGGGATTCTGGGAGGTCACACAACACTCTTATCTCTATTAATAAAACACAGACCTGACCGGAGAGGTGAGGAGGATTCTGGGAGGTCACATGACACCTCTTATCTATATTAATAAAACACAGACCTGACCGGAGAGTTGAGGAGGATTCTGGGAGGCCACATGACATCTCTTATCTATATTAATAAAACACAGACCTGACCGGAGAGGAGAGGGGATTCTGGGAGGTCACATGACATCTCTTATCTATATTAATAAAACACAGACCTGAATGGAGAGGTGAGGAGAATTCTGGGAGGTCACATGACATCTTGACAGCTCAACATCTCCATGTTGGTTTATGTTTCTTAGCTAATTTTTTATTCGTTAATGTCACACAGAATTATGGACCCATCAAGAAGGACTTCAGTGATCGTTCATTTGAAGAAAGGACACTGGAGACAAGCAACACCAAGAAGGTTCTAGAAGCCACCAAGAAGATGATGGAGCTGCTGACAGGAGAGGTGAGCGGTGCCGGGAATTCTGGGACATTCTCCAGTAACAGACAAGGGATGTGTCTGGATGGTGACTGTATCATTGTGTGTGTCAGGTTCCTATAAGGTGTCAGGATGTCACTGTCTATTTCTCCATGGAGGAGTGGGAATATCTAGAAGGACACAAGGATCTCTACAAGGACGTCATGAAGGAGGATCAGCTGCCCCTCACATCACCGGGTAAGATATGGGATCACAATTCTCAGTTGTATGAGGCTTGTTTGCTATCAAAGACCCTTAGGAACCAATGAGAAAGTTGTCTCAAAAAAAGGCATTGTCTTCCACATTTTTTAAGAGGAGGTAATTTCCATTCTCCTTTTCTTTTTTAATTTCCTTCCCATGCAATAGAACATTCCACTGTTAAACATACAGCTTCGGAGACTTGCTAATACATTGGTCTGTCTCAGCATAAGACCAATCAACTGGTATGATTATTTTAGACAACAATGAAGGTCTCCATCTCAGAATTTTAGGTTTGCATTTTGTGTTTCTGTCCCTGTGTTCGCATCATCTCACCACCATGTTTTCTTCCAGCTTTATCGCCTGGAAGATTCGACCCCCTTATTTCTCCATCACCAAACTGTATGAATGAAGATAGTAACATTCTTATCAATCCCTTCCTTGCCAAATGTTCACCATCAGAGGAACAGAACACTGAGACATCATGTAAAGAGGAAGAACATGTTCCATACTCTGACATCACTGTGACAAACATTGTACAAGATATGCCAGTTCCCCTCATAGAGGAGCACCTCTCGCGTGAGGAACACCTCCCGATCTCTGGCATCTCCACACATTGTATGCCTTCCTCATCCAAGGAGGAGACCCTCACAGCTGAAGAACATCTCACCTCCAACATTTTCACACCCATACATCATACACAGTCGCCATCTTCTCCCATTAAGGAGTGGTCACTGTCAGCTGAAGAACCTTCTTCACTCTCAAATATCCCTTCACCAGCAGACCACATACAATACATATCCATTCAGATTATGGAGGAACAACTCCCATCTGGGGAAATGGAACATCTTCAGCACATCTCCACAACCACCCATCATGGACAATCTGATCTTAAAGAGGATTCTCTCTCGGCTAAACATGTCCCCCACCCTGATGTGTCTTTATCCACCGATCTTACTCAACTTACACCTAGCCAAGGGTTCCTTTACTCAGAGCATGTTCCACACTCTGATATCTCCACACCTGCAGAACAAATACAATATATTTCAATTCAGATTACCGAGGGACCTCTTTCTTGTAAAGTAGAACACCTTCCACATCCTGAGATCTCCACACTAACACAATCTACCCTTACTGAAATTAAGGATGAGCCCCCATCAGCTGTAGAACATCTTCCATACGTCTTAACAGCTACTCATCATGTGCCATCTACAGACATTGATGTTAAGGAGGAGGTCTCAGCTGTAGAACATCTTCCACACATCTTGAAGGTTACTCATCGTGTGCCATCTACAACCACTGCTGTTAAGGAGGAAGTCCCCTCAGCTGTAGAACATCATCCCCATCCTAGAATTTCAGCATCCACATATTGTACACAATCAACAACTCCTCATGATAGGGAGAAAAGCCTCTCAGCTCCAGGACATTTTCCCCACCATGAAGGTTTAACACCGTCATATCATACGCATTCCACACCTCCTCATATTAAGGAGGACCACACCCGTTCTCCTCGTACTCATGTTAAAGAGGAACCCTTTTCACGTGAAGGGAACCATCCCTCAAGCTGCAATCTCAAACCAAGAGGATCTATCCAGAACACATCTACTCCTATTAAGGAGGACTCGAACCCATGCAAAAAGGGAAGTCTTAGCATAACAGAACCTTCCTGCTCCGAATCTGGCCGATGTTCTCCTCCTAGGCTGAGTCATCCCACACCCATTATGCACACAAAACAAAGACCTTTTGTTTGCGGCGAATGTGGAAGATGCTATTCCATCATCTCGAACCTGGAGATGCACATGAAAACGCACACTGGAGACAAGCTGTACAAGTGCTGGGAGTGCGGAGAGGCTTTTGGCGAGGCTTCGCTGCTTGCTGTCCATCACCAACGGCACGCCGCAGAGAAGGAGCACATCAATGCCACATCTGCGAGAGACCACGCAAGGGATGAGCCTTCTTCAAGCACTCACGGTGGGAAAGGCCTCCCCAAAGAACAGACGTTTATCTGCAGTAAATGTGGGGGGCGGTTTTCCTCGAAGTCCAACCTGAACGTACACGCCAAACTGCACACTGGGGTGAAACCCTATTGCTGCCCTGAATGTGGCAAAGGTTTTACCAGCAAGTCTGCTCTTAACAAGCACTGGAAATACCACACAGGGGACAAGCCCCCCGCTTGTCCGGAATGCGGGAGATCTTTTGACCGGCAGGCGAGTCTTACAAGACACATGACGGTACACACAAGCCGAAAGCACTTTTGCTGCTCCAAATGCGGGAAGTGCTTTCGGAGGAAGACGGCTCTAATGAAACACCGACAGATTCACTCTAAACTGCCGGAGGAGGACCCCAGGTCTTCCAGTGGTGAGAAAGACAGCTATGACATGTCACATGAGACTCTCTGAACTAAATCCATAACAAGGACTATGAAAATGCCTTCACTAAGCAGCACTTGTGTATATAATGGATCCTCTTTCGTGGTTTTAAAGGGCAACCCTTTCTGTGATTATGGTGAGGACCAACTCTTCAGTCTAAACAACAGCACCATGATGGTACCAAGACTATTGCCCACACACCGTGGATTTTAACATCATCTTTGCACAATCCAAACGTGAGGAGAAAAACATGAAATGATGTTTCATACATCAATGCCTTTTTGCAATGTGGCTGCCAAAACCACAAAGCGTGGACCACAGGCTAGGAACTTTAAAAAGGGAGAGTAAAGTATATTGTCAGCAAGCCCATATTTTAACGTATTGCTTTTTATAGTGTTTGCTTCTGTACATGCTTTCTCTTCCATATTTTTTTTTGCATTGTATTAAATATAGAAATTTGCAGATTAGCCACTAGAGGGAGCTCTGGATGCAACTCAGCCTCATTCCATCGACTTGCATTATAGCTGTTGGCGTAAGACACCAGCCATTCAGCCGGTGCATTGTTTTCAGTAGGTTGGACAAATTCTAACTGATCTCCCCAAAAAATCTCATTTGGTGCAACGGCTTAAAGCTGAACTGAAGTTTAATCTGCTTTTATTTTGCCTTCTCTGGATCCTACTCCACCCCACCCCATCAACATGTTCATGAAATGTTTGAATAAAACATTTTACATTTACAACATATATTACATACTTTTTTTTAGACCCTGTGACACCATTGCTGGCCCTCTGAGCTTTTCTATGCAATGCAGGCAGATCATGACTGGTGGGAGGGGCTGTAGATAGCTTCCGGAAAAACATCACAGCACCCTTCCTCGGTACTGCTCTCAGGAGCCCTCAGTCTTTATGCAAGCAATGGCCATTCCTATTCCTTCGCTTACATGCAGACAGCCCTAGGTAATGCCCATCATCCTTTCCAATGTAAGCTAGGATTCACTGGCTTTGCACACATAACCCAATTCCCCCCAATCTCCAGAACGTCTACACCCTCCCTTCCGCTGCAAACTCAGTCACCACCCATTGAACCTTTACGTTGACCAATCTTTCAAGTCAGGCGATCCACCTTCAGTTGCCTCTGGAAACTGGTTGTTTTCTGGGAACCCCAGCTTATCACAAGAGAAGGAGCACATCAACGCCACATCTGCGAGAGACCACGCAAGGGATGAGCCTTCTTCAAGCACTCACGGCAGAACAGAAACCCTCCAGTCACACCCATTGCAGATTCTTCATATGGAAAGCCACTCTAAGCCGTCCTTAGAAATTTCAATGTAACTGATAGGTAGAGAGGGAGGTACACAATGTAGACTTTATGAGGAACACTTCCAGTGACCGTGTGAGGTGACGTCTGGATTCTGTATGAGGAAGCTGCTTCAAATTTTGCTGGCAGGTACTGGGGACCCTGTGACCTAATTTAATCCCCCCAGAAAGTGGCTGAAAGCCCGATGAATCCCTGCCCACCAGATGGGCTTCTGCACCCAACCTAGGCTGGGGAAGTAGTTTGATATCACAGACTGTTCGTAGACATTCAGACCATCAAAACCTGAGTCTACTGTAGCAGCTTCAGATTTCTCCCAAAGCCACTAATTTGGGAAGCTTTTGCTAGACAAGACAAAGTTGTCCCTATCTTTAAAATGAAAGATGATACTTAAAATATAATAAATATTTTGAAACAATAACTGCAAAAGAGATTTATTTTTTTACATGCTCCTCCCACGAGGAGCCGCAAAGACACTTACTTTTATCAGTACAGAGAGTGCCAGGACCTGAATCACCTGCAGGCGGCACTGTGGTCCCCTGGGTGGAGTTTTGTAGTGGCGGTGTCCACCAGTGGGTGTCTCCCAATGTCCAGCAGATCCCAGTAATCAGTTTCCACCTGATGCTGGCTGCTGGGAGAGTATTTAATTCCTTCTCTACTGTTCCCTTGTGCTTAGGAAACTGAGACCAGACTATATATGATTTAAAGTGTTACTAAACCCCGGACCACGCATTCACTATATCCACTCTCCCCGGACCCTGCATTCACTATATCTGGTCTCCCTCAGTACACAGAACATGGAAATCCAATAATTTTAGTAAATAGTATAAACTGCTATATACCTTTTTCATATCAGCAGTATATAGCAGTCTTGTGACTTCTATCAGTGTCCAGCAGAGCACGTTAAAGCTTATAGGAGGAGTTTTAATTTTGCTCTAGGTGTATGCAGGACCCCTGACCTCTGTCGGGACAGTGCTGATTGGCCCTGTTCTGATCACATGCACTCCCCCCCCCCCCAAAGGAAACCTGTCTAGCAATACACCCCAAACTGAGCATGTGCAGAGTGACTCCACACTGGAAGAAGAGGAGGATCAGAGAAGACAGGTTCAAACCGCGTTTTTACACAATGCAGAGGATTAACCCCTTAGATTCCACAGTGAGTATAACAAGCATGCTTTACTGCATATGCAGACTGATTGTACTGTTGTGGGTTTAGTAACACTTTAACCCCTTCCCGCCGGTGCCTTCCGGCCCTTTAAGAGTTTCAGGTGCCGAGAGGCGGGGCGGGTGGGGTGTGGTTTAGGGATCATAAGACCGCCGTGACGCGTCGTCACAGCAGTCACATGATCGGGAAAGGTCCCGATCGAAAGAGCGGACCAGGACCTTTCCGTGAGTACCGCACATGTGTGCTGGGAGCGCGCAGGGCAAGTGCACTCAGCACATATGTTTTTTGTTACATGAACGCAAATGTGCGGCCGCTCGGCGTCTAGGCCCAGACGCCGGGAGGCTGCACATTTGTGTGTGGCTGGCGTAAAGGGGTTAAGCAAGATTATTACCAGTGAAACAAAATCCATCAAAATACCAGCAAACAGAAAACACAGATAAAAGGGGTAATAAAAGAGATGCCAGGAAGGAGGAACGAGGACTGGGATGAGGAACAACAGTAGCAGATATGAGGGAGCAGGGTACAAGATACAGGTACAAGACAGGCAGGTTCAGACAGGAATCAGATTCAGGAATAAACAGCAAGCAGTGTCCGCTTAGCAGGACAAAACACTGAAGCACAAGGGAACAGTAGAAGAGAAACTAAATACCCTCCCAGAAGCCAGCACCAGGTGGAGACTGTAGCAAACTTGCTCATCAGAGATGGACGTGGAGTTCCCCTTTTTTATTAGAAGTATTCCTCAATCCTTTATTCCCTACCCCCTCCCTTCCTGAGAGGCACAGGGACAGATGTGTAAGTGTTAAAAGTTGCTGGCAGGCTGGAGCAGCAGGGGGCTCAGCGCTACAAAGCCCCTCCATAGAGACAGCAAACTCTCTGTCCAAGGGACCTGTGTGATTTCACACCTCGGGGAAGGATGGCAGAACCTTCTCAAGAGTTCAAGGCATTCCCCAGAAGCACAAACAAGATAACATTTTTAACAGATCTGGTTTTCCCCTATGTTTCATATCATGGATTATGACAGATGTTGGTTTTAATTCAGAGTCCGCCCGACATCCCTCCCTAAACAGGTATTGGCCAGTTACTCAGAGCCACCCCCCTTGTTGGGGGACTTTAAAAAACACAGGCTGTAGGCCTGAGCTAAGCTAAACACATCTCCCAATTTTAACATCGTAACAGCAGGAGATCAAAGACCCTTCGCTCTGCAACTTGGATCTGCTTACCTTAAGGCTTAACATGGCAAGTAACTTAACCTTTTAACTTCTCCCTGTTATCTCTTTACTGTGCTGTTTTCTTTTTATATATAAATATATATCCTAGTTACATTTTTTTTGTAAATATTTTATTGCACCTGTTTGACTTGAGTAATAAATCTTTCTTTCTGAAAGTGTTAAACTGTTTCTAAAGCACTTAATTGCAATTTACGAATCCCTGCCTTCTGAAGAGACGCTACTGTGCTTGTTTAATCCTCTGCCCAATCAGCCTGCGGTGGCCGTATTGGACAGGCGACTTTTCAACCATTACAGTGTATATTTGATAAAGAGAGTTTTCCCTTTCTCTGTATAAAAAGTGGTGGTGGCAGTAGAGGGTTAGTTGTGTGATTAACCCGACCCAGTAACAAGTGCATTCAGGCTGCAGGCAGAGATTGTAGACCATTAGCTGGACAATCATTGTGCAGGGCGCAGCTGAGTGTGGCATTGTTACACGCATCATACCGCGGTTCTAGATCGGCCGGTCCTTTGGTCATGAGTTTGGTGAGAAGGTCTGGGGTCTGACGCCGCGGGTGTTACGCATTGTTGGTCGCGGTCGTGAGATTGTCGCATGTTGAGGGTGGCGATCCCGCGACCGTGACATATTGTTGGCAGTGTACGTGGGATAATTGCATTAAGAGCTTCAGTGCAGTGGTAAAAATTGGCTCTGCACTGAAGGATTGTAACCTTTGTGGAAACAGTCCTTAGAAACAAGCGGTGCATATTTTACATATATAGAGAGAGAGAGACATATAGCAACAGCTCCTTTCTTTTCCTACTTTCTCTTCTATCTTTGCTTGCAATTACGCCTGGTGCAGCAGATTACAAGAAAATGAGAAAAGGTGAATTGAGTGCGGAATGTACCTCACGAGGATTGGATGTCGGTCGCAAAAATCATGAAGATTTGATTAGTGATCTAGTGGAGTTTGATATCCGAGCATATCAGAACACGGGGGGAACTTGAACATGAAGAAGTTCCCGCTACCCACATTTCCAGTGGCTCAGAGGCGGCCTCACAGAATGGGCATACAGAGACTGACACTGGAAGATCACCAAATGTTATCGTCACACAACCGCCTGAGCACGCCAGCACCAGAGTGCCTGCAATCAGCAGAGACCCTCCTCAGATGCAGGAAGCCCTGAAATGCCTCATGGAGACAGATCTGGAGGCATACCTGCGGTTCATGGAACGCCGGGCTGACAGAGAAACGGCGGAATGTCAGGCTGAGAGAGAGAGACACCAAGCTGAGAGAGAGGCGGTGCAGAGGGAGGCTGATCGTCGGCACGAGCTGGAGATGGCAAGGCTCCAGCCACAGCGACCGGGTCAGAACCTCGGGTCCCTAGATCACAGGGACGCCGCTCTTTGCGTGGGCGCAGCCAAGTTTCCAGTGATGGAAAAGGACAGTGACATTGACACATACTTACTGTCCTTTGAAAAAACGTGCCGTCAGTACCATGTGCCCCCAGCTCAATGGGCTCGGTACCTGACACCAGGGCTATGAGGCAAGGCCCTGGACGCGTTTGTTGAATTGCCAGAGGGGCAAGATGATGATTATGAACTTTTAAAAGATGCCATCATCCGGAAGTACCAGATGACCCCGGAAGTGTACCGCAAGCGGTTCAGGTCCATGCAGAAGGGACCTGGGGACTCTTACACGGATGTGGCAAGTTGCTTACACACTACATTCCGGCAGTGGACTAAGGGACTGAAAGCTGATTCCTATGAGTCTTTGGAAGATCTCATGATACGAGATCAACTCTTGCACATTTGCCCGCCAGACGTCAGACAGTTAGTCTTGGAGAGGGAGCAAGCATCTACTAAAGCTGCAGCAGATCTGGCAGATACCTTCGTCCACACGCGGATGCCTGACCCTCACAAGGCTCCTCCAAACAGCTGGAAAGGGGGGAAATTGTCCCTAGCAACCTCTCCTACTTCGGCGAGTCAAGCTTCTCCTCCGCCCACACCTGCAGCGCTTGGAGCCAAGCCATTCCTGCTTGACACCCGCAGATGTTTCACCTGTGGGAAAGCCGGACATCTCAGGACGCAGTGTCCTGAGCAGAAGCAGACGACATCAGCTGGCCAGCACCTCTTCTTCTGTGCTGTTCGTTCGCAGGAAGATGCGGGTAACCCCCGCCAACTTGCAGCCCGTTACCGTGGGCAACCGGCCTGTAACTGGTTTCCGGGACACCGGGGCAGAAGTCACCTTGATCCTGCCAGAGCTGATTGAGCCAAGGAACCGCATCCCAGGAAAGTTCCTTACTCTCACAGGAGTTGGGGGGACCCGTTCACGCATACCCTGTGCAAAGGTATTCCAAGATTGGGGTGCAGGAAGGGGGATGAGAGAGGTAGGGGTCTCAGATGAACTGCCCACACCTGTTTTGTTGGGTGCTGATCTAGGCACTCTTGTTTTGTATTATGCCCCTGCCGAGAAGACCCGGAAGGGCCCCCTGGAACTCTCTGGACAAGCCAAGGTACTGTGGACAGATATTGGGGTAATGTCTGGGCCACCGGTGGATGGACAGAGGGAGGGGGCTGGGAATGGTGTGGGGCTACAGGATTCTCCATTAGCTGGAGAACAAGAAGAAATCCCCTTGCCTGGGGAGGTATTGAACTCATGTGTCATTGATATTATGAACGTGACTGTTGATAATTGTTGTGAGGACAATGGGGGTGATATTACTAATGTCAGTAACATTGATAGTAAAGTCAGGAATGTCATTAATAATGTCAGTAACCTTGATAGTGGAGTCAGTAATGTCGTTGATAATGTCAGTTTTGTTGATGGTATGGTTGGTAGTGCTAACAATGATTGTGATATTCATGATGAGACAAATTATGTATTTTCACTGTTGGGGGTCACCCACAGTGCTGTGACGGGGGCAGAGGTACAGTCTCTGGGGGCTGAGCAAGGGGATGGTCTGGAAAGGCCTGTTCCTTGCCCGGGCCCAAAAGATTGTGCCTTGATAAGTGCCCAGCCATTGGCCTTGCATAGGACTAGGCAGCAGGCTGGGACTTGTAGTTCCACACCTCAGGCAGCACTGAAAAGCGAATTCCCAAAGGAACTTCAGAAGTCCGCTAGCTGTGAGTTGCCCTGCTAAGAAGGGTACACAACAGCCGGCTGGGACTTGTAGTTTCACGCTTCAGGCAGCACTGAAAAGCGATTCCCAAAGGAACTTCAGAAGTCCGCTAGCTGTGAGTTGCCCTGCTAAGGAGGGTACACAACAGCCGACTGGAACTTGTAGTTCCACGCTTCAGGCAGCCCTGAAAAGCAATTCTCAAAGGAGCTTCGGAGGTGAGCTAGCTGGGACTTTTAGTCCCAAGAGTAAGGCAGCTCTGGAAAGCCATTCATATGGAGATTTCAGTCCAGGGCTAGGTGTGAACTCCCCTGCTGGGAAGAGTCAACACAGGCCTGACAGGACTATTGGCCTAGTCACTGGGGGCTGGGAGCCTGTTATGTGATCTCATGTGTCCTGGTGTGTCAACAGGCAGACAAACATGTGTCATGGGCAGTGACAGCATGCTTGGATTACGAGTGCAAGGGGGGTTGATGCTTGGATTACAGAGAGAGGGCTGCAGGGCCCAGATCCAATCACCCTTCCTTGCCACTCAGGTTCCAGAGCTGCTGGCCAGGCCTCTGATAGATGGTGTCTAAATCCAGAAGGGGCAGGCTGACTGGGCCACAGAGACCAAGGGAATGGCACAGTCAGGAAGCCAGGGGTCAGCTAGAGTCTGGGCATCCCCGGTAGTCGCGGTCTTCAAGCAGGATCCGATGACCAGGCTTTTTGAGGACATTGGAAATCTGAGCGCCAGCCCTGTGGTTGTGGCCTGCCCCATGCCCAGGAGCCATGAGGTAATGGAGCATCCAGAAGGTGCCTGCTGTTTTGCCATCATGGACCTGAGCAAGGAGCATGGGCCACCATCTCTAACCCAGCAAGCTCAAGACGAGCCAGCCTTCGCTACCCCATGTGGCTTGCCTGAATCCACGGGAAAGCTAGTTGGGGTTGAGAATGCACCGACCACCTCTCCAGCGGTCAGGAATGGCCCGCAATGTGGAGTGGAACCAGGTGCAGTTGCCCACTTTAGGGGCCTCGTGGTGTTCGGCCCTGTCTGGGAAGAGCCACTTGGGCCCCTGTCACTAGTCAGGAACCAACCGCCCGTGCACAGTCTGACAGTGGAGAAGGGTAGCTGTCAGAGGGGCATGTCAGTGGTTCAGTTTGGGAACACCCCGGTAAGAAGAGACCCCCAGAGGTCTGGGCAGGGGGAGACTGAGGCAGTTGAGGCCTGGTCTGCTCCCTAGGCCAAAAAGCAGGTTACCTCAGTCGTGGGTGCAGCTGGCTACGGTAAGACGCCTGGATGCGACGATCATGGCTCAGCTGGACCTGTGACTGACCTAGCAGACAGGAAACTGGAGGAACTGATGTCCTGGATGCTAGCAGGTATTGAGGACTGTCCATCTTGGATGAAGGTACCTGTGGACACCACTGGGAGGCGAGGTCCAGAATTCGACTTTCCGGTTCCGGTGCACACAGGCGCTACTACCTTCAGGCCAGATGTAGTCCTAAGCCTGAGGAAGAAGATAGGAGAGGGAAATCTCCTTCTCTACCTCAACAAGAAGCTACATATTAATATGTTAGCAAATGACACCCCTGAGCCGAAGTGTTTTGTGAACAGGTGGGCACCCTGGCAGTTGCCACGGGATTCGGAGAGCCACAGCCGACTGGTGCCCACCCGTGACCACTAATTTGTCGGCCCAGCAGTGTTGCTGGGGAGAACGGCTTCCTTTTCAGACGGAATTCAGTTCTCCCGCAGTGCAGCAGTACCAGGACGACCCAAGCAGGACAAAACACTGAAGCACAAGGGGACAGTAGAGGAGGAACTAAATACCCTCCCAGAAGCCAGCACCAGGTGGAGACTGATTACTGGGATCAGCTGGGAGACACCCGCTGGTGAACATCGGAACTGCAACACTTCACCCAGGAAAAAACAGTGCCACCAGCAGGTGATCCAGGGCCTGACAGAGAATTTAAAGTGGGAATCTGGTTCTCAAATGTCCAGAGTTGTGAGAGGATCTTTGACACTTTCATGCTTTATTCTATATATTTATATAGCCACCTTATCCTGTAGTGGTGTACAGAGAACCAATTGACTCATTCACCTCATTCCCTGCACCAAAGAAGCTTACACTCTAATGTCCCACCGCGGTCACACACTTGGTCTAGGATTGGAAGCATTCAGGTGGAGAAGATCTTCACTAGATGTATGTTGTGTACATGATCTAGGTTTGGAGGCCTCCAAGTGGAGAAGATCTTCTTCACTAGATATATGTTGTGTACACGATCTAGGTTTGGAGGCCTCCAAGTGGAGAAGATCTTCTTCACTAGATGTCCTGTAGTGGTGTACAGAGAACCATGACTCATTCACCTCATTCTCTGCACCAAAGAAGCTTACACTCTAACGTCCCAGCGCGGTCACACACTTGTTATTATACCTTTATATTTCTCTAGCATTTACCGCAGTGCTGTATAGAGAACACTGAGCCATTTACATCAGTCCCTGCACCAGAGGAGCTTACACTCTAATCATTCAAGCAGACCAGCCTTTGATTAGGCCAGCCTTTTATCTGAACTGCCTTTAATCTGAACTGCCGGGGGCAGGGCTGGGGGATGGGCCTGGGGTGGGGTTGGAGGCAGACCTGGGCAAGGTTTGGTGGGGCAACTGGTGAAGAGTAAGGTTTTTGCCTAGCTAGTAGGTCTAGACTTTAAATTTTAAGCCCTGCTCTAATGTTCTTATACCAGTCACACAAGCCCGCATGCATATTGTGGGGCCAGTTTGGAGCCATGTCCCCTACCGGCACGAGTTAAACCAAAAGACCATACGGACTCCACAGAGATAAGGCCCCTGCTAGGATGTGAACTTTGAGATCCAAGGACTATAAGACGGCACCGTGCTAGCCTATATAAAAAATAACTTGAAGTGACAGTAATTTTATTATATATATTTACAGAATGGTGATGCCAATGGTTTAAACCATCAACCTCTAAGAGGTCTAAAAATACCACTCTTGGGCGGACTGACCCTTTCAGCATGGAATGTTTCTGATCGGCAGCATGATGCAGAGTACTTGTCCGTCCCTACTACATAACACGGGGAGCCAGTCCATGACTTTGTAGATGCACAGCCAGGGCACATTTGCTAAAGTAACACATTCCACACTCCGAACAAGAGTAGGGTTTGCCGCCAGGCCGCCACCTCTGGTGTCTAGCAAGGTCGGAGTTGTAGCGGTAGCATTTGCCGCAGTCCGGGCACGTGTATGGCTTGTCTCCGGTGTGAAACTTCTGGTGCCGGATGAGATTTGAATTGCTGATGAAGCTTTTGCCGCACTCAGAGCAGGAATAAGGCTTCTCTCCCGTGTGAACCCTTCTGTGTGTAACAAGGTGCGAACTGCAGGTGAAGGACTTTCCACATTCCGAACATGAATATGGCTTCTCTCCCGTATGGGTCCTTTGGTGTAGAATAAGGTGGGACTTACTATTGAAGCATTTCCCGCACTCGGCGCAAGAAAATGGCTTCTCTCCTGTGTGAATGCGCTGATGATGGACTAATACTGACCTCCAGGAGGATGATTTTCCACACTCTGAGCAGAAGAAGGTTTTGCCTTTACGGAGAATCATCAGGTGTTTGCCGAGATTTGTCTGTGGGTCAGTAGGGTTTTCGCCAGTCCTGGAGAACCCCGCTGTAGTCAAATCACCACCTACACAAGCACCATAGTTGTAATGAGAATATGGTGCCTCACCAGGGTTGGCTTGCTGGAAATGTTCTTGGTTTGGTGAGACATTAAAACTGTTACCAAGGGAAGTCACATTTTTATTGAAATTTTCCAACGTAGTCGATTCATCTGCCATCTCTGGTGCTGTGACCTGTATTTGATTGGTTGATGTGTTGGAGTCTGCTAGATCTCCTTCTTCCTCCTCCTTAATGATGAAAGATGTGTATTGGGTATGATCTGCAGGGCTATGAAAACCAAGCTTTCCTGTATGCCTGTCTTCATTTGATAATGCATCAACTTGAGATGTATCTGGTGTATGTGGTCGACGTTTGGAGGCCTCCAAGTGGAGAAGATCTTCTTCACTAGGTGTATGTTGTGTACGTTGTCTAGGTTTGAAGGCCTCCAAGTGGAGAAGCTCTTCTTCACTAGATGTTTGTTGTGTACGTGGTCTAAGTTTGAAGGCCTCCAAGTGGAGAAGATCTTCACTAGATGTATGTTGTGTACGTAATCTAGGTTTGGAGGCCTCCAAGTGGAGAAGATCTTCTTCACTAGATGTATGTTGTGTACGTGGTCTAGGTTTGGAGTCCTCCAAGTGGAGATTTTCTTCACTTGACACAGACTCCTCTTTGATAAGAACTGGTGTGGAGATGTCAACGACTGGTAGAGGAACCCCTTCAGATAAGTCATGCCTAAAGGATATATGGTCGTCATCACCATGGAAATTGGATGCCAGCTTGGTGCAGCTGGGTGGATCATCATGAGTCACATCTGGGAAAAAAAGAAAAAAAAAAAAGACATACTCATTAGGTTTTTGGCCTCTATGCACAAACACTCGTTGATGCAAGCATTTTACTCAAAGCTAGGGAAGGACACAAGGAAGAAGGGGCAATAAAATGTGGACCAGGACCTACTTCCTCCCCAATGCAGACAGGGAGCAATAAAGTTAAATACATGGACATGTTCCTTCCATGGCAGGAAAATCAAAATCAAAATGATCATTTAACAGTAGGGACCTAATATGTGATGAGCAGCCAGTAAACCCCAACTTACCATGTGACCGTATAGACGGAGATTGTTCAGGATTTGTGTAGTCACGTAAAGTTGTTTTTCCTAAATACTTCCACACCTGCAGAAAGGAGAGAGTTCTCAGTGATACTGACACCTTTTTGTTATTTACAGGTCACTGTAGGTCACTACCAAGTCTGTGGATACTGGCTCTAATTTGTAGGTATTTAACCGCCTCCCACCCGCCCGGTTCTCTCTTTCTGGGACGGCGTCATATGACATCGTCCCATTCTAACCGCGCATGCGCGGCTCCGGGAGCGCGTGGCGATCGGTGGTGCGCTGTGTCCCTCGGACACAGCGGATCACCGATCAAAAGAAAGAGCCGAAGATATCGGCTCGGTAATGTGATCAGCTGTGTCCAATCACAGCTGATCGCATGTAAATAGGGAAATGCCGGTTATTGGCATTTCTCTCCTCACGAGCTGTCACGCTGACAGAGGAGTGGAGAGCCGGTAATCGGCATCCCTCAGAGGGGACATGTACACTGATCATTAGGGCACTGATGATCAGTGTGCCCTAATGATCTGTGTAGCCCCAGCAGTGCCACCTGTCAGTTTCCCTCAGTGCCAGCTGTCAGTGGTCATCCATGCCACCTGCCAGTGCCCATCAGTGCCACATCAATGCCACATTTCAGTGCCTACCAGTGCACATCAATGCCACATATCAGTGCCCATCTGAGCTGCCTTTCAGTGTCACCCATCAGTGCCACCTATCAATGCCAGTCAGTGCTCCCTATCAGTGCCGCCAGTCAGTGCCGCCTATCAGTGCCAGTCAGTGCCATATATGAGTGCTGCCATTCAGTGCCCATCAATGATGCCTGTCAATGCCCATCAGTGCCACCTACCAGTGCCTCCTCAGCAGTACCCATCAGTGTCACCTATCAGTGTCCATCACTGCAGCCCCATTAGTGCACATCAGTGCAAGGGGAGAAATCACTTGTTTACAAAATTTTATAACAAAAACTAAGAAAAAAACTTTTTTTTTCAAAATTTTCAGTGGGTTTTGGTTTGTTTAAGAAAAAATAAAAACCCAGAGGTGATTAAATACCACCAAAATAAAGCTCTATCTGTCACAAAAAAATTATAAAAATGTCATATGGGTACAGTGTTGCATGACCGCGCAATTGTCATTCAAAGTGTGACAGCGCTGAAAGCTGGAAATTGGCCTATACAGGAAGGGGGTATAAGTGCCCTGTACGCTAGTGGTTAAAGGCCGAGTTGACCCAAAACTTCAACTTCCAGCAGAGGCTGGAGAGTTAGGCCACTAAAAATGGTTTTAATATCTCTCAGAATCACCAATGGTGGGATGTCTGTACCTGAGGTACCAGGTCTTGCTATAAGATTGAATCAGAAGGACTAACCCCAAGACGAATGAAAGCAGCCAAAGCTCTAAAGTAGACAAGAATGGGGCCATCATGAATGCTTCCCACCTTGGAGCAGTCCAGCTACTCTTGTTGCATTCTCCATACTACAGATTGCATTGGTGGGAGCCCCTCACTATGAGTGGTCGCAGACATTTCAGTGCCAAACCTCAACATCCCACCAACAAAATTTTTAATCAGTATAGGAAACTGTTTAGTGGTTTTACTTTTCCATCAACTACCACCCATGGTATTATACATTCTGGTTGAAAGAACCTTTTAGCTTCACCAATGATAGTTACGGGCCCATTGACCAACTCTAATTTGTGCTCAGTAAAATTTTTAAGTGGGTTTCGAATGTAAATTTCCCTTGCAGAGCTCTAGAACCGTAACCAGTGGGATGTCATACTTGAGCTGACAATAATATTTGGAACTGTCCATCTGAGAACCTAGACCGGGCTAGATAGGTGACTCCAAAAAGAGGTCTATTGATGTGGAAATGGTGAGAGACCTGTAGAAGGGTCAAGCAGCACTCACCTCTCCAGTCAATATATGAATGACCTGGTTGGTGAGTTTCAGAATTTTCTTGTCATTCTTCTCCTGCATCATAGAGGGAGGTGAAGGACTCATAGTTTGGCTCCGGCTCCTATTCAATCCACCAGGAAAACGGGAAGTGACACCATCATCAGATGTCCTCTTCATCACTTCGTAGTCCTGTAAGTTGAAAGGGAAAGAATATATGTTGCCATTAAGGACACCAGAGCCAGTATGTCATTCCAAAATCCTCCTCACCTCTCCGGTCAGGTCTGTGTTTTATTAACCAATTCAATACCGGGCAATTTTACACCTTCCTGCCCAGGCCATTTTTCAGGTTTCAGCGCTCTCACACTTTGAATGACAATTGCGCGGTCATACAACACTGTACCCAAACTAAAATTTTATCATTTTCTTCACACAACTAGAGCTTTCTTTTGGTGGTATTTAGTAATCACCAGGGTTTTTATTTTTTGCTAAATTAACAAAAAAAGACCAAAAATTTTGAAAAAAAACACGTTTTTCTTTGTTTCTGTTATAAAAGTTTGCAAATAAATAATTGTTCTTCATAAATTTAGGCCGAGATATATTCTACTACATGTCTTTGGTGAAAATAACCCAAATTAGTATGTATTATTTAGTTTGTAGGAAAGTTATAGAGTTCACAAACTATGGTATAGATCTGAATATTGATCAATCCTGAAGTACTGACAGCCAATCTAATTTCTTGAGGTCCAAGAATGTCAGAATAGTACAGATATCCCCCAAATGACCCCTTTTTGCAGAGTAGACAATCCGACGTACGTTCATAAGAGGCATGGCGAGTTTTTTGAAGTTGTATTTTTTTTGTCGTATTTTTTCGGAAAATGAAAAAATGAAAAAAATTATTTTCACTATTTTTTTTTTTTACATACTGTCACCAGTGCAGTACAGCGTCATCATATAACTGGCATGGCGGTGATCAGGGACACTGACTGGTAACAGTGTGAAAAAAAATATATATTTTTTTAAAAAAAAATTTTATTATTTAAAATTTTTTATTACATTTTTTTTCTTTTTTTTAAGTTTTCTTTTTTCATATTTCACTATGTCCAAAGTAGTACAATGTTACCATAGTAACATTGTACTACTTTGGGGAAGTGATCAGTATTTTATTTTTTTTTATGCACAATTTGCTTATAGCAAAGAATTACTTTGCAATAAGCAAGCATTTACCTGAATGACATCGATTCATTCAGGGTTTTTTTTTTTTTTCTTTTTTTTTTGTGCTTAGCTGTGATTTGGCCACAGCTAATCACATGACATGTGCATGTGATTAGCTGTGACCATTCACAGCTAGACACTAGTATACAATGGATGGCATGAATGAAGCCATACATTGTATACAACTGTCATGTGACCTGCTGTGATTGGTCACAGCAGGTCACATGGTACTGGCAACAGGGCCGATACTCAGATATGTCATAGGCTGTGTCCGAGGTACACGGCCGGTGACAGATCACGCCACTGCGCGGCTCTGCAAGCGCGCGAACTGCGCATGTGCGGGAGTACGCCAAATGGCTGCCTCCCGGACAGCTAGTGCATTTTTCCGGACGCCATATGGCTATTGGCCGGGCGCCAAATGGTTAATAGAGATAAGAATGACGTCATGTGACCTCTCAGAATCCTCCTCACCTCTCCGGTCAACTCCGTGTTTTATTAATAGAGATAGGAGTGACGTCATATGACCTCCCAGAATCCTCCTCACCTCTCCGGTCAGGTCTGTGTTTTATTAATAGAGATGAGAGTGATGTCATGTGACTTCCCAGAATCCTCCTCAACTCTCCGGTCAGGTCTGTGTTTTATTCATAGAGATAGGAGTGACGTCATGTGACCTCCCAGAATCCTCCTCACCTCTCCAGTCAGGTCTGTGTTTTATTAATAGAGATAGGAGTGACGTCATGTGACCTCCCAGAATCCCCCTCACCTCTCCGGTCAGCAGGTAGATGGTCTCAAGGGTGAGGTTTAGTAGTATCTGGGTGACGTTAGTCTTGTCCATCTTCATTCTTGGGGCGTCCATTAATTAAATAAACTTCAGCAACCTGACACCGGCAAGGAAGAGATCTTTAATACAGAGAATAAAAAAAACCCCACCAAAACAACGATATACAGGTTACAATTATTGACTCATAAATGGGCAGCACAGTAGCTAAGTGGTTTGCACTTCCGCCTGGCAGTACTATGGTCATTGGTTCAAATCCCAACCACAGCACCACCTGCCTGGAGTTTGCATGTTCTCCCTGTGCCTGCGTGGGTTTCCTCCAGGTACTCCGGTTTTCTCCCACACTCCAAAGACCTGCTGGAAGGTTAATTGGCTCCTGTCTAAATTGTCCCTAGTATGTGTATGTATGAATGTGAGTTAGGGACCTTAGATTGTACACCCCTTGAGGGTTAGGGACTGATGTGAATGTACAATATATATGTAAAGCACTGCGTAAATTGATGGCGCTATATAAGTACCTGAAATAAATAAATAATAAATAAATAAATGCATTTACTTGTTATGCAAACTTCAGGTTTGAAAGCATTCTGTTGGGTAGATAGGAATGTTCCTCACAGAGGAAGTTTTACTGAACCACGAGGGAAGGGGAGGGCAGAAACATCAGTACACCGACCGCCATACATGTCTCAATCTGATCCTTCAATAAAACAATCTTTATTAAAACCTGATCGAATCTTGTCATTACCAATCGTTCATCATTATCATTTTGAATGCTGTCATCTGATCTTGCGGGACAGAAGGAAAGAGGACCTCATGGGACAGTTTGGAACTCTTCAAGCTGATCAATGGATCGTGTCCTTGTTTTCCAACGAACGTTTGACACTGAAAGCGATCGGATTCGATACATCGAGCGGTCATCTCAGACACCTGATCGATACACGAACTTCTATAGTGTGGTGGCCATGTAAGATGGGATTTGCCAATCTAGTAGATTCAGTAGAGTCCCCGACAGGGGCGGACTGACCATGCGAGCACTCGGGCACTGCCCGAGGGCCCGGGTTCAGTAGGGGGCCCCATGAGATGCCTCTGGTACCTTTTTTATAGGCTTTTATGAGTGTGGGCAAGGACACAGGGGCCTCATGATCCCCTATTGCCCGGGGGCCCCATGAGTTGTCAGTCCGCCCATGGTCCCCGATCTCCTCGCTACTGCTAACCTCTCTTCTGCCGTCTTTAAAGGGTTAGTCCACCTTTACCAATACACTGCCTATGCAGATAAGAGGTGTCTGAAGATAAAAATAAACTGAACATCTCTGATCAAAACTGAATAATGCCCTTCCTATAGGAGTAGGCCATTTACATACCTCCTGAAGCCTGACTGGAACATTGCTAAGGTCGTTGCAAAGAGAAGCCTAGCTACTACTGCTCACCTCCACCATCACAGGAGGGAGGTCTTTCTCTGGTTCAGCCCCCCTCATGTGTTCTTCCTCTCCCCTGACGCAGTAGCTCTGAGCTCGGCATTTGAGTGCTCACTCCTGTGAGGTGAACAGTAGTGGCTGGGAGTGTCTTAGCAACTCCCTAGCAACAAGGAAGGACGGGATGACGTCATCTCTGGGAATTTCCAAGTCAGGCTTCATGAGGTATGTAAAATGGCCTACACCTATAGCAAGGGTACTATTCAACTGTAGTCAGAGCTGCACAGTTTGCTTTTATCTACAGCCACCCCTTACCTGTATACGTAGTTTCTTGGTAACCTTTTAACCGCCTGCCCGCCGCCTATAGCAGAAATACTGCAATATGGCGGCAGGGCTGGGCAAAATCACCTATATATACGTGATTTTGCATTTCCGGATAGGGGGTGCCCTACCCGAGCCGCCATCGGAGGCTTCAGCTGTTGATCACCGGGTCCGAGCCGGTGATTACCCGCCGATCGCCTAGTATCACTGACGGGAGAGGCCGGTATATAAACAATACAGGTATCTCTCCTATCAGCTCCTGCATGCTGCTTTGTATGGCTCTGCATAGCAGCATGTCTCCTTAGTAGAACACACACAGCACACAGTTAACCCTTTGATCACCCCAGATGTTAACCTCTTCCTGCCCAGTGCCATTAGTACAGTGTCAGTGCTTTTTATTAGCATTGATCACTGTATTGGTGTCACTGGGGATGTCAGCAACACCAAGTTAGGTTCCTCCCAGTGTCAGAATGCCCAATCTGCAGCTTGACAACCGTACTCCATGGACATGGCGTCTGTGTTTCCCGAGAGGCAGGCTGAGGGTTGTTGGAATGCCGCGGTTTGCGTTTTCAGCTGTCAGACTGGTGGAATGGGTTCTATTGGGTCAGAATGAATCAGCTTTCAAGTCACCTCACAATAAATTTATTAATAGTAGGAATAATAAGAGCAGCACTGACTTTACCTGTCCAACAGTCACTCCAGCATCACACTCCCTTCAAATCTGCTCAGGTCCAGACACTCAAGGGATTATGGGAGCCTACATTTCTGGGAAACTGTCTGTGTTGTGGACTACAATAAAATGGCTGCCGTGTTGCTATGCTTCTAACTCACACACATCAAAATATTATAAAATAGAGTACGAATTAAAAGGAACGTCCAGCTTGCCTATTGAAGTGATTTCAGTGATGTTTTGACAGGGAACATTCTCTCTGAAAAGCGACTGGACTACAACAAAATGGCTGCCATCTTGCGATGCCTTTAACTCACACACATCAAAATATCATAAAATAGACTAAGAATTAAAGAGGAATGTCTAGCTTGCTTATTGAAGTGATTTCAGTGATGTTTTAAGGAGGATCATTCTTTCAGAAAAGATACTGGACAAAATGGCTGCTGTTTTGCTACCCTTTAGCACACACATAGCAAAATATCAGACTATAAATTAAAGATAAACGTTCAACTTACACATGAAAGTGATTTCACGGATGTTTTGACAGCGAACAGTATAGCTCTTGGACTACAACAAAATGGCTGTTGTTTTGCTATCCTTTAACACACAACGAAAAATACCATAAAATAGAGTGTAAACTAGAGAGAAATGTACTGTTTACCTATTGAAATTATTTCACCGCTGTTTTGACATGGAATATCTTTTTAGAAAAAAAATAGACCGGACTACAACAAAATGGCGGCCGTTTTGCCTCACCGATAACTCACCCACCTCAAAATAGGCTGCAAACTAAAGAGAAGTTCTTCGTTTCTATTGAAATGATTTCAGGGATGTACTGACACCGAATATCCCTTCAAGAAAGCAGTAGGACTACAACAATATGGCCGCCGCTCTTGCAGATTGCGGACAATTTAATTTAAAGCAGTTTCGGAAGGCTCAATTATGTTTTATTTTCTCTTTTGATGTTAAAAGAAGAAATGTGTCTGTGGAGAGAACGTATTTGTAGGACGTTTGAATGAGAGCCGGTCTACAACAAAATGGCGGCGGCTTTGTTTGACGCAAATTGTGAACCCGGAAGGGATTCTGAGCCTTGTGACTTCCGGTCGTCTTGTATAACGCTGCTGGTGAGTTTGGTGGTGTGAATGGGGCACGTTGACAGGGTGGAGAGGGCTTCACTATGCTCCTGGTTGGGCCTGGTCAGGTGGAGCTGTTGCCAGTAGCTACCATGCAGTGGCACTGGGAGGATTAGGCCTGTTCGGTTGCTTTGGGTAATAGCACCATGTCACATTAACCGAGTTTCGTTTTCCCCCAGTGGGTGAAAGCGGTTTTTGGAGTGGTGCTTGCGCTGGGGCGATCTTGAGCACAATGGACACTTTAAGGGACAATGAGGAGGGGGGAACCCTTTGGGTCAGACCCTGATTTCGGGGAATGATGTGGCGCAAAATGTGGTCGGGCTGGGACGAGGATTCGAATGGGATGATCAAAATAGTTCGGTAGATCAAGCCGTTTGGCTACGTGTTTATGTTTGTAGTCTTTTCCGTCTTGTATCTTGTTGACCCTCATCTCTGTCCTTCATGTTTTAGGTGGCCACCATGTCGGAAGATGTCCTCGGCGGGAACTCGGAGGTCAGCAGTTCCTGGCCGTCTTCCTCTTCCTCCAGCGGCCCCTCAACCAAGTTTGACTTGGACAAGGAGACAGAGCTGCGGCTGGAGGTGGAAGGCCCAGCCCCCGTTCAGGTGGAGTTGGTTTCAGGCCTCGCCGAAGTGTTCGGCACCGAGCTGGTGAAGAACAAGAAGTACACATTCCCGCCGGGTAGCCGAGCCGCTGTCTTCACCTGGCATGGGTGCACCGTTCAGCTGTTCGGGAGCCCGGACACAGCGTACGTCTCCAAGGATACCCCCATGCTCCTTTACCTCAACACCCACGTGGCCCTTGAGCAGATGCGGGTGCAGGCAGAGCGGGAAGGAGAGCGCGGGCCTCGGGTGCTGGTGGCCGGGCCATCTGACGTGGGTAAATCAACGCTCTGCCGACTGCTCCTAAACTACGCGGTGAGGATCGGGCGGCGGCCAGCCATGGTGGAACTAGATGTCGGGCAGGGCTCGGTGTCGGTCCCGGGGACAGTTGGGGCTCTGTGTGTGGAACGGCCAGCTGATGTGGAGGAAGGGTTCTCAACTCAAGCTCCGCTTGTTTATCACTTTGGCTCCACTACGCCAGGGACGAACATCAAGCTCTACAACAAGGTGAGGAAGGACTTTTTGTAACTCCTTCACTGAGGAGATTGGCTGGTCTGGGCTTTTCCATATCATAGCCTGTAGGTTTAAAGTCCACCAAAGATCCTATGGTGGATGGACCTCAGGGTCCGCACACAGGACTGATTGGCTGATTATAATGGTGTAGACCTATTGGAGCATTGACCTTTGAAATAGATTCAGTTCCTGGAATGGATAGTAAGGATCTATGGTGGCCATGCTTGTCCATATCTAAATCCCGGTAAAAAATGTTGACATCGGCACCAGTATGTTCATACTTTCAGTGGTCAGATCTAGACAGATTTGAGTGCTGAGTGGAATTAAATGGCTCCATTTGCAGGTTGATGTTGGTGGCTTCACCAGTGGTTGCTGAAATCTTTCTACTTAAGATCCCAAGCTCTGCCATTAGAAGATTCCCTTTGGTGGTGGCATCTGCTGGAGCTGAGCTGTAGGGTCTTCAGGAAGAGACCTCAGTATAGATGCTCTTGCTGAGTGGAACAAAATGGCTCCATTTGTGGATCGAAGCTGGTGGTTTCACCACTGGTTGGTAATTTTTCCATTCAAGATTCTAGCTCTGCAATTAGAAGATGCCATTTGATGGTGGCATCTGCTGGAGCTGGGCTGTAGGGTCTTCAGGAAGAGACCTCATTAGAGATGCTCTTGCTGAGTGGAACAAAATGGCTCCATTTGTGGGTCGAAGCTGGTGGTTTCACCACTGGTTGGTCATTTTTACATTCAAGATTCTAGCTCTGCCATTTGGTGGTGGCATCTGCTGGAGCTGGGCAGTAGGGTGTTCAGGAAGAGACCTCATTATAGATGCTCTTGCCGAGTGGAACAAAATGGCTTACTTTTTGGGTCGATGCTAGTGGTTTCACCACCGGTTGGTTATTTTTCCATTCAAGATTCTATTTCTGCCATTAGAAGATGTCATTTGGTGGTGGCATCTGCTGAAGCTGGGCAGTAGGTTGTTCAGGAAAAGACCTTATCACAGATGCCCTTTGATAGATCCAAAGCTAGGTGTACATATCAGTCTGGTTGTACATTGTCCTGAAGATGATCTTAAACTGTAATTTTAACACTTGCAAAGTTCTTTGGATTGTGTAGGTATCTACTGTACCTACACATCCCAAGGCAGTATCCAATCAGGTAGGCCCCTAGGTAGTTTTTGAAGAGTTGGGAGGTTACCTCTATACAAAACTGAAGTATAAGTTCTCAGACCACTTACAATGAAGGAAATGCGTATTTGCTCCCCTGCTGATTTGGAATGTTTTCCCACTCACAAAGAAATGATCGGTCTAAAAATCGAATGTTCGGTGTATTGTAACACTGAGAGACAGAATAGCAACAACAAATTCAGCAGAAATGCATGTGTAACAAATGACTGATTTGCATGTTCATGAGGGAAATAAGTGTTTGATCCCCTTCACAAACATGACTTAGTACTTGGTGGCAAATCCCTTGTTGGCAATCACAGAGGTCAGACGTTTCCTGGAGTTGGCCACCAGGTTTGCACACATCTCAGGCCCACTCCTCTTGGCAGATCCTCTCCAAGTCATTATGGTTTGGTGGCTGACGTTTGGCAACTTGAACTTTCAGCTCCCTCCACCGATTTTCAATCGGATTAAGGTCTGGAGACTGGCTAGGCCACTCCAGGACCTTAATGTGCTTCTTCTTGAGCCACTCCTTTGTTGCCTTGGCCATGCGTTTTGGGTCATTGTCATGCTGGAACACCCATCCATGGCCCATTTTCAATGCCCTGGCTGAGGGAAGAAGGTTCTCACCCAAATTTTGACAGTACGTTGCCCCGTCCATCATCCCTTTTGGTGCAGTTGTCCTGTCCCCTTAGCAGAAAAACACCCCCAAAGCAGAATGTTTCCACCACGTTTTACAGTTGGGAAGGTGTTCTTGGGATCATAGGCAGCATTCCTCCTCCTACAAACACGGCGAGTTGATTTGATGCCAAAGAGCTTGATTTTGGTCTCATCTGACCACAACACTTTCAACCAGTCCTCCTCTGCATCATTCAGATGTTCAGTGGCAATCTTCAGACGGGCCTGGACATGTGCTTTCTTGAGCAGAGGGACCTTGCGGGCACTGCAGGATTTCAATCCTTGTCGGCGTAGTGTGTTACCAAATGTTTTTTTTGTGACTGTGGTCCCAGCTGCCTGGAGATCATTGACAAGATCATCACGTGTAGTTCTGGGATGATTCCTCACTGTTCTCATGACCATTGACACTCCACGAGGTGAGATCTTGCATGGTGCACCAGACCTAGGGAGACTGACAGTTGTTTTGTGTTTCTTCCATTTGCGAATGATTGCACCAACTGTTGTCACCTTCTCACCAAGCTGCTTGGCGATAGTTTAGTAGCGCAGTCCAGCCTTGTGTAGGTCTACCATCTTGTCCCTGATATCCTTGGACAGCTCTTTGGTCTTTGCCATGGTGGAGAGTTTGGAATCTGATTGTTTGATTGCTCCTGTGGACAGGTGTCTTTTATACAGGTAACAACATGAGATTAGCAGCACTCCCTTTAAGAGACTGCTTCTAATCTCAGCTTGTTACCTGTATGAAAGACACCTGGTAGCCAGAAATCCTGTTGAATGATAGGGGATCAAATACTTATTTCCCTCATGAACATGCAGATCAGTCATCATTTGTTAGACATGCATTTTTGCTGAATTTGTTGTTGCTATTCTGTCTCTCAGTGTTACAATACACCGAACATTCAATTTTTAGACCGATCATTTCTTTGTGAGTGGGCAAACATTCAACATCAGCAGGGGAGCAAATACGCATTTCCTTCACTGTACCATAGAACTGATTTCTCATTCTGCTCAATGTGTTTGTCATGTATACAACTTCTGACCGCCATTTTACTTCCCCTTCCACAGCTGACCTCCCGTCTGGCTCAGGTCTTCAACCTGCGATGCGACTCCAATCGTCGAGCTGCAGTCAGTGGCTGCATCATTAATACTTGCGGTTGGGTCAAAGGCGGCGGCTATCAAGCCATAATACACGCCGCTTCTGCTTTTGAAGTGGATGTCGTGATCGTGTTGGACCAAGAACGTCTGTACAACGACCTCCACCGAGACCTCCCACACTTTGTCCATACCATTCTGCTCCCTAAATCTGGTGGAGCTTCAGAGAGGTCCAAGGAGTGCCGGAGGGAGGCCAGAGATCAGCGGGTGCGGGAGTACTTCTACGGCCCTCGGGGTTCTCTCTACCCTCACGCCTTCGAGGTGAAGTTCTCCGAGGTCAAAGTCTACAAAGTCGGAGCTCCCTCAATCCCTGATTCCTGCCTTCCTCTGGGCATGTCGCAGGAGGATAATCAGCTGAAACTGGTGCCAGTGACACCGGGCAGAGACATGGCTCACCACCTGCTCAGCGTGGTGCCTCTCGATGGTGGACTACCGGATGAAAGTATTGAGGAGAAAAACGTGGCAGGGTTCATCGTCATTACTGGTGTGGACATTGAAAGGCAAACTCTGACGGTGCTTTCCCCGGCACCACGACCTCTGCCCAAATGTGTCCTGCTCATTATGGACATCAGATTCATGGACCTTAAATGAGCTTCAGAAGAGAGACATTTCTTCGGATGACGTTTCAAATCTTAAGTTAAATTTTATTGAGCCGTATTTTATCTCTGCTTTCTCACAGCACCTGAGTTGTTGTAGGGCTTGTTTAGTTGGCCATTTTGCTTCCCCGTCTTTCCAAGATTGCAGCTTTATAAAATAAGTGGGGGTATCTAGACACCAAAAATAGCAGGTACTTGGACTGGACATCGAATGGCCACGTCACGGATCATTAGCCCAGATATGCATCCGCCTCCAAGCTGCGGCCCAGGCAGCTCATAGAAGACAATGCATTCGGATCTGTTCACCCACTACTGTCCACATGTGCGTTTTTGACATGGAATTATGTCTCTGCAGCTGCTACATGGCCAATCACTTCTGTGGGCTGCGTAGGCGCAGTTCCGAGGTGGACGACCACGCATCTACTCAGAGGCCAGGACTAATTGCCCTTCAGCATGAGCCCTGACATTTTCTGTGCCTAATGCTCTGCTGACAACTAATGCAGAGGCAATACATGGGTTGAACTTGGCTGACGCCTTTCGAAGGTAGCGCCTTCTTCAGAGCCCGCGAAACAAGTCAACCAGTTTTGACCACAGAGGTCCCTCCGTACTGTGGAGTGCACTTTGTCTAGGACTGTAGAGCTACGGACAAGTGGCTTATGCAGGCCATACATGGGTCGAACTTTCCCGATGCGTTACGAAGGTAGTGCCTTCTTCAGAGCCCGCAACCTTCGAAACAAGTCAACCAGTTTTGACCCCGACAGGGTCCCTCCATACCGTGCAGTGCACTGTGTCTAGGACTGTAGAGCTACGTACAAATGGCTTATGCAGGCCATACATGGGTCGAATAACTATTTTCCATCCGTAAATTGAAAACGTCATTCGCTCAGTAATCCGATGGTGCCATCAATGATTTCGAAAATTGGCCGACCGAGTCATAAAGTTCACCGTATAGAACAGGTGAAACTTCTGTTCCTTCCAGGTCACGGGCTCATGCTCATGCGCATATTCTTTTCGGAAAAAACTATTGTACGATTTGACCATCATTGAGTTGAAAGTCGGTAGTTTTTCACCAATTTTCCAAAATGCTCGATCACCGAAAAGGGGAGGAACCACGAAAATTGTCCGGTGCCATTGACTCACTAACAGAGCGAAAATCGGCCAATTATTCTTGGGTCTGATTTTCGGACGAAAAAGCGGTCAAATTTCGAACCATGTATGGCCGGCATAAGTCTAGAACTATGGGATTGTTGACTTGTTTTTAGGTGCGTGGGCTCCATGGTGGTCATCTTAAAGCAGAGGTGTCCAAACTATGGCCCTCCAGCTGTTAAAGTACTAAAAGTCCCATCATGCCTCTGGGTGCCTTGCCTGTGGATGTCAGAGTCTTGCAAGGCCTCATGGGACTTGCAGTTCCTCAGCACCTGGAGGGCCATAGTTTGGAGACCCCCTGTCTTAAAGTGTAGCTGAAGGCGAAACTTTTTGTTTGGTTTTGTATCGAGTAGAGAGGGATTAGGCCTGCTGCCAGCAATGTAGCAACTCCTACGTGCATACTGATTCCAGGCTTGTGACCCACCTGTAAAGGCAGCTTCAGGAATACAGCCTTGAAGGGGTGGGGCCCCCCTTTAAAGAGTCAACCAAGTTCTTTCAAATGAATCGGCTGACTTTCCTCCATGCCCAGGCAACTGGATGAGATGTTGAGTTGGTTTTCAATAAAGAAACAGCCATTATTGGTCTCCTCTACATGTTTTATGAGTCCTCAGTTTTTGTTGTATTCTGCCACCTGATTGCCCATATGTTTCTTTTTATCAATAAAGTTTTGTTTTTTTTTATCAAGATCGCTTAACAACCTTGTATCTTTACCGCATCAATGTGGTCTTTACCCTTTGGATTGGTTCACTAAGCAGTTGACGGCTTTATGTTCTAAACCTGGTCCCATTCGCAGAATCCTGCCTCCGAAACACAATAACCTTTAGAGAACGGGTGTCAAAATGGCGGCCCTCCAGCTGTTGCCAAACTACAAGTCCCATCATGCCTCTGCCTTTGGGAGTCATGCTTATAACTGGTCAATCTTGCAGTGCCTCATGTGTTGTTTGGCAACGGCTGGAGTGACTTGTTGTTTGGCAACGGCTGGAGGGCCACCAGTTTGATACCCGTGCTTTAGAGAATTGGGAAAGGTGGCACTGCACAACTTTAGGTCGCCACCAGAGTTCACACCATTCAGCAGAAGCCCAGAAAAACAGGAGTAGGTGAGAACAAAAACTAGAGCCTTAACTGACAGCGATTGGCCTTCAAAAACACAGAAGAGATCAGAAAATAACCATTATAATGCACAACGTGATTGAAGAAGGCTTAGATATGTAGATTTACAGTTGCAAGAAAAAGTATGTGAACCCCTTGGGATTACGTGGAGTTTTGCATGAATTGGGCATAAAATGGGCTCTGAACGTCATCTAAGTCACAACAATAGAAGAACACAGTCTGCTGAACATAATACTACACAAACATTAGATGTTGCCATGGTTTAATTGCACATAACATGTAAACATTCACAGTGCAGGGAGGAAAAAGTATGTGAGGCCCTAGCCTAATGACTTCTCCCAGAGCTAATTGGAGCCAGGAGTGAGCCAACCTTGACTCCAATCAGTGTGATGATATTGGATGTGTTGCTGACAGCTGTCCTGCCCTTAAAAAACACACACCTGTTTTGGGTTTACTGGTTTCAAGAAGCACTGTCTGATGTGAACCATGCCTCGCAGAAAAGAGCTCTCAAAAGACCTACGATCAAGAATTGTTGACTTGCATGAAGCTGTTACAAAAGTATCTCCAAAAGCCTTGATGTTCATGTGTCCACGGTAAGACAGACTGTCTACAAATGGAGAAAGTTTAGCACTGTTGCTACTCTCCCTAGGCGTGGTCGTCCTGTAAAAATGACTGCAAGAGCACAGCGCAGAATGCTGCATGAGGTAAAGAAGAATCCCAGAGTGTCAGCTAAAGACCTACAGAAATCTCTGGCACATGCTAACATTTTTGTTGACACATCTACGATAAGGAAAACATTAAACAAGAATGGAGTACATGGGAGGACACCATGGAGGAAGCCATTGTTGTCCAAAAAGAATATTGCAGCACGTTTGAAGTTTGCAAAAGAGCACCTGGATGTTCCACAGCACTACTGGCAAAATATACTGTGGACAGATGAAACCAAGATTGAGTTGTTTAGGAAGAACACACAACACTATATGTGGAGAAAAAAAGGCACAGCACACCAACATCAAAACCTCATCCCCACTGTAAAACATGGCGGAGGGAGCATCATGGTTTGGGGCTGCTTTGCTGCCTCAGGGCCTGGACGGATTGTTGTCAGTGATGGGAAAATGAATTCCAGAGTTTATCAAGACATTTTGCAGGAAAACGTACAACCATCTGTCCACCAACTGAAGCTCCGCAGAGGATGGGTGATGCAACAGGACAATGACCCAAAGCATACAAGTAATTCAACAAAACAATGGCTGCAACAGCACAGAATAAGCCTTCTGGAGTGGCCCAGTCAGAGTCCTGACCTCAACCCGATTGAAATGTTGTGGCATGACCTTAAGAGAGCGATTCACACCAGACATCCCAAGAATATTGCTACACTGAAACAGTTTTGTGAAGAGAAGTGGTCCAAAATTACTCCAGATCGTTGTGCAGGTCTGATCTGCAACTACAGGAAACGTTTGGTTGAGGTTATTGCTGCCAAAGGAGGGTCAACCAGTTATTAAGTCCAAAGGTTCACATACTTTTTCCTCCCTGCACTGTGAATGTTTACATGTTATGTGCAATTAAACCATGGCAACATCTAATGTTTGTGTAGTATTATGTTCAGCAGACTGTGTTCTTCTATTGTTGTGACTTAGATGATGTTCAGAGCACATTTTATGCCCAATTCATGCAAAACTCCACGTAATCCCAAAGGGTTCACATACTTTTTCTTGCAACTGTATATGGCGATTGGGAAAACTCAGGTACCCACAATGGTACGGGGGGACCCTGCGGGGCTCAAAACTTTCCCAACGTGTTTCGAAGGTACCGCCTTCTTCAGAGCCCGCAACCTTCAAAACACGTCAACCAGTCCCTCCGTACTGTCTAGGACTGTAGAGCTATGGACAAGTGGCTTATGCAGGCCATACATGGGTCGAATTCCGAACAATTTTTTGTCCGAAAATCAAAAACGTTCGCTCTGTAATCCGATTGGTCACAAATCGGCCGACCAAGTCATAAAGTTTACCCCATATAACAGGTGAAACTTCTGTTCCTTCCAGGTCATGGCTCATGCACATATTCTTTTTGGAAAAACGATCGTACGATTTGACCATAGAGTCCAAAATTGGTCGTTTTTCATGAATTTTCCAACATGCCCAATCACCGAAAAGGGGAGGAACCACGAAAATTGGCCGGTGCCATTGACCCCACTAACAGAGCAAAAATCGGCCAATTTATTCTTGGGTCTGGACTTTTTGGACAAAAAAATCGGTGGAATTTCGACCCATGTATGCCCGGCCTTAGTGAGCCATCTTTATTCACGTTTGTGAGTACGTTTTAGGATAGTTTTCTCGATATTTTGCGGGATAATGAACTAGGCTGGTGCGCCCTTCCCTGTTGGTTTCTTGTAGCGGCTTAAGGACGCCCCCAGTCCTAGAGGGCAACAAATCCTGTGACGTGATCTTCAACACCTGTACTGGGCTATCTCATTCATGCCCAGGAGCCATTTTCTATGATTGCCACAATGGTGAAAGGTTCAAGTTCAGGAATCATTGCAAAATTTAAAAAAAAAAAAAAAATTTTTAAGAGATATCCATTTTGTAAACACTGCATCTCTGGAGCTATAGATACAACCTGCTACTGAGGCCAAGCTCAGAACCATGGCGGAATTTGCAGGACCATGGAAGGGCGAGCATTGGGTTAGCCAGGGCAAAAGGAGACACAGGACTTGGGACCTGTAGATTTTACATGGGTAAATTTTGTTGGCGCGGGCACGAGAGCCCATTCATTTGAATGGACTCCCGTGCCCCGGGACACGCAGGGAAGAAGTCCCTGCACTTCTTGGAAAACGCAGCCCGCACGAGAACCTCGGTTCCCAGTACGGTTGTGATTTCCAGTGCGGGCGAAGTGCCATTAGAATTAATGGCACCTGCCTGCAGGTCCACATTCCTCTGTGCTGGTGCACAGATTTTTTTGCGGATCCGCTGCGGCACTACCCGCACAGATGTGAACCAGGGGTAAAAGTTAACCCACGGCCACTATAAAACTCAGTTGAACCTTCCTTTGCCGTAATGACGTCAGGAGTCATACTGTACACCAGGCTCTTTCAACCTATTGGCCAAGAAGAAGTCATACTGTACACCAGGCTCTCTCAACCTATTGGCCAAGAAGAACCCTTGGAATCAATTTTAGGTCCCGGTGAACACCTGCAAAAAGCATTTTTTCATTGGGGGGCAGTTTGGAAAATTGCAGGAACCATCAAAAGAAGGTAAACCAGTCAGAGCTCAAGGAACCGTTACCAACCTATAGAGCTTAAAGTGCTGGTTAAAAAGCCACCCTTACAGTCAGCTAAAGAGACCATTGGTGTCATGCTACTGGTTCTGCTCGAACTATGAAGGCACCAGCATATGGAAGGTCAAATAACCACCAGAACGAACCTCGGGAGGATCCCTAGGTTTCCATGGAACTTTGGTTGAGAATGCCTGCTCTATAGGTTGGTAAGGGTTCCTTGAGCTCTGACTGATTTACCTTCTTTTGATAGTTCCTGCATTTTTCCAAACTGCCCCCCAACAAAAAAATGCTTTTTGCAGGTGTTCTCCGGGACCTAAAATTGATTCCAAGGGTTCTTCTTGGCCAATAGGTTGAGAAAACCTGGTGTACAGTATGACTCCTGACTTCATTAAGGCAAAAGAAGGTCCAATTGAGTTTTATAGTGGCCATGTCCCGTGAGGCCTTGCAAGACTCTTGACAGAGTTCCAGAAGCAGAGGCATGATGGGACTTGTAGTACTTCAACAGCTGGAGGGCCAAAGTTTGGAGACCCCTGCTCTAGAGCAGCCTTTTTTTCTATTTACCCCAGAGAAACGTTGGTTGAGAGTGGCTGCTGATCAGCTAACTGTTGAAGCAAGGAGCACACAAGCAGCGGCCTGGCTCTCCTGCGGTCTGGAATGCCCCCACTGAGCACTGCTCTTATCAGATTTGCTCTCCCTCCCATAGTATCCTGACAGCATCGGAGAGCTAGGCTGAGTGAGAGCAGCGGTCTGGCTCTCCTAGTGCCAGCACAGGTATTTTTAACCACTGCTGCACCACCTACCAGGTAAAAAAAAAGAGACATTCATTACAGTATATGCTGCCTGGTTTCTTTCCAGTAATTAAGAGGGATTAATAGGGCCTAAAGTTTAGTAAGCCCACATGGCATGCACCCAGTTTCTAAGGTGGAGATCTGAGCCCCAACCTCTCCCAGGCCCACCTTTACTCTACTGCACGGGTGTCAAACTGGTGGCCCTCCAGCTGTTGCCAAACTACAAGTCCCATGAGGCATTGCAAGGTGAACAGTTACAAGCAGGACTCCCAAAGTTCAAAGCATGATGGGCCTTGTAGTTTCGCACCAGCTGGAGGACCACCGGTTTGACACCCCTGCGTCTACTGCTTTTGTGGGTGGCTTCACTGACCAACAGGTAAGGTGCAGGAATGGGTTGTTTTGACTTCACTCGCTGCATGCTGGAACGATCGAAGGCAACTTGTGTCCTCAGCTATTTTAAAAAGCCCAATTATTCCTTTTCTTTTTACTAAAAGCCACACGGAAAAATTGTTAAAGTGGTCCATTTATTCTTATTTACATACATTCAGGTCATTTACATTAGCCAAATCACAAAATCAACCATCAAGAGCCTGCCTGAAGATTCCCCCAACCCCACCGAACCGGCTCCTCGATCATCTTCTGCTTGGCAGGAATTTGCGAATGTCTGCTAAGGTAGGCATAGCTCATGAAACCCTTCCCACACTCAGCACCAGAATACGGTTTCTCTCCCACAGTTTCTCTCATGCATTTGGTGCTGGAAGTGAAGGATTTCTCACACTCCTGAAATATGTAAAGTTTCAGTTCGCGGTGTACTCTTCGATGTTGGGGGTTTTTGGTAAACAATTGCCTGTGGTGTGCGTTTTATGGTGTTCGGCGAGGGAAGACTTGGGCACAAAAGACTTCCCACATTCCATACAAGAATAGGGCCTGGTGGATCCTCTGATGGATAATGAGATACGGGCTGGTTGACTGCCCTTTTAAGTATTTCCAGCACTGAGGACAAGCACATGCTACCTCAGCACCATGACCTTTCTGATGATCCCTGAGTGAAACGCCCCCCCCCCCCACAATTGGAACAAACAAACTCTTTTGATGACATCATATAGTTTTCCAAAAGCTCATTGGTTTCTGGAAAATCTTTTTCAGTTGAGCCTGTTGCCATGTTATTATTGGACATCTCATTGCCAGTGGGAGCTACAACTTTGTACGTAGGAGGCTCCTCCTTTAAAAAAATTATCTGGAAATTTTGTACAAAGTTGGGGTGCAGAGGTGTTAGAGCATGGAGGATGTTCATCAGCTGTGAGGGATTCTTCCAATAGTTAGAAATTATGTACAGTGTTGGGATTTGGAAATATTAGGTTGTGAATGATGTTCTTCAGTCAAGAGGGGCTCCATTATAATTGGGAGTAGTTGAAATTTGTGCATGACTTGTAGGTTTGGTGACATCACAATGTGGATGATGTTCTTCAGCCAAGAAGGGTTCCATTTTTTATACGAGTAGCTGGACTTTGTGAATGACCTGTAGGTGTGGCCGTGTCCAAATATGGATGAAGTTCTTCAGCCAAGAGATGTTCCACCATAATATGAGTAGGTGGACTTTGTGCATGATCTGTAGGTGTGGCCATGTCAGAATGTGGATTATGTTCTTCAGCCAAGAAGGGTTCCATATATATATATATATATATATATATATATATATATGTGTATCTGGACTTTGTGCATGACCTGTAGGTGTCATGATATTAGAATGTGGATGATGTTCTTCAGCCAAAAAGGGTTCCATTTTAAAACAAGCATCTGGACTTTGTGCATGAACTGTAGGTGTGGCGATGTTAGAATGTGGATGATGTTCTTCAGCCAAGAAGGGTTCCATTTTAATATAGGTATCTGGACTTTGTGCATGACCTGTAGGTGTGGCCATGTCCAAATGTGGATGATGTTCTCCAGTCAAGAAGGGTTCTATTTTAATACAGGTATCTGGACTTTGTGCATGACCTGTAGGTGTCACGATGTTAAAATGTGGATGATGTTCTTCAGCCAAGAAGGGTTCCATTTATATATAGGTATCTGGACTTTGCAAATGGCCTGTAGGTGTGGCAATGTTAGAATGTGGATGATGTTCTTCAGCCAAGAGAGGTTCCATTTTAATATGAGCAGTTGGACTTTGCCAATGACCTGTAGGTGTGGTGATGTCAAAATGTGGATGATGTTCTTCAGCCAAGAAGGGTTCCATTTTAATATAGGTAGCTGGACTTTGTGCATGGCCTGTAGGTGTGGTGACGTCTGAATGAGGATGATGTCCTTCAGCCAAGAGGGTTTCTACCTTAATTTGAAAATCTTTACTTTGTACATGACATTCAGGTGTGGAGATGTCAGGGTGGGGAGGATATTCTTCATTTGAGAAGTTTTTCTTTTGAGTATGAGTAGGTGGAAGTACTGTATGACCTCTTGGTGTGGAGATGTAGGCAGGGCTCATAAACCCCTTCCGTAACTCAGCACAAGAGTACAGTTTCTCTCCCACATGCTTTCTCTGGTGTGCCAAGAGTTTGGTGCTGGTAATGAAGGATTTCCCGCACTCCTGGCACTGGTAAAACTTCTCTTTGCTATGCACACTTTGATGCTCAATGAGGTGGTGATTTTCCTTGAAGCATATTCCACATTCTATACAGCAAAAGCGCCTGTACCTAGTGTGGATTTTTAGATGTTTGGTGAGAAAGGACTTGTGTACGAAGGACACACTCGGTGCAAGAATAGGACCTCTCTCTCTGGTGGATCTTATGATGGACAATGAGATATGAGCTGGTTGAGTAGCTTTTACCGCACTCCGCACAAGAATAAGGCTTATGTCCTGTGTGAGTTCTGTGGTGCTTTTCCAGGTCAGTGATGCACTTGAAACATTTTCCGCACTCAGCACAAACGTGCGGCCGTTCCCCTGTGTGTGTTTCACAGTGTCTGACTAGCTGTTATGGATAGGCAAAGCATGCCCCACACTCGGTGCGAGAATGTGGCCGCAGGGCATGATGGATCTTCTGATGCTGAAACAGCGCTGAGCTGCTGATGAAGCATTTCCCACACTCAGAACAAGGAAATGGTTACTCCCCCGTGTGAATCCTTCCATGGATGACGAGGTCTGCTTTGCTGGCGAAGCATTTACCACTCTCTTCGCATTGGTGAGGCTTGAGGCCCACATGAATCTGCTTATGTTTTCGGCTTCCTACTGTGGTCCGGAAACACTTCCCACAGGTAGAACAGGCATAAGGGCGCTCTGTAGAGTAGACCTTTTTGTGTTTCCTGAGACTTAAGGCTCGGGTGAATGACTTTCCACAGATGGGGCAAGTATGAAGCCTTTCTTCAGAACAACTTCTCTGATGGGCAGGGGTGAAGTTATTGTTTGAGTATTTTCCTCCATCAGTACAAAAACTTGGGTTTACTTCAGCAAGTACTTTTTGGTGGTGAATGGGGTCATAGTTTCGGAGAACTGTCTTGGAGCAGGACAATCATTCTTTCAGGTGGTGGTCTTCAAGTTTCGACTGTCTTCTCAAGCTATTCCAGCATGAAGGACAAACATGTGTTGTCACTCCACTGTGAGTTTGATTCAAAAGCTCCGGGTTCTGGGTAAAACTTCCCCCACATTCAGAACAAAGTAACTCTTTTAGTGACTGCAGATGGGATTCAGCAATGTTGGATTGTGGGTAATGTTCTACACTCGAGGGGTTTCACTGTAATATGAGCCGCTGGACTTTGCGCATGACCTGTAGGTGTGGCAATTGGCATTTGGGTTATGTTCTTCAGCCAGGAGGGGTTCCACCTTAGTCCGAGAACCTGCACATTCTGTAGGACATTCAGGAGTGGAGATGTCAGGGCGGGGAAAATGTTCTTCAGCTGAGGTGGTTTCCTTTTGGATACAAGTAGCTGGATGGTACGTATGATATACTGGTGTGACAGTGTGTGGAAGATGTTCTTCAGCTGAAATGGGTTCATCTTTGATATGAGTAGTTGGGCAATGTGCATGATTTGTTGGTATGGAGATGACAGACCGGGGGAGATGTTCTTCAGGTGAAGGGGTTTCCTCTTTGATCTGTGTAGTCGAACATTGTATTTGCATTGTAGATATGGAGATGTCAGGGTAGGAGAGATGTTCTTCAACTAAGAGGGGTTCCCCTATGATAGGAGTAGCTGGATACTGTGCAAAATTTATTGGCATGGAGATGCCGGAATTGAGGAGATGTTCTTCAGTTGAGGGAGTTTCTTCTTTCAGATGAGTAGCTGCACATCGTACATGACGTGTAGATGTCAGGGTTGGGAAGATGTTCTTTATCTGAGAGGGGTTCCTTTTTAATTGGACTATTCTGATATTTAGTTTCTTCATCTGTAGTTATATCTGTTGGAAAAAGATATTCCTTCTTATTCTAAAATAAAGTATAGCATCTGTCCAGAAACCCCAACTTCCATTTACCCGGTGATGTGACGAGCGTTTGGTTCTTCACCATAACGTCCGCGTAGAGATCCTTGTGTCCTTCTAAATGTTCCCACTTCTCCATGGAGAAATATGGACATCCTGAGACCTGTGCAAGAAAACATTTGCAAGCTCTGAAAAGGCGGGACGTCTAAATGAGTTGTTCCTAAAAGCTGATCTAATTTTTATGAAGTCATAATATATAACAGTGATGGCCTAGGTCAGTGGTGTCAAACTGGCGGCCCTCCAGCTGTTGCGAAACTTCAAGTCCCATCATGCCTCTACCTTTGGAAGTCATGCTTGTAACTCACTCTCGCAATGCCTCATAGGACTTGTAGTTTGGCAACAGCTGGAGGACCTCCAGTTTGACACCCGTGTCCTAGAGCTTTCTATGTTACCATGTCATTGCTGAACAAATGGTTTAGAATAGTGGTTCTCACCCACAAGGCTGTGGGCCACTGCTGGGCCACAATCTTCCCTCACCCTGGCCTCCTGCCAGCTGCAGATCCCTTAACCTACCACAGTACCTCCCAGCCTTCATACTGCCCCCAACCTTCCATAGTGGTCCACAGTGCCCCCATTCTCCTACGGTGTCACCATGCTTGCTGCAGAGCCCCCGGCCCTCCACAGTGTGCCCAACCTCCCCTGCTGCTCCACAGCCCAGTCCAGAAACTTCATTCTTCTACAGGACCACCAAGTCTGCTGCAGGGTTCCCTAGCCCACTCTGTCACCCCCATCCCCCAACAGTGACACCCAGTTCCATCCAGCATTTCAATACGTTTTGCATTCCCATAGATAAGGCTGAGAACCACTGGTGTAGAGCAGAAAACTACTGCAGCCGTCACATCTAAGAACTGGAAAGCAGCAACATAGGAAATATTTACTTTCGGATTAAAAATACCGCTTTAAGTTTAGGAAACATTTTGAATCCAGAGAAGGCCACTCAGCAGTGGGGGAGCTGTGGGGGAGGGGACAGAGTGTAAGCTCCTCTGGTACAGAGACTGATAGGACTGTGGGGGAGGGGACATTAGAGTGTAAGCTCCTCTGGTACAGAGACTGATGGGACTAGCTCAGTGATCTCTGTACAATGCTACAGTATATGTCAGAGCTATAGAAATGTATAATAATAAAAAAAAAGTAGGTTTCATGGATCATCAACCTGAATACAGTCCAGCTGGGCCGCCTCCTCTGGCCTCATTCCAATTTCCTAATTTTGGTTCAGGAGTGATGCCACCCCCACACTGATGAGACCCTTTAGGCTGAAACAGTACGCTTCCAGGCTGTGCCATCCCTTTAAACTCCCAGTAGGAGGGGCTTGTGCTTACAGGACAACATTGCAAACCATCACATTACCCAGAAGCCAATGGTCCTTTAAAAAGGGGCTCCTCCTGGCCATGTTTTTTTTTTTTTTTTTAAGTTTCTAATGCATGATGGGAGTTGTAGTTCAAAGAGGTACATGGATACAGAAAACTACAACTCCCAAAATGCCCCACACTGCCTTCCAGCTGATTCCACCACCAGGTGGCCGCAGTGAGAATTGCAAGGACTGCCATAGGAAGCTCATTCTGCAGAGCGCCACTGCCATCTTGTGGTCATTTTGAAGAATGCATCTGCTAATTTATGGTACTACCACCCAGGTGTAGAGAACAGAAATACATATTCTGAATATAAAAAAAAGTAATAATAATGTATTGTTATCGTAACAATCTGATAGTGTTCTAATTATAATATGAGTATATGAGAAATTGTATTTCATTTTATTTCACCTTTCTATGAGTTCTAGGGCCATTTTTTGAGGGTCACATCGGCGCGCATGTGCATTGCAGTGCCATTCATTTAACTTCTTGCCAACCAGCCACTGTAGAAATACGGTGGCAGGTCGGCATGGCTGGGCAAAACCACGTTTTAAAACGTGCATTTGCAAAACAGGTAGGGGGCGTGTGCGAGGCGCGTGCCCGCCCTACCCGTCCCGCCGATCACGGCCGCGGGTGTCAGTTGCCGGGTCACAGCCGGTCATTACCGGCCATGTCCCGCCGATTAGTGGCAATCACTGACAGAGAGCAGGGCTGCAGTAGCTCTGCTTTCTGTCAGTCCCCTGTCAGCTCCTGACATGCTGATCCGGAGAGAAGAGTTTATCTCTCCCGATCAGCGTGTTCCCGTGAATTACACACCTCCACCCCCTAGTAAAAACTGCCCTCACACAGTTAACCCCTTCCTCCCCAGTGCCATTAGTACAGTGTCAGTGGGTTTTTTTTGCACTGATCACTGTATTGGTGTCACTGGGGATGTCAGTGACCCTAAGTCAGTTCCCCCCCAGTGCCAGAATGTCTGCCGCAGTCCTGCCATAAGTCGCTGATCGCCGCCATTATTAGTATAGAAAAAAATTAAAAATCCCAGTATCTTTCCCGCCATTTGTAAACGCTATAACGTAAACCAATTAATTTACACGTATTGGTTTTTTTTTTTAGCAAAGACATGTCGTAGAATACATTTTGGCAGAAATTTATGACTAAATTTGATTATTACATTTTTTTTACTGGACATGTTTTATAGCAAAAAGTCCAAAATATTGTTTTTTTTCCTCAAAATGGTTAGCCTTTTTTTTATAGCGCAAAAAATAAAAAATGCACAGGCAATCAAATACCACCAAAAGAAAGCTCAATTTGTGGGGAAAAAAGGATGTACATTTCATTTATGTACCGTATTGCATGACCGCGCAATTGTCCGTTAAACTAGTGCAGCGCTGTATAGCAAAAAAAGGCGTAAATTGCAGTATGTATACCATAGTTTGTAGACGCTATAACTTTCACACAAAGCAATCAATATACACTTATTGGGATTTTTTTTTTACCAAAAACATGTAGCAGAATACATTTTGGCCTAAATTTATAACCAACTTTGAGTTTACTATATATTTTTTATAGCTGAAAGTAAAAATATTGTTTTTCTTCAAAGTTTTTGGTCTTTTTTTGTATATAGCGTGAAAAAATAAAAAGCACACAGGTGACCAAATACCACCGAAAGAAAGCTCTATTTGTGTGAAAACTAGGATGTAAATTTCATGTGGGTGCAGCATTGCATGACCGTGCAATTATCAGTTGAATTAGTGCAGTGCCAAGCAGCAAAAAGAGGCCTGGTCATTAAGGGGGGTAAATCCTCAGGAGGGCAAGTGGTTAAATGGCATCACATTAGTGGAACCGCAGTGCATGCAAGGTGCATTGTGTCATGCCTCAACATCAGTTGCCATAGGACAGGACATTCATTTTAAACTGCTGGAGCGCAGGAATGGGCATAAAAAAGGACATGCAGCATACCAAAATGCATCGTGGTGTGCTGCAACGCATGTGCGTTGAACCTGCATGCCTTAGTACGGGGGTGTCAAACTCAATTTCATCGCAGGCCGTATCAGCATTATGGTTGCCCTCAAAGGGACGATTGTATTTCTAAGACTAGCTGTCCAGAGCACCCCAATCCCCCTTACATCAGATGTCAAGAGTTCCCCCACCCTCCCTTACACCACAGTGCACCCCCCTTACCGAGAAGAAGCTGGGGAGCTGAAGGTGCAGGGTCTGGAGGAGGATCAGAGGAGGGCTGAAGTCAGCTGAATGCTGTAGCTCAGCCTTTTACCAGATACTCTGATCTCCAATCAAGAGATCAATCTGATCTCTGGGCGAAGCTGTCTGTGACGTCACCACGTTGGTGGTCTGACACCATGGGACTTTTAAATGTTTGCACGGTCTTTATGCACCTTATCTATGTAAGTGCAATACTTTCATAAATTCTTTGCTGGTTCATCGGGTCGCACTATGAAGTTTCCTTCTGTTTTTAAACCTTTCCTTGCGTGGTGTGGTGAGCCGTCTGATGTGATGGATTTGTTCATGTGAACCTGCAGTTGTACATTCATCTCCTTGATACGGCTAATTAGGGTGTCAGTGCGGGATCTGAACACCATCTGCTCGTTTGATCTCAAAAGTGTCTGGTAAGAGGCTGATTTTTTTCTTTTGTGTCAAGCATTTGTGGACACCTACGCACTTTCCGTTGCAGGATTTCTCAAGCACACAGCACTGTGTTATTGGATTTTGGGACTTTTTATTATTTAACCACTTCCCGTCTGGCCCATGTATATAAATGGCCGGACGGGAGCAGTGCAGGGGCAGATGGCTGTTTATAAACGGCCTCCCCGCCCCCTGCTTGTGCGGCTTCCCTGGGAGCGCGCACCAACGTGATCCGGTGCCCGCTGTGTCCTCCAGACACAGTGGAACACTGGTCATCGTACGGGACCTCTGTGTGAGGTCCCGATCATGTGATCACTGATTGGCCAATCAGTGATCACATGAAGAGTAGTAAGCAAGATGTCCCTTCTGACATCATTGCTTAATACGTGTGAAATCTGTGAATGATCACAGAGGTCACATGGTACAGGGCCATTCACAACAGCCCTGTACCATGTGACAAGCTGTGACCAATCACAGCTCTCACAGTATTTCTCAATGGTTGCAGGAATGCAGCCAGAGGGAAGGAGAAATGATTGCTGTTACAGCCTTTATTGTAAAAGCAATCAGTGTAAAAAAAAAAAATCTTCATCACCCCCCACTATCGTGACACTGTACTACTAGGGAGAAATGTTTTTGAAAAATTATAATTTTTGGTTATAAACTAATTTGGGTTTTTTTTTACTAAAAAGATAATTGAATACATTTTGTCCAAGATTTATAAAGAAAGATTATTTATTTGCAAAATTTTAACCCCCCCACAAGTAGTACAGGGTCACTATGGTGACACTGTACTGCTAGGGTGACAGTATGTAAAAAAATAAATAAAAATCTAAAAAAAATTGAGAAAAATGTTTTTTTTTATTAAAAAGATAACGGAATACATTTTGGCCAAGATTTATGAAGAAAAATTATTTATTTGCAAAATTTTATAAGAAAAACACTTTTTTAAAAAAAACTTTTGGACTTTTTCATCTATATAGCAATAAAAATAAAAAAAAACTGTGGTGAATAAATACCACCAAAATAAAATGTTATCGGTCTCAAAAAAATGCTAAAAAATTAATATGGGTACAGTGTTGCATGATCGCGCAATTGTCATTCAAAGTGTGACAGCGCTGAAAGCTGAAAATTGGCCTGGACAGGAAGGGGGGTGAAAGCGTCCGGACTGGAAGGGGGGTGAAAGCGTCCGGACTGGAAGGGGGGTGAAAGCGTCCGGACTGGAAGGGGGGTGAAAGCGTCCGGACTGGAAGGGGGGTGAAAGCGTCCGGACTGGAAGGGGGTGAAAGCGTCCGGACTGGAAGGGGGGTGAAAAGTGTACGGACTGGAAAGGGGTGAAAAGTGTCCGGACTGGAAAGGGGTGAAAAGTGTCCGGACTGGAAAGGGGTGGAAAGTGTCCGGACTCGAAGGGGGGGGAAAGTGTCCGGACTGGAACGGGGGGGAAAGTGTCCGGACTGGAACGGGGGAAAGTGTCCGGACTGGAACGGGGGAAAATGTCCGGACTCAAAGGTGGGGAAAGTGGTTAATATATGAATGCGGACTTACATCATTTCAATGAATTTATGCACATTTTTTATGTAGCAGCATTTATTTGATTGATTATTATTTAATGTACAGCGCACTCAATTTTGATATAGCCTTTGCCTCATATGACTGCACAGTTGAAACATTACGCTGAACAGGAATAAGCCCATTTTTCTATGCAGGTTTGTGGATCTCCGATATATAAATGTTGTATATCTTATTCTTTTTTTCCGTTTCTAGCAGTCCCTTGTTTTTTATTTCATGCATAAAAACACAATGGGGTCCAATTCTAAAGAAAAAAAATATGCGCTGTGCTCATGTCTCAAGCATTCGCACATCTGCCACAAATAATCCCTGTCATTTCCATCATATGTTTATTTCCTATGTTCTCTAGCTCCACCTAGTGGCCATAAAGTAGTATTTTTCTGATTTAGGTATTTCAGAAAAATTCTGCATTATGGCCACTAGATGCAGCAGACGATCACGGAAAATGCAAATATTAGGCAACCTATTGGAATTATTTGTGGCGGCTGGGCAAAAACGTGAGAAATTTGCACTTTTTTGTGATTTTTTGTTTATAAATATATATATATATATATATATATATATATATATATATATCCGAATGACTTATCTTGCATGCAACTGGTATGGACCTCTCCGAGTGAATGTAAAGAGCAGATGTCGTAAATAAATGAAGGCCGAGCAGCACCATTGAAGAACAAACATCTTCACTTCTGGGGTAGAAGTCACAGTGGAGAACAATGGACCCCCCCTCCATCCATCAAGCTCTATCAGTATGGACCCCCACCCCGTTACACAGATGTGCAAAAAAACTGATAGACAAAGCTGGTCAATTCCAATTTTGATACAAAATATTTATGTATACAGGTAGCTGAAAGAAGAAGCATACTTTCAGAGAAAGCACACTTACCCTGCCTGCCTAGCCACCTCCCCCAGCTGGATCTACCAACTTGGACATATCACATGGACCTTATCTCCTTCCCATGGGCTGTTCTTGGACATTAGGTCCTCAAAGCCTTCTATAGAACAACAGAAGTCCATGAAGCTTGCCCACTTTTTGAATTTTAACATGCTAGTGGTGGAAGAGTCACAACACCAAACCAAAAATGGAGTCTGTCTTACATGGCCATCCTTACAAGCTTGGGTGTTGGGTTTAGAATGGACATGTTGGGACTTGAAGGGAGTCTTCTACCCTTATGGCCTCCAGACCATCAAACTCCCCAACTCTGCTTCCCCCGATCATCAATCTTACACAACCATTTAAAAATTTTTATTACGTGGAGAACAAGACTTCTGTATATGGCTGGCGGGAAGATAGAGATGAGAGAAAAACGCCCCATAAATGTGGAATGACCATTCAAATAGACAAGGAGGAACCTACAAAAAAACTAAAAAATTCTTCCTGCGCCTAGTAAAACACTCTAATACAGGTTCTATCCTGCTGCTGTGCACTGTGATCAACACAAACAATGAAAAAAAGGAAAAAACAGCGCAAACATAGACCTTTACATGAAATCAATATTACAAAGTGCAAACATAAGTGAAAAATTGATCAGTGGTAAAGTCCATCAAAATAAACCAAAGTTCAAAAAATATTAGTGCAAAAAAGAAAAAAAGAAAAAAAGAAAAAAATATTTTCAAATTCTTCTTCTAATATAGAGGAACTTCCACCTTCCACCCGTGAAAACCAATATCAAATGCACTCACCAGATAAAGGTGAAAAAAACGCCTCTTAGGAATTTTTATGGGATCCTACACCCTCTTTCGTATCCACTCTATAGGAATCCTCCTCTCCACCATAGGCTCCACCATCCGACCAGGGAGAAAAAAATCTCAGATAGTGTAATATTGTAAGACACCATTCATAAGTGAAATCAAGGATTAAGGTCACTCACATTCAATTCAATTTAAAAAGGCATATTTATTAGGATCAGCTTCTTCCAAATAAACAGTAGATGCAAGGCAACCTCCCACGGAATCTCACATCACAGCTCCAGGTTTCAGCAGAAGCTCTACAGAGACACCGCATATACAGATCCCAAAAGATGGCCGCTGGAACGCACCGCTCAGCGTGCGCTCCACTCACCGGAAGTGACGTCAGACGTACGGAGTACAAACCGGAAATGCGTCCGGTTTGTACTCCGTACGTCTGACGTCACTTCCGGTGAGTGGAGCGCACGCTGAGCGGTGCGTTCCAGCGGCCATCTTTTGGGATCTGTATATGCGGTGTCTCTGTAGAGCTTCTGCTGAAACCTGGAGCTGTGATGTGAGATTCCGTGGGAGGTTGCCTTGCATCTACTGTTTATTTGGAAGAAGCTGATCCTAATAAATATGCCTTTTTAAATTGAATTGAATGTGAGTGACCTTAATCCTTGATTTCACTTATGAATGGTGTCTTACAATATTACACTATCTGAGATTTTTTTCTCCCTGGTCGGATGGTGGAGCCTATGGTGGAGAGGAGGATTCCTATAGAGTGGATACGAAAGAGGGTGTAGGATCCCATAAAAATTCCTAAGAGGCGTTTTTTTCACCTTTATCTGGTGAGTGCATTTGATATTGGTTTTCACGGGTGGAAGGTGGAAGTTCCTCTATATTAGAAGAAGAATTTGAAAATATTTTTTTCTTTTTTTCTTTTTTTCTTTTTTGCACTAATATTTTTTGAACTTTGGTTTATTTTGATGGACTTTACCACTGATCAATTTTTCACTTATGTTTGCACTTTGTAATATTGATTTCATGTAAAGGTCTATGTTTGCGCTGTTTTTTCCTTTTTTTCAAGGAGGAACCTAACTTAGCTCTTCAAAAATACGGTTCCCTCTCTCTTATCACCGGCTCTTCAGGACACCAAACCCAGGCACAAGCTTTCATCAATGAAAGGCAAGACAAACCTCCATCTTGAAAACCTTCCATCTTGAAAACCTTCCATCTACAAAACAAGAGGTCTACTTTTGTGAAAAGGCCACCTCTACTGCCCAATGAGAACATGCCACAAGTCTCCATCCTCGGACATCATACTGACACACTGGCAATCAGGTCTCTGTTATGATGCTTCATGTGAGCCATCAACGTCTTCTTCGACCGGTAGAATTTTCCGCACTCGGAGCAGGGGTAGGGTTTGCCAGCCACATGGGTCTTCTGATGGACGACAAGGGCAGAGCTCCAGATGAAACATTTGCCGCAGTCCAGGCAGGTATAGGGTTTCTCCCCCGAGTGGATCCGACGGTGGATAACCAGTGTGGGCTTCTTGCTAAAGCATTTGCCACACTCGGGGCAGGGATACGGCCGTTCGCCATTGTGACTGCGCTGGTGGGCCACCAGGTACTGGTTGCTGCTGAAGGATTTCTCACACATGGGACAGGTGAAGGGTTTCTCTCCCGTGTGGGATCTCTGGTGGGCGACCAGCGACTGGCTCTGCCGGAAACATTTACCGCACATGGGACAAGTAAACGGTTTCTCGCCACTGTGAATCATCATGTGCCTGACCAGCGTTGACTTGACGGAGAAGCTTTGCTTACATTCAGTGCAGGAGAATGGCTTTTCCCCCCAGTGGGACCTCTGGTGGACCCGAAGATTGCACTTCTTTGAAAAGAACTTTCCACATTCTAGACATTCGCTGCCTTTCGAGTCCAAGGGGGAAGCCTGGTGGCGTATGAGCTCTTCCTTGGAGCTGAAGGCCTTCCCACATTCTGGAAAACACAATGCTTCATCAATGTTCTGCGTCCCCTCATTATCAGAGTCAGAGAGACCACTGCCATCCTCCTCACTGTATTCCTCCTTCACAGTGACAGATAAATATTCTATGTGATCCATGGGAGAGGAAGAGCTGGCAAGATCGTTTTCTTCACATGAGATGGACTCCTTCTTAATTTGAGTAGAGTTGCATTGGGTATGATGTGTAAGACTGGCTGTGCTGCCTGTGGGAACATTTGTTCCACCCACGCCTTGTTTATCAAAGTTGGGGTTCTCCTTGGAAATGGTAAACGTGGTGACATCACATAAGCTTGGTTCTAGTTCACTTCGCGTTTGGCTTGTAACAAGCGACGCATTTACCAGCCAATTCGAGATGTTACATCTGGAAGAAGACCTAAGGACTTCCAACCTAGGTGTCTGAAAGACAAATGTAGATCACGCATTAAGGAGGAAGCAAGGACGCACCCAAAATTGTACAAGTCAACTACCATGCAGGCTCGTTCTCAGTGCTGCTGACCAAAGACAGTTATGGACTTCGTATGTTCAACAGTTGACCAAGCGTAGGGATATTTGTCGATAAGCAATTCGTCCCAAGACATGTGTTAACCACAAAGGCCAACTGTAGCTTTTAATTAGTTCCTGAGTTCCCCTAAGTAGTGTCACTGGATTAATTGTAGAACAATCATCCGGATAGATTGCAGCGGCTTGTACACTTAAAAAAAAATGCTATTTATCAGAACATCCCTCGTTGATAATATACAACCTTTCTCAACCAGGGTCCTGTGGAACCCTAGAGTCCCTCCAGAGGCTTCCATGGGTTCCTTAAGCAAAAGGAAACTCCTGCCTCACAGATAAGTAACCACTGACACCAAATTCCCCCACTAACCCCCAATGTAAGGGACATTCTTCCCACTGATCACCAATGTAAGGGGCATTCTTCCCACTGATCACCAATGTAAGGGGCATTCTTCCCACTGATCACCAATGTAAGGGGCATTCTTCCCACTGATCACCAATGTACAGTAAGGGGCGTTCTTCCCACTGATCACCAATGTACAGTAAGGGGCATTCTTCCCACTGATCACCAATGTAAGGCGCATTATTCCCACTGATCACCAATGTAAGGGACATTCTTCCCACTGACCACCAATGAAAGGGACATTCTTCCCACTGACCCCCAATGTAAGGGACATTCTTCCCACTGACCCCCAATGTAAGGGACATTCTTCCCACTGACCCCCAATTTAAGTAGCATTCTTCCCACTGACCACCAAAGTGAGGGGCATTCTTCCCACTGATCCCCAATGTGAGGGACATTCTTCCCAATGATCACCAATGTAAGGGGCATTCTTCCCACTGATGACCAATGTAAGGGGCATTCTTCCCACTGATCACCAATGTAAGGAACATTCTTCCCACTGACCACCAATGTAAAGAACATTCTTCCTACTGACCACCAATGTAAGGGACATTGGTCCCACTGACCACCAACGTAAAGAACATTCTTCCTACTGACCACCAATGTAAGGGACATTCTTCCCACTGATCACCAATGTAAGGGGCATTCTTCCCAATGATCACCAATGTAAGGGGCCTTCTTCCCACTGACCACCAATGTAAGGATCATTCTTCCCACTGACCACCAATGTAAGGAGCATTCTTCCCACTGACCACCAATATAAGGGACATTCTTCTCACTTATCACCAATGTAAGGGACATTCTTCTCACTGATCACCAATGTAAGGGACATTCTTCCTACTGCCCACCAATGTAAGGGACATTCTTCCTACTGCCCACCAATGTAAGGGACATTCTTCCCACTGACCACCAATGTAAGGGGCATTCTTCCCACTGACCACCAATGTAAGGGGCATTCTTCTCACTGACCACCAATGTAAGGGACATTCTTCCCACTGACCCCTAATGTAAAGAACATTCTTCTCACTGACCACCAATGTAAGGAGAATTCTTCCCACTAACCCCCAATGTAAGGGACATTCTTCCCATTGACCTCCAATGTAAGGGACATTCTTCCCACTGACCACCAATGTAAGGGACATTCTTCCCACTGATCACCAATGTAAGGGACATTCTTCCCACTGACCACCAATGTAAGGGACATTCTTCCCACTGACCCCCAATGTAAGGGACATTCTTCCCACTGACCACCAATGTAAGGGACATTCTTCCCACTGACCCCCAATGTAAGGGACATTCTTCCCACTGATCACCAATGTAAGGGACATTCTTCCCACTGATCACCAATGTAAGGGACATTCTTCCCACTGATCACCAATGTAAGGAGCATTCTTCTACTGATCACCAATGTACAGTAAGGGGCATTCTTCCCACTGATCACCAATGTAAGGGGCATTCTTCCCACTGATCACCAATGTAAGGAGCATTCTTCCCACTGATCACCAATGTAAGGAGCATTCTTCCCACTGATCACCAATGTAAGGGTCATTCTTCCCACTGACCACCAATGTAAGGGACATTCTTCCCACTGACCCCCAATGTAAGGGACATTCTTCCCACTGACCACCAATGTAAGGGACATTCTTCCCACTGACCCCCAATGTAAGGGACATTCTTCCCACTGATCACCAATGTAAGGGACATTCTTCCCACTGATCACCAATGTAAGGGACATTCTTCCCACTGATCACCAATGTAAGGAGCATTCTTCTACTGATCACCAATGTACAGTAAGGGGCATTCTTCCCACTGATCACCAATGTAAGGGGCATTCTTCCCACTGATCACCAATGTAAGGAGCATTCTTCCCACTGATCACCAATGTAAGGAGCATTCTTCCCACTGATCACCAATGTAAGGGTCATTCTTCCCACTGACCACCAATGTAAGGGACATTCTTTCAACTGCTCACCAATGTAAGGGACATTTTTCTCACTGACCCTCATTGTAAGGGACATTCTTCCCACTGACCACCAATGTAAGGAGAATTCTTCCCATTGACCCCCAATGTAAGGGACATTCTTCCCACTGACCACCAATGTAAGGGATATTCTTCCCACTGATCACCACTGTAAGGGACATTCTTCCCACTGACCACCAATGAAAGGAGAATTCTTCCCACTGACCCCCAATGTAAGGGACACTCTTCCCATTGATCTCCAATGTAAGGGACATTCTTCCCACTGACCACCAATATAAGGGACATTCTTCCCACTGACCCCCAATGTAAGGGACATTCTTCCCACTGACCCCCAATGTAAGGGACACTCTTCCCATTGATCTCCAATGTAAGGGACATTCTTCCCACTGACCACCAATATAAGGGACATTCTTCCCACTGACCCCCAATGTAAGGGACATTCTTCCCACTGACCACCAATGTAAGGAGAATTCTTCCCAATTTTTTCTTTATTAAAAGTCTTGCAATCAATAAACATAAAATAATATACAGAATATAAAAAAATAAATTATATATATATTTTCAGCAAAACGAAAATAAATATAGCAAAATCTGCTGTCAGACAAAAGCAAACGTCTCAGAAATGAACATGACATAATTGGGGAAATAAATCGTACTACCACTCACATCACTACACCAGACATCAAACCTGTGAGGTCAAGAAACCACCCCGCCCCCATTATGCAAGCAGCCCTTCTTCAAAAAAGATCTTAATCAACAAAAACTAAGGGAGTGAAAAGAACAGTATAAGGAAAGAGCCCCTCACCCAGAGATGGACAGTTCACCAAAGGCAGGTCTGATATTCCTCCACGCCCTTATCCAGACCGCCCGAGGCTCTCTGCCCTTTTCAAGACCCTGAATCTTCCCGACCTCACCCAGAATATCGTGCACCACCACCTCTACAGGGAGGACTTTCTTCCGTAGGGTAATCTGATACCGTGCGTTCCATGTGAAGTAACGAACAACTATACTAACTAGAAAAAGTGTATCAAATCAAAGTCCCAGCGAGCTGGGAATGCCCCGTACATCCACTCTGCATAACTCATGCGATAGATAAAGGGGATGCCCAGAACCCTCCCCACCCTTTTATACACCTCTATGTTAAAGGGACACTAGAGCAGAAAGTGGTCCATAGACTCCACTTTACCAACACACTCTGCTCTAGGACAATCCCGATCATCCACAGGGCGGTGCTTCAGGTTCCCTCTCACATAGAGCCTTCCATGAAAAGCGAGCCAGGCTTGACCCCTAAACGTCAAAGGGATTCTCTCCAAGTTAATTAAACGCAACCCCTCCCTCATTACAGAACCTGGGCAATCCTTTAAGGCCAGTGACACACTGAAAGCAGAAGCCAAAATCCTCTCCCCCAGAAGCTTCCTGGGAAGGGACCTGATATCCTCCACTGTCACCTGCCACTGCCGAAGTATTTTCAGACACGGGGCAACATAAGCCGGGAGCTTGCCATGTCGGACTCTCAGACTTTTCACTGGCCCGCCATCTTCCCAGCAATGCAGAAAAGGCCTAAACCAAGACTGAAAAATACCCACCCATCCCGGCGGGGTCTCTGCTAACATATTACCAAGATTGTACTTTAAAAAGAGCAAAGAAAAGAAAACTATCGGGTTGACCATTCCTAGGCCACCCTCCCGCCTGGACAGGTAAGTTACATTAGGTTTGATCAGGTTCAGCCTATTTCCCCATAACAGTTGGAAAAAACAGCTGAAGACCCTTGCATAGAGAGATACCGGCAAGATACAGACAAAGCTGACATATAAAAAGATCGGAATCAGGTAAGTTTTGATCAAGTCAACCCTCTCCCTCAAGGAAAGCCTCCATCTCTTCCAGCTTGCTACTTTGGCATTGGCATCTACCAACCTGCTTTCCCAGTTTTGATGACCATAGTCACCAGGACCAAATTTGATGCCCAAAACTTTAATTTGCTGCTGGGGATCTGGGAAGGCATCCGGAAGTTCGAAGCTTTCACCCTCCTCAACCATCCAGAAAACTTCACTCTTTTCATGGTTGACTTTAGAGCCAGAAGCCTCCGTGTACTGCTCTATCACAGAGACCACCTCCTGCGCCTCCTCAGTCCCAGAGATAATAACAGACACATCATCAGCATAGGCGACGACCTTCAAAGGCGGCACACCAGCAATGCCCTTAGGCACCCCGCACAACGATGCGCCCTCTAGCCTTCTTACAAAGGGGTCGATTGCGAAAGCATATAGCAGGGGGCTCAAAGGACATCCCTGGCGCACACCAGAGCCGACCTCACAAGGCCGCCCAACCCAACCATTAACAAGTGGGAAGCTCTCAGCCCCTTTATATAATGTCTTCAGCCAATCTATAAACCTCCCCTGCAGGCCGTATCTACCAAGCAGCAACCACAGATATTCATGATTCACTCGATCAAAAGCTTTTGCCTGATCCAATGCCAGCAAGTACTTTCTCCATCCAGCAGCCCTGCATCGTTCCAAAGACTCCCAGATGTGTGTTTGATCACCAATGTAAGGAGGACATTCTTCCCACTGACCACCAATGTAAGGGACATTCTTCCCACTGACACCCAATGTAAGGGACATTCTTCCCACTGACCCCCAATGTAAGGAGGATTCTTCCCACTGACCCCCAATGTAAGGGACATTCTTCCCACTGACCCCCAATGTAAGGTACATTCTTCCCACTGACCCCCAATGTAAGGAGAATTCTTCCCACTGACCCCCAATGTAAGGGGCATGCTTCCCACTAATCACCAATGTAAGGGGCATTCTTCCCACTGACCCCCAATGTAAGGGGCATTCTTCCCCGACCCCCAATGTAAGGAGCATTCTTCCCACTGATCACCAATGTAAGGGACATTCTTCCCACTGACCCCCAATGTAAGGGACATTCTTCCCACTGACCACCAATGTAAGGAACATTCTTCCCACTGACCCCCAATGTAAGGAACATTCTTCCCACTGACCACCAATGTAAGGGACATTCTTTTAGCTTTCCTGTTGATATAAGAAGCATTCCTTATTCCATTATTTATTCATAAGTCCCAACCTACTGAAGGACTTTGGGCTGGAGGACAACACTGGGCTCCATGGACTAGTATGGACTATGGAAACTCCCTAATGGCCTGACCTTTTACTACAGCCAGGCTAAACTGCATATAAAAGTGAAAGCACAAAACGGGGATCTTACCAGGGATGGGAGGGGCACGTGGTCCTCTTTCCCTACTGACGTTACACACGGACCTTCAAACTCTTCTTCATAATCCTGCATGGAGAGGGAGTTAAAGTTGAGCTCCAGAAAAAAATACTTTCATTTAAATATACTGTATTCGCCAGTAGCCACAAAAGTTATAAATCCACATTCTGGGCACCAAATACCTTTGCAAACCCAGTTGTTACTTTGTAAAAGTAGCATTGACATCATCACTGTGCCATACATAGCCTGTGCAGAGAGCAGAGCTGTGGGAGGGCCCCAGCAGGCTCCACCCACTACAGGCTGCCTAGAGGTGGGGGAGGAGACAAGGCCAATCACCCTGCACGTGCAGGGAGAGCAGCAGCGAGCGGTCTTTTTTACAGGAAGCTCCTGTAAAAAAGCTCCTGCACAGAGAAGAAGTCTCACACTGGATCTCTGCACAGAACTGGAAAAAATACACAAAGCTTAGGGCTGGTTCACACCATAGAAATGCAGAGCGTATGCGTTCCGGATGTGTTTCTGCATGTGTGTTTGATGCATTCCGGATGCATTTCTGCATGTGTGTTTGATGCCATCCGGATGCATTTCTGCATGTGTGTTTGATGTGTTCCTGATGCATTTCTGCATGTGTGTTTGATGCGCTCCGGATGCGTTTCTGCACGCGTGTTTGATGCGTTTCTGCATGTGTGTTTGATGCATTCTAGATGCATTTCTGCATGCGTGTTTGATGTGTTCCGGATGCATTTTTGCATGTGTTTGATGCGTTCCGGTGCATTTCTGCATGTGTGTTTGATGTGTCCCAGATGCGTTTCTGCATGTGTGTTTGAGGCGTTCCAGATACATTTCTGCATGTGTGTTTGATGCGTTCCGGATGCATTTCTGCATGTGTTCCTGATGCGTTCCGGATGCATTTCTGCATGTGTGTTTGATGTGTTCCAGATGCATTTCTGCATGTGTGTTTGATGCGCTCCGGATGCATTTCTGCATAAGCATTTGATGCGTTTCGGTGCATTTTTGATGCATTCAGGTTAATTTTTTCCCCTCTCTTTTACTTCAATTTAAATAAGGACATGTGTGTTCCAGTGCATTTTTGGTGCATTTTACTGCATTCCAGTACAGTGCAGAAAAAATGCAGCATGTTCTACTTTTATTTTTTTTCTGGATCTGACCGCACTGGTGTGAACTATGCCATTGGAAACCATGTAACCTACAATCAATGCATTTTTGATGCAGGAAAAAAAAAAAGTACTGGACTGCATGTGGTGTGAACCGTCCTTCAAAGAAGAACACACATGCATCTTGTAGACAACGTTTGTTACCCCAAATTTCAGATTTAAAACCCAGAAGGAAGGGTTGGAACGTCTGACAATATTTTATTGTTGTCTATGTCTTTCTGTCCCACTGACAACCACTCCAGCTTGTACAGTTGTCAACGTGACCAAGAAGTGAGGGAAAAACTTCCCCAATGGTGTAAAAAGCTGAAATAGCAGAGAAATGGAGATTCCTTCCCAGTCCATCAATATTTTGGCTGGGATTAGGCTGCAGGATCCCTGGGAGGGCAATGGAGACGGTCAGTTGTAGTCATGATAAGGAAGATGAGTACTGGGAAGAAAGAGAGAGAAAAGAAGATGGGAGTGGTGGGACACTGATAGGGGCATTGGAAGAGTGTTAGAGGGAGACAGAAGAGCAAAGAGAGGAAAGGAAAGAAAAAAGAGAGGAGAGACGAAATAAAAAGAGAGGAAAGGAGAAAAAAAAGAGAAAAGAGAGGATAAAAAAGAGAGGAGAGGGGAGAAAAGAGAAAAAAGAGAGGTGAGAAAAAAAAGAGAGGAGAGGAAGAAAAGAGAAAAAGAGGTGAGAGAGGAGAAAAAGAGAGCAGTGGAGAGACAAGAGAAAAGGAGAGGGAAAAAAAGCAGAGGAAAGAAAAGAGAGAGGAGGGGAGGAGAGAAAAAAGAGAAGAAAAAGAGAAAAGGATAAAAAAGAGAGACGAGGAGAGAGAAGAGAAAAGGAGAGGAGAGAGAGGAGAAGAGAAAAAAAAGAGAGGAGAGAAAAGAGAGGAGAGAAGAAAAAAAGAGAGGAGAGAAAAGAAAAGAGAGAAAAGAGGATAAAAAAAGAGAGGAGAGAAAAGAGAAAAAGAGGTGAGAGAGAGGAGAAAAAGAGAGTAGTGGAGAGACAAGAGAAAAGGAGAGGAGAGGAAAAAAAAGACAGAGGAGAGAAGAAAAAAAAGAGGATAAAAAAGAGGAGAGGAGAGAGAAGAGAAAAGAGAGGAGAGAAGAAAAAAAGAGGAAAGAAGAAAAAAGAGAGGAGAGAAGAGAGGAGAAAATAGAGGATAAAAAAAGAGAGGAGAGGAAGAAAAGAGAAAAAGAGGTGAGAGAGGAGAAAAAGAGAGTAGTGGAGAGACAAGAGAAAAGGAGAGGAGAGGGGAAAAAAAAACAGAGGAAAGAAAAGAGAGGGGAGGGGAGAGAAGAAAAAAGAGAAAAGGAGAAAAAAGAGAAGATAAAAAAGAGGAGAGAGAAGAGAAAAAAAAGAGGAGAGGAGAGCGAAGAGAAAAAAAAAAGAGAGGAGAGAAGAAAAAAGAAGAAAAAGAGAGGAGAGAAGAAAAAGAGAGGAAAGAAGAAAAAAGAGAGGAGAAAAGAGAGGATAAAAATAAGAGAGGAGAGAAGAGAAAAGAACAAAAGGTGAGTAGAGGAGAGACAAGAGAAAAGGAGAGGAGAGGAAAGAAAAGAGAGAGGAGAGGAATGAAGAAAAAAAGAGGAAAGAAGAAAAAAGAGAGGAGAGGAGAGAGAAGAGAAAAGAGAGGAGAGAAGAAAAAAGATAAGAGAAAAGAGAGGAGAAAAAAAGAGCGGAGAGGAGAGAAAAGAGAAAAAGAGGTGAAAGAGAGGAGAAAAAGAGAGTAGTGGAGAGACAAGAGAAAAGGAGAGGAGAGGGGAAAAAAGGAGGGGAGGGGAGAGAAGAGAAAAGATAAAAGGAGAAAAAAGAGAAAATGAAAAAAGAGAGGAGAGGAAAAAAAAGAGGAGAGTAGAGAAAAGAGAGGAGAAAAGAAAAAAAGAGGAAAGGAGAAAAAAGAGAAGAGAGAGAGGAGAAAAGAAAGGATAAAAAAAAGAAAGGAGAGGAGAAAAAGGGAGGAGGGAGAGAGAGAGGGTGGAGTGGAAGGGGGAAGGAGAAGGACAAGAGAAATGAGAGAAAAAAAAGGGGGGGGGGAGAGAGAAAAAGAAAAGAGAGAAAGTAAAAATAAAATAAAAAAAAAAGAATGGAGGATGGAGAAAGAGAGAGGGAGGAAGGGAGGGAGACAAGCTATGTAACAGTAGAGTCAGAAAGGTCAGTGACATCCTGACACCTTATAGGAACCTGACACACACAATGATACAGTCACCATCCAGACACATCCCTTGTCTGTTACTGGAGAATGTCCCAGAATTCCCAGCACCGCTCACCTCTCCTGTCAGCAGGTCAGTGATTTTGCTGCTTAGTTGTAGAATCCTCTCATCATTGATTTTTTCATTTAAAACCCGCGGGTGACTCCTGGGTGTCACGTTCTCCACAGATGTCTTTGTTACCACTACGGATTCCTAAATAGAAATAAGCATTATTGAGTATGAAGAAAAGTAAATCTCGTTGTAGCTGAGATGAGTGATGTCATGTGACCTCCCAGAATCCTCCTCACCTCTCCGGTCAGGTCTGTGTTTTATTAATAGAGATGAGAGTGATGTCATGTGACCTCCCAGAATCCTCCTCACCTCTCCGGTTAGGTCTGTGTTTTATTACTAGAGATAAGAGTGACGTCATGTGACCTCCCAGAATCCTCCTCACCTCTCCGGTCAGGTCTGTGTTTTATTAATAGAGATAAGAGTGACGTCATGTGACCTCCCAGAATCCTCCTCACCTCTCCAGTCAGGTCTGTGTTTTATTTATAGAGAGGAGAGCAATGTCATGTGACCTCCCAGAATCCTCCTCACCTCTCCGGTCAGCAGGTAGATGATCTCCAGGGTGAGGCTCAGTATCCTCTCAGTCATGGTGATCCGGGCCTTCATCCTCAGTTGGGGATCTGTGCCCGCAGTGGATTGATATGAGGAATCTCAGATATAGGCCACTAGAAGAACAGCTGAAAGAGACAAACTGGAGTCCATGTTGAGTGGTTGAGTTAAGGGTGAACTGTCTATGGTTCTTGAAGGACCATGACACAATATCTTCCCAGCTACGACTTGTTCATGAAATAAAAATATCCTTTTTTTTTATTATTTCAGGAATTCTAAAATTTAAAGGATTGGAACTGAATCCAAGCCCCCCTCCCCCTCCATTAAACAGGGGTGTCTTCCTTGTAGATGGGACCGGTTGGTTTCTGGTTCCTTCCTCAGGGCCTGCCTGGTGTATCCAGTGAGTGTCTCATGCAATGGCCAGAGTGTGTCTGGTGTTGCTGTAGGTGGGGCAGGGTCCTGCTGACTTGTGTTGGACCCTTGTGACAACCTGATACCCTGATGCTGTTGGACAAACAAACCCTTCAAGGCCATTTTGGTTATATACGGTAGAGGAAGCGTAGGACGGGTCCAGCAGCTTCAAAGTTGGCAGTCATAGGACAACCGATCATGTGTGATTAGAGTTCATGGTGGTGGGAACAGGAGAAGGTCAGAGGTCAGGAACCCTATGGCAAGGGTCAGAGGTCATTCATCAGCATGCAGTTGGCCCAAACAATGACTGTTGGGGCAGCAGAGGGGGAGTCGTCCCATGGCATAGGGTGGGGGTTGGGTTCACCTGGCTGGACTTGTTCTCCATGTTTTTAATAGGAAATGCTGCTTTTGTGCCTTTAAAAAAAGGTGACAACCCTAAAGATATGGGACTTCTGTGCTTACTAGTAGACATATATAATAGTACAGCTACAAAAACTAATAAAATGATATATGTATGCATATATCTAATTAAAAAAAAGCATAATTCCCAGGTCTCTTCTCCCCAGGCAGGGTCAGAATGCTGAGAAAAAGCTCCATTGTACAATAAAAGTCACAGCTCACCATCCTACACTCTCCTCTTATTGTCCTGATCGCTCTGCGTTCCAGGGCACTTCCGCGTTCTGTGTTCCAGCTCACTTCCCCGTTCTGCGGTCCAGCGCACTTCAGGGTTCTGCTTTCCACGCCTCTCTCTGGATCCTTCCTTACCTTGCCGCTCAGAGCCAGGCTGGAACGCACGGGGAAGGAAATGCTTTATTAGCAACTTCCGATCAGGACAGACAGCGGAGGACGCTGCAGGAGAGGAGAGCGGTGTGTGCAGAAGGCTGGTACCTGGGTGAGTGGGGAGGAATTTGCCCTTCAGGGTGCTTCCATTATAGGCGGAGCTACTCGGGGCCTCACCTACAAGCCGCTTTTGTTAGCGGAGTGTGAGGGCACTGAGGACTCCTCACACTGAAGTCTATGGCTGTACACTAGTTATTACAGGGACCTGTCAGCAGGGGGCGCTCAAACCCATCCATTAGTAGTAATAGTAGAGGGTTATAATAATTAGAAAAAAACTTTTTTTATTTATTTTTTTTAGAAATGATATTGTAATTTTAATGCTTTTGCATAATAATGATGATAATAACAATATTCTATTATATATATAAATATATATATAAAAATAAAATAAATATTTGCCATTATGTTCTTGTTATTGATTATAGTAACAGCAACAATTAAAAACAATATATTTAGAGTGAAATTATTATTATTATTATTATTATTATTATTATTATTAATACAAATATTTAAAAAAATGTACAATACCAATACAAAAATACTGCAAAAAAAAAAAGACTAATTATTATAATTATCCGAAAAATAACACAAAAAATGCCACCACTAATCATTTAAGCTACAATTGTCAATAACAATTGAAGCTTAAAAAAATTATAAAAAATTTTAAGTAACAGCACCAGTTTAAAAATAAAAACAATTAAAAATAATATATTTAGAGTGAAATTATTATTCAAAATTAATATTATTAATACAGATATTTTTAAAAAATATGTACAATACCAATACAAAAAAAATACTAATTATTATAATCCTAAAAATACCACCACTAATGATTTTAAAAATTATATAATTTTTTAAAGCTACAATTCTCATTATAGCAACTGCACCAGTTAAAAATAAAAACGATTAAAAACAATATATTTAGAGTGAAATGTTTATTAAAATTTTTTATTATTATTATTAATACAAATATTTAAAAAAAATGTACAATACCAATACAAAAAAACTGTAAAAGAAATACTAATTATTATAATAACCCTAAAAATACCATCACTAATAATTAAAAAAAAATATTTTTTTTTAAAGCTACAATTGTTCTAGTAACAGCACCAGTTAGAAATAAAAACAATATATTTATAGAGTGAAATTATTATTAAAAATTATTATTATTAATACAAGTATGTAAAAAAAAATATGTACAATACCAATGCAAAAAAACTGTAACAAAATACTAATTATTATAATAACCCTAAAAATACCACCACTAATAATTTAAAAAATTATATTTTTTTTTAAAGCTACAATTGTTGTTATAGTAACAGCACCAGTTAGAAATAAAAACAATTAAAAAAAAATATATTTATAGAGTGAAATTATTATTATTAATATTAATACAAGTATTTAAAAAAAATATGTACAATACCAATACAAAAAAAATGTACAATACCAATACAAAAAAACTGTAAAAAAACTAACTATTATAATAACCCTAAAATTACCACCAGTAATAATTTAAAAAATTATATAATTTTTTTAAAGCTACAATTGTTATTGTAACAGCACCAGTTTAAAATAAAAACAATTAAAACAATATATTTAGAGTGAAATTATTATTAAACATTATTATTATTATTATTATTAATAAAAATATTTTTTTTAAATGTACAGTACCAATACAAAAGACTGTAAAAAAAAATACTAATTATAATAATCCTAAAAATAACACAAAAAAATACCACCACTAATAATTAAAAAAAAATGTTTTAAAGCTACAATTGTTATTATAGTAACAGCACCAGTTAAAATAATATTTTGAGTGATATTATTAATATTATGCAAAAAAGTTATAATTACAATACCAATCCAAATAAAAGAATTACAATACACATTATTATGATAACTCTAAAAGCCACACTAATTAGCCAAACTAATAAGTAAAATTAAAAAATGCGTGTGTATATGTATGTGTATATATTTATATATGTATGTATGTGTTTGTGTGTAGAACTGCCAATCTAGCAACAGAGCCAATGTAAAAAAAGTAATATTTTTAGTGATAATATTGGTATGCCAAAAAATGTTCTAACTAAATGACCAATTCAAGAAAATAATAAATAATTATAAATAATACAAATAATAATAAGTAAGAATCCTAAGTAAGTAACCCTAAGTAAGATAAGTATCACAAAAAAACCTTGCAGCTAATAATTAAAAAATATATATAGATATATATATAAATAATTTTTGGTGTGTGTAGAACTGCAAATTTTGTAACAGCACCAATTACAAAAAATATGTTTTTATTAGTGATAATATTATTATGCAAAAAAAAGTGTATAATTACATGACCAATAAAAAAAAAATTACATTTCTAAATAATGCAATTTATGATTGCCCTAAAAGTATCACTAAAAATGCTGCAACTAATAATTACAAATAAATTTATATAGTGTGTGTGTGTTTAGAACTGTCAATTTAGTAACAGCACCAATTAAAAAATAATAATAATATTGTTTTTGATATTGTGCAAAAAAAATTACAACAAAAAATAATATAATAATAATACAAAATTAATATAATATAATAATGATAATTTTATTATGCAAAAAAAGTACCAGTACAAAAAAAATAATAATTATAAACAACACTGATTAGACTATATGTATATTCTTCCTGCGCTTAATGGAGTACCTATAATAACAAGCTGCTAGCACTCAAACTGGTACCTTACAGTAAACACTAAATATATAAAAGATAGTGCAGCGCTGTAACATCAATAAATCAATATGCAAATATGAATAACTCGCAGTATATATGTCACACATGCTCTTAATATCTGCAAAAACAATATAATAGGTGACCTATATTTGTGCTAATAACACAGAATAAATCACAGTACATGTGGCCCCCTCACTCTATATCGTGATAAATGAATAGATGATGGTAAATATCCAAGGTGGGTAAAAAATGTTCATAAATAGTAGATGATGGTGCTCAACTCTGAACCAATTCATGCAACGCAGGTGATTACACAAGTGACTTTTAGTAACGGTGCGTGACTCTCCTCCTGTGGCTAAATTGCCCCCTCATCTCCACTCTGCGGCCCAATGGGCCTACACACCTTTAAGATCACTACAGGAGAGTCACGCACCGTCAAGTCCATCCCCACCATCATTGGCTCTGGTGAAAAGGCAGGCTGGGGCTTAGACTCTGCGCCCTGAGGAATCCCGTTCTGTGGGTACTAGAGATCCCGCCGGGTGGTGCCTGACAGTACCTAACGGCCTTCCTGACCATTCCACCTCTCCAGCCCTGAGTACGCCTGTGTTCCTGAAGCCTGCTACTTCCCTGTGTCAGTCCACACATTTCTGGTCATACCTGGATCCCTAACAGAACACCAAGGCCAATCCTGACCATCTTGGCTTGTTGTTTGCAGAGGATGCATCCTAAGGAGGTTGAGTACTTGTCTCTGCTAGTCTTGGAAGACAGAGTATACGGCTATCAGATTCTGAAGAAGTATGCCAGGGATTAGCTGCTAGAGTTCATGCGGGTTGCTCATTCACTAGTGGATCGGGGCATGGAGTTTTCTGAGGTACAACCATTGATCCAGGTTTGTGCTGAGTTGGCTCTGTCCAGTACTCCTGAAAGCAGGGATGACTTTTTTCCCCCATTTAGTGCAGATCAAGTGGAATCACTGGTATGGTTGTTGGAGGAGGATCCAGATTGCTTCCATAAGCATTATGCAGCTTGTCCATCACATGTGCTTGTGGATTGCATAAACGCAGTGCAGTCTTTGATCAGACAGGCTATGTGTAAGCTGAGTTTTGTTGAACCGGTATTACAGTCCTGGTCAGATTTGTTACCCCCAGCCTCAGGCAGCTTGCAACAAACCCGTCCTGCTTCTAATCTATTTCTGCAAAGCTCTTTTCCTGCATTCCCGACAGCACCTCCAGTTCCAGCCCAGTATACCCTGTTATCAACCACGTCAGAACCCTGTTTCCACTCGCTGCACCTATCCTGTGTTTAATCCTGTAAAGAAGTCCTCTGTAGCAACTGCTCCCTCTCCTGTTCCATCCTCCAGCTCTTCTCTGTCTGCAGCTGCTCCATCTGTTTACAGACCTGCGTTTACTTACAGTGCTCCAGTAACTAAAACCAGGAAGAAGCGAAAATTCTTTCCAACCAATACCATCCTGCCGGTATCCAAACCAGTCAGCCTGCGGTCCTGAGAACCCGCCTTCTGTTCTGCCAGATGACTCGGTGCCGCTGTTGAGCTTGGTGACCCAGTGCCCATTGTCGTGCCAGATGACTCGGTGCTCGCTGTCGTGCCTCTGTCCGCTGCCCAGCCTGATGTGCCAGCCTCTGATGTCTAGCTAAACTGGCCAATAACTGGTTCCCAGCCTGCTCCTGGAGATCCTGTGTCCAGTAACCTGCCTTCCTGAGTTCTCCTACACAAATAGAAGTTTACCAGCAGGAAACCCAGCCAGCCGGTTGACTCCGGCAGTAGGATATTCAGCCAGTTACCTGACCCGGGCGGTGGAACATTTTGCTCACTTAGGACTGTTTGAAGCATCCTGAGGCCGCTCCTTGAGGGGGGGTACTGTCAGGAATGGATTCACCACTGGTGGTGGGACTCACCTGCCGTGTGGGCTGCAGTACCAGGGCTGGCCAGCGGGTGCTCTCAGCAACCAGAAGCTCACTCCTGCAGTCAGCCATAAGCTGAAGCTGATTGCAGGAGGTGTATTTAAGCAGGACCAGATCTGCAGTCAGTGCCTTGGTGTATTGTTTCCCATGAGCCCCTGTACCTGGTATCCTGTGTTCCTGTTCTGCTGACTATCTGATTTGTTTCCGACCCTGCCTGATCCTGACCTCTGCTGACTTCTCCTGCTTGATCCCTGGCTTGCCTGACTATCCTTCTGCCTGATCTGTACCGCGCTGCCCGTGAGTTACTGAACCCGGCTTGTGACCCTGACTATTCTCTGCCTGCTCCTCCGGTACCTCGCTGCCCGCACGTTGCTGACCTGGCCTGCCTGACTACGCCCGATGCTACCCAGACGATCCATCCATCCATCCTGCACGGATCTGTCCCTGTTACCAGGTCTGCCAGCCTCTTAACGTCAGGCTTTCCCACGGTACATACCCTCGGTGGACCCCTCTACCACAGTTGGGTGCACTCAGGGGTCGCGACCTGGTCTCAGTCCTGTGCCAAGTCCATCCCCACCATCAGGGGCTCTGGTGAAAAGGCAGACTGGGGATTACACTCCGCGCCCTGAGGAATCCCATTCTGTGGGTACTAGAGATCCCGCCGGGCGGTGCCTGACAGTGCCTAACGGCTTGCCTGACCATTCCAACTCTCCAGCCCTGACTACGCCTGTGTTCCTGAAGCCTGCTACTTCCCTGTGTCAGTCCACACATTTCTGGTCATACCCGGATCCCTAACACCTATTATATTGTTTTTGCAGATATTAAGAGCATGTGTGACATATATACTGTGAGTTATTTATATTTGCACATTGATTTATTGATGTTACAGCGCTGCACTATCTTATATATATATATATATATATATATATATATATATATATATATATATAAACAACACTGATTATTATAATAACTATAAAAATACAGCTAAAATCATCCCTGGACTGGTGAAGCAGCTTTGCGTTGTCGGACAGCAGGGGATTGGCAGTCTGGTACAGCGGGACCAGGGGAGATGGGGATGGGGAGGGGGTCCAGTGGATGGCTTGTTGGGAGAGAGCCATGGGAGAGGCAGGAGGAGCCCAAGCCACATTTGCTGATTTTCACAGTGGGATTGGGAGCTCGAGCTGGTGGAACCCGTCATGCAGGAAAGTTTCCTGCCCTGCCTAGGGTCAAAGTCGCCATAACAAGCCTGGGTTCACGAAGGAGTTGTGCAGGAACCTGCATGCGATTCGGACAGGAGTTGCACTGCATTCCTGTTCAAGTCTCAGGCCATTCTTTGCAGTGCAATTTGAACCCATTCATTTTGTATTGGCTCAAATCGCACCGCAAGAGGTTTTGGTTTTGGTATCATGAGCACTTGTGGAAGTAGCTACATCTAGTAGTTAGTCTGGCTGAAAAAAAGACAAAAGTCCAATCAGGTCAACCAAAAAAAAAGTTCTAATCCTTCACCCACAGTTCACCCAGAGGATACCTGATACTGGTGCGATCCTAGTGGTGGGTGTGCTGTGATATGGTGATGGATGGGGTGGGAGGGTACGAAGAATTCTGTGTACATGGTGACGTCTCATTCATTCTCTGATCCTAGGCCGAGCTGTGATGGCACAGAGCTGCGTAGAAGGACACGAGGATGTTCTGGTGGAGAAACCTCTCCTGTCTTGGGGTAAGAGACAATGGTCCAGGCCCTCTGTAAAGGAGAAGATGTGTGGTCGGGGTCTGGGATAAAGGAGAAGATGTGTGGATGTGGTCGGGGTCTGGGATAAAGGAGAAGATGTGTGGACGTGGTCAGGGTCTGGGATAAAAGAGAAGATGTGTAAATGTGGTCGGGGTCTGGGATAAAGGAGAAGATGTGTGGACATGGTCGGGGTCTGGGATAAAGGAGAAGATGTGTAGACGTGGTCGGGGTCTGGGATAAAGTAGAAGATGTGTGAACGTGGTCGGAGTCTGGAATAAAGGAGAAGATGTGTGGATGTGGTCGAGGTCTGGGTTAAAGGAGAAGATGTGTGGACGTGCTCGGGTTCTGGGATAAAGGAGAAGGTGTGGACGTGGTCAGGGTCTGGGATAAAGGAGAAGATGTGTGGATGTGGTCGGGATCTGAGATAAAGGAGAAGATGTGTGGACGTGGTCGGGGTCTGGGATAAAGGAGAAGATGTGTGGACGTGGTCGGGGTCTGGGATAAAGGAGATGTGTGGACGTGGTCGGGGTCTGGGATAAAAGAGAAGATGTGTGGACGTGGTCGGGGTCTGGGATAAAGAAGATGTGTGGACGTGGTCGGGGTCTGGGACACAGGAGGAGGAACATGAGGATATAATTTTTTTGTTGTATGTGACCCTGGAGCCCAGTTACCAGATGGGTACCACCATTCGGGGCGGAGTCATGGGTTTCCCTAAAATCTGATCTAACCAACTAAACTTGGGGCGTCTTCTCACCTCTTCTTCAAGGATGCAGTGGTTGGCGCTTGAGTGGCCAATTTCCAGTCCCACGGGTGGCAAGGTCATCAGCCCTGTGTAAGTTCCGACATAAATCCAACCTTGGGCCTTCTCCTACCTGGAGCTCCAGCAAGGCGACGGTGGAGTGCAAGGAAGGGAAATATTCGGGTGGGGAGGAGGCGGTCCATTAAAGTTGATCCTTTTTCATAGTGCTCCTCAGTAGAGGTGTGAATTTTGTAGGGTATCCTGCTCTTTGCCTCCATCCTCTCACCATCGTGGTTTTCCTTCCAACAGGTCCATTGTCTGGGAAACCCAAACCCGATGATCCTCCAGCGCCAGATTGTGAAGATGAGAGGGTTATTATCCACCCCACATGTAAAAGGATGCCCATGCCAGACGGGATGGAGACCTTGCGTGAAGATGTCCCTGCAAGGACTTCACCCTCCGATCCTCCTACGGATCTCCGCACTGCAGAAGCGGATGAAGAAAAGCCATCTCCTGTTAAGGAGGAAGGATGTCCCCAACTTACTGATGGTTCTTCATCAGATCCTTCAGAAACCAACACTGCCCGTGTTAAAGAAGAACCTTCCTGGTGTCTAGGAGAACGTTTCCCACTCGTTGACCTTGATACTACCACTGATTCACAATGTGAGACCATTAAGGAGGAACCTCTTGCAGCTAAAGAAGAAGATGTCCCACAGATGGACGTTTCTCCAACCATGTCTTTGACGTCTTCTGATTTTAAGGAGGAACCCTTCTGGGCTGAAGGAGAAGAACTTCTTCCCCTCCCTGAGGCTTCTATGCTGATGGATCCAGTGCAGGACTTGGCTTCCGATCTTAAGGAGGAGTCGGAGTTGAGCGACGAAGGAACACTTGGTGAAAACGATGAAGAAGAGTCAAAATATACTCTGGATCCTGAGGAGCAGCTGTATAGCGATGAGCAGTATATGAACTCACGTGCTTCCTCCAAGGATGGTGCATACATTTGTTCGGAGTGTGGCCTGTCTTTTTTCAACGTCTCAGAATTTGATGACCACCACCAGACCACCCACCCTGAAGAGCAGCCTCATTTTTGCTCAGAGTGCGGCAAGAACTTCACCAGCAAAGCCAACCTCCTCAAACACCAGGCCATCCACAGTGGCGAAGAGTTGTTTACCTGTGGCGAGTGTGGGCGGCGCTTCCCTGACAGTGACCAGCTCGCCAAACACGAGCAGACTCACACAGGGAGCAAACCGTACGCCTGCGCTGAGTGCGGGAAATGCTTCTCCTACCAACGTGGCCTCATGAGGCACCGCAAGATTCACACGGGCGTGAAGCCTTATTCTTGCACCGAATGCGGCAAGTCATTCATCACCAGGGCAGAACTCGTCATCCACCAGCGTAGTCACACGGGGGAGAAGCCATATCCGTGCTCAGAGTGTGGCAGGTGCTTCTCCCAGTTCGCCAACCTTTCTCAGCATCTGAAGCGGCACACGGGTCAGCGACCGTTCGTGTGCCATAAGTGTGGGAAGGCCTTTACCCAGAATGCCCACCTGCTGAGCCACCAAAAGACTCATGGCCCAGAGAAACCATACCCTTGCCCTGAGTGCGGGAAGGGTTTCACCACCAAGACCTATTTGGTGGAGCACCAACGCAGCCACAGGGGCGAGAACCCATACTGCGAGATCTGCAGGAAGTACTTTGTCAGCACCTACTACCTCGCTGTCCATCGGCGCATTCACACGGGTGAGAAGCCCTTCATGTGCTCGATCTGCCTTAAGGGCTGTTACACCAAGGCCAACCTGGAGGCCCACCAGCGGATCCACACCAGGGAGAGGCGCTTCACCTGCCGTACTTGCGGTGTCTACTACGAGTCGAAGTTTAAATTGGTCCACCATCAGAAGAGCCACAAAGTCCCTCCACCACCTCCATCGCCGCCACTGGCTGCGTCTTTGATATCCTCTTCATCGGTGCCAACGGTATCGTCTCCACAGTCATTGCCACCATCGTCTCCGGGACCTTTGTCATCTTTAGCGAACTGTGACTATGTGAAGCGCACCATAGTATGACCCAAAGCGAAAGACTTGAGCTTGGCACGGATACATGTTGGAAGTCCTCCTCAAGAGGACCTAGTTCTGACCAGCCTTGTGGGAGCATGCTAGTTATGATTGTCTCTGGCAGTTTCTAGAGGTAACATGCTAACTATATGGAAAGCCTTGAGATAAATGCAAGTATTGCTCCTAACAGATCGGCCACTTCCCTTAGTGCTGAGGGGGCCCACACCACCCTTCTCTTTCAGTTGTGTTTGAAGTCGACCTGGTTGGTGGGGAGCCTGATGACCAACCAGTGAGATAGCAGTAGGCGTCCGAGGCTAAATTCGTGTCAGACGCTGCCGCTCACCTTCGTTTTGTACCGGAAACATCCGCACAATTGGTGACCAAATGGTGGCTGGTGCGGTGTGTTTGGTCCTCCAGAAGCACGGTGCTTGGTGACCAGCCCAACTTCATCACTTGAGCTATCAGCAGGCTTAGGGGTCAGATGAGATTTGGTGGTCACAGGCCAGTGCAGCTACATTAGTGTAGCTGGGAGCTGCAGAGGGCAACTTGTAGAAGATCAGGTTGTAGCCTGGACATGACAAAGGTTGGTGGTCACAGGCCAGTGCAGCTACATTAGTGTAGGTGGGAGCTACAGAGGGCAACTTGCAGAAGATCAGGTGGTAACCTGGACATGACAAAGGTTGGTGGTCACAGGCCAGTGCAGCTACATTAGTGTAGGTGGGAGCTACAGAGGGCAACTTGCAGAAGATCAGGTGGTAACCTGGACATGACAGTGGTTGGTGGTCACAGGCCAGTGCCAATACATTAGTGTAGGTGGGAGCTCTTGAGGGCACTTGCAGAAGATCAGGTGGTAACCTGGACATGACAGTGGTTGATGGTCACAAGCCAGTGCAGCTACATTAGTGTAGGTGGGAGCTGCCGAGGGCAACTTGCAGATCAGGTGGTAACCTGGACATGACAATGGTTGGTGGTCACAGGCCAGTGCAGCTACATTAGTGTAGGTGGGAGCTGCAGAGTGCAACTTGCAGAAGAACAGGTGGTAACCTGGACATGTCAAGGTTTGGTGGTCACAGGCCAGTGCATCTACATTAGTGTAGGTGGGAGCTGCCAAGGGCAACTTGCAGAATATCAGGTGGTAACCTGGACATGACAATGGTTGGTGATCACAGGCCAGTGGTGCTACATTAGTGTAGGTGGGAGCTGCAGAGGGCAACTTGCAGAAGAATAGGCAGTAACCTGGACATGACAATGGTTGTGATGGTGGCACACGACTGGCTGAGCTTTGGGAATCAAGGTAAGTGATAGCTTTTCTCAGGGAACTGATATCTTGATGGCATAGCGACGTCACCAAGTAACACTGGTGACAACTTGCATTTTTGGCCACCTCCTAGTCATTGGGTTAAAAAAAAAAAGGTCTGATATCTGCAGTCTGTATGGGAAATGGCCGCAGTCAGTAGTCCTTTTGTCGTCTTGGACCCTTTCTGTGAAAGGAGGCAATGCTGTACGATCATAATCATTAGATACAGTTGTGCTCAAAGGTTGGCCTCCCCTTGGAGAATTGGTAATACAGCGGATGGACCATGAGCCGGAAAAACCTATTTCTTATGGGATTCATATTCCGTAACTGGAGGTCATAACAGATTGGTCCAATCACAAAACAAAACATGGCAGCAAGTAAACCAATGAAATGCCCCCCCCCCCCCCGTTCAAAAGTCTGCACCCCCTTAGCTCCTAATCCAGTGTATTGTCCCCTTTAGCATCAATGACAGCATGCCGTCTTTTGTCATGGATGTCTAGGTGGCCCCCGAATTCTTGCAGGTGGTAGAGCCGCCCATTCGTCTCGGCAAAATGCCTCCAGGGCATGCAAAATCTTTGGTCATCTTGCATGAACCGTTTGAGATCTCCCCAAAGCGGCTCGATGATATCAAGGTCAGGAGTCTGTGACACCTTTTTCTGCTGTAACCACTGGAGGGTCAACTGGTCCTTGTGCTTAGGGTCATTATTGTGCCGGAAAGTCCAAGAGCATCCCATGTGCAGAAGAGTGCAAATTGTCTGCCAGTATGTTCTGATAGCACGCTGCATTCATCTTGCCATCAATTTTCACAAGATTCCCCTGACCTTTAGAGTTCACCCCCCCCAAAACATCAGTGAGCCACCACCATGCTTCACAGTGGGGTGGTACTGATGTCACTTTTAGGTCATGTTGACCCCTCTCCAAACCATAAAGCTCTATTTTGGTCTCCTCATTCCAGATTACAGTGTGCCAGAAGCTGTGAGGCGTGTCAAGGTGTTGTCAGGCGTATTGTAACCGGGCAGGAAACCGTGACTGACATCCCCAGCAGCCAATAGCAGCACGTGTGTATTCCTAGGGAGACATGCTGTGCAGAGAGATACAAAGCAGCATGTCCTTGCTGCCAGGAGAGAGATCTGTGCTGTTTACACACAGATCTCTCCCATGTGGGAAGCCGTGATTGACATCCCCAGCAGCCAATAGCGGCGCGAGTAGGGCGCGCGCCCCCTACCCAGAGATGCAAATCACGTATGTGTACGTGATTTTGCGCAGTCCTTTTTTGGAACGATTGGTCATATTTTCAATATCTATGCCAAAATTTCACCGTTTCTGTCCAGGGGTGCAAACTTTTGAGCACAACTGTACATGTGCACAGATTTAAACTTTTCAATAAAAGGTGTGGCTGTTTCTCTACAATGAAACAAGGGAGCTTTTTTTCTGTTTAAAATATGACATGAAGGAAAATATGGGGGACAGACACATTGGCTGAGGTTAGGCTGCCCACAACAGACATGGCTACCCTCACAGTGGGTACCCCAGCAGGTTACCAGAAAAGAAAACCCCATGCACTAATGAAAGGAGCGCCGGGCCAAAAGGATCAAAGAGTCCAAATAAATTAATTAGCATAAGAACAGCCAACTCGTTTCGGGGGTTCAGAAAAAAACTTGAAAACCTCAAATGGACCCAAAATAGAGGTTTCCTGTGTGAATCTATGTAGGAGAGCCATTTGCCGGATCAGGAGAGTCATTGGCCAGCATCATCTGCTCGAGCAATCAAGAACTCCAATCAAAGTTCTTATTTTAACTGAAGCCCAGACCAAAGGATTAAAAGAGTCCAAATGAATTCATTAGGTTGTACTAAAAACGGGCAACGCGTTTCGGGGGTCAGAAGAAGCTTCCCCTTCATCAGGGTTTCAGGCTTTCTTGTTTTAACTGAAGCCCCGATGAAAAGGGGAGTTTCTTATAATTCCTGAAACGCGTTGCCTTTTTTTCTCCTTGAAACGCGTTGCCTTTTTTCTGGGTTTTTTTTCCCCTGAAACGTGTTTTTTTTTTTTCCCTGAAAAGCGTTGCCTTTTTTGTTTGTTTTTTCCTCCTAAAACGTGTTGTCTTTTTTTTTGTTTTTTTTACCTGAAACGTGTTGCCTTTTTTTCAGTTTTTTTCCCTTAAATGCATTGCCTTTTTTTTTCTTTTTTTTTATAATCTAGTAAATTAGTTTGAGCTCTTTTATTCTTTGGTCTGGCGCTCCTTCCATTTGTGCATTTTATTTTAATCTCCCTGGAAAGTCGCTCCCAGATTGACATCTGTGCTGGGCACGACCCTGAATGCACACTGTCTGCATTTGGGGCTGAGTGCATTAGGTTGTACTAAAAACGGGCAACGCGTTTCGGGGGATCAGAAGAAGCTCTCCCTTCATCAGTGTTTCAGGCTGTCTTGTTTTAACTGAAGCCCCGATGAAAAGGGGAGTGTCTAATCCCTGAATCGCGTTGCCTTTTTTTTCCTGTTTTTTTCCCCTGAAACACGTTGTCTTTTTCTGTTTTTTTTTTTCCTGAAACGCGTTGCTTTTTTTCTGGGTTTTTTTCCCTGAAACGCGTTGCCTTTTTGTTTTCCCTGAAATGCGTTGCCTTTTTTTTCTGGGTTTTTCATAAACTAGTAAATTAATTTTGAGCTCTTTTATTCTTTGGTCTGGCACTCCTTCCATTAGTGCATTATTCCCCCCCCCCCCCGGAAAGTCGCTCCCAGTTTGACATCTGACCCAGAATGCACACTGTCTACATTTGGGGCTGAGTTCATTGGGTTGTACTAAAAATGGCAACGCGTTTCGGGGGTCAGAAGAAACTCCCCCTTCATCAGGGTTTCAGGCTTTCTTGTTTTAACTGAAGCCCCGATGAAAAGGGGAGTTTCTTCCAATCCCCAGTTTTGACATCTATGCTGGGCATGACCCTGAATGCACACTGTCTGCGTTTGGAGCTGTGCACCTGCACAGACCTCAAATTGGGTGCAACTTTTCAGGAAAAAAAACGCACTAATGGAAGTAGCACCAGACCAAAGGATAAAAGAGCTCAAATTAATTTACTAGCTTATTAAAAAAAAAGAGGCAACGCGTTTCAGGGATTAGAAGAGACTCCCCTTTTGATCGGGGCTTCAGTTAAAACAAGAAAGCCTGAAACCCTGATGAAGGGGGAGCTTCTTCTGACCCCCCAAAACACGTTGCCTGTTTTTAGTACAACCTAATGAACTCATTTGGACTCTTTTAATGGAAGGAGCACCGCATGTCAAATTGGGAGCAGCGGCCGTGTGGGAAAAGGGACTTGCACAGACCCCCAACTGTGTCTGCATTCCCGACACTTACCAATGGGCACTTCAAGAACCTGCATTGGCCTAAGGGAACAGAGACTGCTTATGTTTACAGAATGAATGGTCTTATTGCTCCGCCTTCCTGTGTCCTGGTTGTCAGAAAGATGGAATTGTTCTTTGAGGCACAGGGTGAGACGAAGCAGCAACCAATCAACACTCACTTTAGTAGGTACGACAGAAACAAAACGAGATCTGATTGGTTGGTAAAAGGTGTTACAGTTTGCTCCTTGCCCTCTTTCTGTGCCTTCTGTACTGTTCAGTTTCCCCAGACGAAGCTGCATGATAAAGAGCGAACGTTGCAGCGGGAGAAACATCGACTCTGCTCACTTTTATGTTGCCTTTTGTTTTTTTTTTCTTATAACATTATTCTAAAATAAAATCATGTTTCATTGTAAGATGTCTGAACTTCAATATATAGCGCTGACATATACCGCAGCACTGTACAGAAAACACTGAGCCAGTCACATCAGTCTCTGTACCAGAGGAACTTACACTCTAATGTCCCCTCCCCCACAGTCACATCAGTCTGCACCAGAGGAGCTTACACTCTAATGTCCCCTCCCCCACAGTCACATCAGTCTCTGTACCAGAGGAGCTTACACTCTAATGCCCCCTCCCCCACAGTCACATCAGTCTCTGCACCAGAGGAACTTACACTCTAATGTCCCCTCCCCCACAGTCACATCATTCTCTGTACCAGAGGAGCTTACACTCTAATGTCCCCTCCCCCCACAGTCACATCAGTCTCTGTACCAGAGGAGCTTACACTCTAATGTCCCCTCCCCCCACAGTCACATCAGTCTCTGTACCAGAGGAGCTTACACTCTAATGTCCCCTCCCCCCACAGTCACATCATTCTCTGTACCAGAGGAGCTTACACTCTAATATCCCCTCCCCCCACAGTCACATCAGTCTCTGTATTAGAGGAGCTTACACTCTAATGTCCCCTCCCCCACAGTCACATCAGTCTCTGTACCAGAGGAGCTTACACTCTAATGTCCCCTCCCCCACAGTCACATCATTCTCTGTACCAGAGGAGCTTACACTCTAATGTCCCCTCCCCCACAGTCACATCAGTCTGTACCAAAGGAGCCTACACTTTAATGTCCCCTCCCCCAGAGTCACACACTATTATTATTATATATTTACAGTATCTCCCAGAAGTGAGTCCACCCCTCACATTTTTGTAAATATTTGATTCTCTCTTTTCATTTGACAACACTGAAGAAATGACACTTTGCTACAATGTGACGTAGTCAGTGTACAGCTTGTATAACATGTAAATTTGCTGTCCCCTCAAAATAACTCAACACACCGCCATTAATGTCTAAACCGCTGGCAACAAAAGTGACTCCACCCCTAAGTGACAAGGTCCAAATTGGACCCAATTAGCCATTTTCCCTCCCCAGTGTCATGTGACTCCTTAGTGTTGCAAGGTCTCAGGTGTGAATGGGGAGCAGGTGTGTTACATTTGGTGTTATCGCTCTCACTCTCTCCTACTGGTCACTGGAAGTTCAACATGGCACCTCATGGCAAAGAACTCTGAGGATCTGAAAAAAAGAATTGTTGCTCTACATAAAGATGGCCTAGGTTATCAGAAGATTGCCAAGACCATGAAACTGAGCTGCAGCACGGTGGCCAAGACCATAGAGGTCTAACAGGACGGGTTCCACTCAGAACAGGCCTCCCCATGGTCCACAAAAGAAGTTGAGTGCATGTGCTCAGCGTCATATCCAGAGGTTGTCTTTGGGAAATAGATGTATGAGTGCTGCCAGCATTGCTGTAGAGGTTGAAGGGGTGGGGGGTCAGCCTGTCAGTGCTCAGACCATACGCCGCACACTGCATCAAATTGGTCTGAAAGCCTGTCGTCCCAGAAGGAAGCCTATTCTAAAGATGATGACCAAAAAAACCTGCAAACAGTTTGCTGAAGACAAGCAGACTAAGGACATGAATGACTGGAACCATGTCCTGATGACACCAACGTCAACTGATTTGGTTCAGATGGTGTCAAGTGTGTGTGGCGGCAACCAGGTGAGGAGTACAAAGACAAGTGTGTCTTGCCTACAGTCAAGCATGGTGGTGGGAGTGTCATGGTCTGGGGCTGCATGAGTGGTGCTGGAACTGGGGAGCTACAGTTCATTGAGGGAACCATGAATGCCAACATGTACTGTGACATACTGAAGCAGAGCATGATCCCCTCTCTTCAGAGACTTGGCCGCAGGGCAATATTCCAACATGATAACGACCCCAAACACACCTCCAAGACCACCACTGCCTTGCTAAAGAAGCTGAGGGTAAAGGTGATGGTACTGGTCAAGCATGTCTCCAGACCTAAACCCTATTGAGCATCTGTGGGGCATCCTCAAACGGAAGGTGGAAGAGTGCAAGGGCTCCCAATGTACATATATCACCCAGAGGGGTCACCCAGATAGGTCCCCCCAATGAACATAGATCACCCAGAGGGGTCCCCCTAATGTACATGGAGCACCCCCAATGTGCATAGATCACCCAGAGGGGTCCCCCCAATGTACATAGATCACCCAGAGGAGTCCCCCAATGTACATAGATCACCTAGAGAAGTCCCCCCAATGAACATAGATCACCCAGAGAGGTCCCCCCACAGAACATAGATCACCCAAACGAGTACCCCCAATGTGCATAGATAACCCAGAGGGGTCCCCCAATGTACATACATCACCCAGAAAGGTCCCCCCAATGAACATACACCATCCAGAGGGGGTCCCCCAATGCGCATGGATCACCCAGAGGGGTCCCCATGATGTACATAGATCACCCAGAGAGGTCCCCCAATGAACATAGATCACCCAGAGGGGTCCCCCTAATGTACATAGATCACCCAGAGGGATCCCCCAATGTACATAGATTACCCAGAGAGGTCCCCCCAATGTACATAGATCACCCAGAGGGGTCCCCCTAATGTACATAGATCACCCAGAGGGGTACCCCCGATGTACATAGATCACTTAGAGGGGTCCCCCCAATGTACATAGATCACCCAGAGGGGTACCCCCAATGTACATAGATCACTTAGAGGGGTCCCCCTAATGTACATAGATAACCCAGAGGGGTACCCCCAATGTACATAGATCACCCAGAGGGGTCCCCCTAATGTACATAGATCACCCAGAGGGGTCCACCCAATGTACATAGAGCACCCAGAGGGGTCCACCCAATGTACATAGATCACCCAGATTGGTCCTCCCAATGTACATAGATTACCCAGAGGAGTCTCTCCAATGTACATAGATCACCCAGAAGGGTCCACCCAATGTACATAGATCACCCAGATTGGTCCTTCCAATGTACATAGATTACCCAGAGGGGTCCCCCCAAATGTACATATATCACCCAGAGAGGTCCTCCCAATGTACATAGATTACCCAGAGGAGTCTCCCCAATGTACATAGATCACCCAGAGGTTTCATAGCGACGCATGTCACCTGCATGCACCATGAGAGTTTACTACTCACGCATGCGCTCAAAGACATTCCTGCACCGGTCGCCATCATCATGGAAACCCATGATGTCGGCGCCGGGAAGGACAAGGCGGAGGCAAGTCGCCGGTGTCATAGAAACATATGGCACCGACGCCACACAAACCAGTGGGTGGGCAAGGTTGCAGAGATGAGCTGTGAAGAAAAAAGCACACAAAGAAAACAGATTGAGGGCTAGTTCACACCACATGCATTTCAGTTACTTTTCATCTGCATCCAAAGATAAAGTAGTATACTGTACATGGTTGCCAATGTCATAGTTCACATCAGTGTTCGTAGTTCCAGTGCGTTCCAGCCGACGGTCACTGCAGCACCCACTTATACACACAGCCATTTTTAACGCAGGAACGTGTGCATTTGGATCATACACTTGCATCCCAATGTACATAGATCACTTAGAGGGGCCCCCCTAATGTACATAGATAACCCAGAGGGGTACCCCCAATGTACATAGATCACCCAGAGGGGTCCCCCTAATGTACATAGATCACCCAGAGGGGTTCTCCTAATGTACATAGATAACCAAGAGGGGTCCACCCAATGTACATAGATCACCCAGATTGGTCCTCCCAATGTACATAGATTACCCAGAGGGGTCTCCCCAATGTGCATAGATCACCCAGAGGGGACCCCCAATGTACATAGATCACCCAGATAGGTCCCCCAATGTACATAGATCGACCAGAGGGGTCCCCCCAATGTACATAGATCGCCCAGAGAGGTCCCCCCAATGTACAAAGACCGCCCAGAGGGGTCCCCCTAATGTACATAGATCACCCAGAGGGGTCCCAGCAATGTACATAGACCACCCAGAGGGGTCCCCCCAATGTACAGAGATCACTCAGAGGGGCCCCCCTAATGTACATAGATCACCCAGAGAGGTCCTCCCAATGTACATAGACCACCCAGAGGGGTCCCCCCCAATGTACAGAGATCACTCAGAGGGAAGTGTTTTTTTTTTTTTTACAAAAGTGGAGTTATTCTTTAAATAAATATATAAAAATAAATAAAAAAAGATTCCTTTCTAATATATAGTTCTTGTGATTGTTCTACCTAAACATAAACGTTGGGAAGTGCAGTTAGTAAAATCGCCAGAAGATGCCAGCACTGAGCTCTAGCTCGCTGCCCATACGCTGTGGTTCCCAGAGGAGCCACATGAGGGCGACTGCGCAGCGTCTCTCTCCACCAGCAAATATCCTCCATCATCAACGCCAGGCCGTGGAACGCAAACCGGAAGTGGAAAACGGAAGTCGCCGGTCAAATCAGGAACTGGAGGCCGCTGGGCATTGTGGGTCATGAAGTTCGCCTACAATTCTCCTCTGGTCTTCTTAGAGCAAAATAGACCCCACTTCCCAGAATCCCTTTCATCTCTTAACAGTAAAAGAAGTAGCAAGGCAGTAGTAGATGATTCCAGAGACCTGCTGCAGATGGAGGCAGGAGGCTGAAGCTGGGAAGGAGACTGTAAACCTTGTATGCTGATTTATGATCGCTGCGAAAAGGAGGTGGCAGCAATGATCTGACAGCGGAAAAAATGGTAATCTCCATTACAGCGATTTTGTTGTCATTCCTCGGTGTTGCATCCCATATTCGTTATACAGGATTTTTATGGCGCCAACAGTGTGCGCAGCGCTGTACAAAATGACGGGACACATTACAGTTACAATACAAGAGGAAACAGAGGGCCTGGCTCGTTGGAGCGTATTTATCCAGTCACTTCCCCTTCGGTCTGTTCTCGGGTGTAACATATCCTGGTAGGTGATGTTTATTTATCTATTTCTTCTCTTCTGTACAGCGCTGTGAGATCAGAGAATAACAAATACATATAAACGAAGAGATTTCTCCGTACAGCGTCCCAGTGATCAGACCAATAATGGAGAAGGACAGAAGTCACAAGAGCGACAGGATATTACAGCTCACCCTGGAGATCATCTACCTGCTGACTGGAGAGGTGAGGAGGATTCTGGGAGGTCACATGATGTCACTCTTATCTCTATTAATAAAACACAGACCTGACCTGAGAGGTGAGGAGGAGTCTGGGAGGTCACATGACATCACTCATCTCTATTAATAAAACACAGACCTGACTGGAGAGGTGAGGAGGATTCTGGGAGGTCACATGATGTCACTCTCATCTCTATTAATAAGACTCAGACCCGACCGGAGAGGCGAGGAGGATTCTGGGAGGTCATGTGACATTACTCTTATCTCTATTAATAAAACCCAGACCTGACTGGAGAGGTGAGGAAGATTCTGGGAGGTCACATGACGTCACTCTTATCTCTATTAATAAAACGCAGACCTGACCGGAGAGGTGAGGAGGATGCAAGAGATTGTAAGAATGAGATATTACTGTATTTTCCTTGCACCATCTTCCTTTTCAGGATTATGGACCTGTGAAGTATCCTGGTGATCACATGAAATCCAGCAACTGTTCAAACATGTCAGGAGGATGGAGAAGGACCCAGAGCCCAATCACAGATCCCCCACTTGCCACCCTGACACCTGAAAGAAACCTCAACAAGAAGATTCTAGAAGTCACCCAGAAGATCATTGATCTGCTGACAGGAGAGGTGAGCGGTGCTGGGAATTCTGGGACATTCTCCAGTAACAGACAAGGGATGTGTCTGGATGGTGACTGTATCATTGTGTGTGTCAGGTTCCTATAAGGTGTCAGGATGTCACGGTCTATTTCTCCATGGAGGAGTGGGAGTATTTAGAAGGACACAAGAACCTCTACAAGGACGTCATAGTGGGGGACCGGCCGCCCCTCACATCACCGGGTAAGAATAGGTCTTTTTTTGCTTTTCCATATGGGGCAGAAGATGAGATCATTTGTTCACTGTTTTATTTTAGGAGATCTTCATGACAACGAGTTGACTGAAGAAGTTCATCTTACTATTGTTAAGGAAGAACATCTTTCATCTGAGGAACATCTGTCCAGCTCTTACGTCTCCCCACCGGCAGACTCTACACAATATGTATTCACTGGTATTAAGAAGGAGCCCCTCTCCACCGAAGAACATCTCCACCATCCTAATGTCCCCATACCCAGCGCTAATACCCAAACTCATACTAAGGAGGTCCTCCTCTCAACTGGCAAACATCTCCCATGCTTGGACAGCTCTCAGAGTCAGAAGGTTCCTACTGCCAGTGAACAACCTTCCTCTAGATCTGGTCAACCCATAGCCCCTTCCACCAAATCTCCCAATGACGATAAACCATTCGGTTGCTGCGGCTGTGGAAAGAGCTTCGAGACCAACGCTGATCTCCTTAAACACCGTAAAATCCACACCGGGCAAAAACCGTATTCCTGCTCGGAGTGCGGAAAATGTTTTCTCTACAACTCGCAGCTCATCACCCACCAGCGCATTCACACGGGTGAGCGTCCGTTTGCCTGCTCCATGTGCGCTAAGTCCTTCATCAAGAATGCCCACCTGGTCACTCACCAAAGATCTCACACGGGTGAGAGGCCTTTCAGTTGCCCTGAATGCGGGAAATGCTTCATCACCAACGCCATCCTACGGGCTCACCTGAGGGTCCACAGTGGTGACAAGCCCTTCTATTGTTCCGAGTGCGGGAAGTGTTTCGTCTCTAAGTCCCGCCTAACCAAACACCGGAAGTACCACAGTCGAGTGAAGCCGTTCTCCTGCTCCGAATGCGGGAAGGCCTTCCTGAAAAACTCCGACCTCACCCGGCACCTCAGGATTCACACGGGGGAAAGGCCTTACTCTTGTTCCGATTGCGGGAAGCGGTTTATTCAAAGGTCGAACCTCCTCTTGCATCAGAGGACTCACACGGGGCAGAGGCCTTATTCCTGCGTACAGTGCGGGAGAGGTTTCCACTGTAGGACCGCCCTAGTCAAACACCAGAACAATCACACAGAGAAACAACATTCTTCACCCAACACGTCCCTTTCCTCTCTGGGGCCAGTGCCTGCAATGAGAAAAGAATAATGGTGTGTGGGGGAGGGGGGGTTGGAATATATTGGCCCCGATTCATCAAGCTGCACTTAAGGAATGCTCGTGACACGGTAACAGCTGTGTTGTTCCAGCACTGTTGAGGACTCCCCACCCAGCTTCCTGTGACGCATTTCGCTTAATCATAGAGGCCTATGTAGTAGGGATGCACCGAAAGTACAGCCACCGAAACATACCGGCCGAAAATAATGCAGATAGGAAAAATTTAGTCGATACAGGAGACTGTATGTAGTGCAGATGTGAGGGGGGGGGGGGGCGGCTGAGAAAGGCAGGAGAGGAGCAGCGTATACAGTGACTGGTTGTCACTATAGGTCGGTGCTGGTTTTTAAATGTAATTACCAGCTTTTTTTTTTTCTTTACTATAGCTCACAGAATTAGCTGTCACTTTCCCCGAAGCTAAAAGAAACAAAGTTTCCTTTTAGTTTATTTCCCCAAGCTAGGGCAGCACAGTGGCTAAATGGTTAGCACTTCCGCCTGGCAGTACTAGGGTCGTTGATTCGAATCCCAACCACGGCACCTTCTTCCTGGAGTTTGCATGTTCTCCCTGTGCCTGCGTGGGTTTCCTCCGGGTACTCCGGTTTCCTCCTACACTCCAAAGACATGCTGGGAGGTTAATTGGATCCTGTCTAAATTGGCCGTTGTATATGAATGTGAGTTAGGGATATTAGATTTTACGCCTCTTGAGGGTTAGGGACCTTAGATTGTACGCTGCTCGGAGGCGGGGACTGATGGGAATGTACAATATATATGTAAAGTGCTGCGTAAATTGACGGCACTATATAAGTACCTGAAATAAATAAACAAAGTTTAATTTTAGTTTATTTCCCCGAGCTAAAAGAAACCAGTTTCCTTTAAGTTTTTTTCCCCTGAGTTAAAAGAGACAAAGTTTCCTTTTTAGTTTATTTCCTTGCCTTAAAAGAAACAAAGTTTCTTTTTAGTTTTTCCACGAGTTAAAAGAAACAAATTTCCTTTTAGTTTTTTTTCCCACCGAGTTAAAAGAAACAGTTTCCTTTTAGTTTTTTTCCCACCGAGTTAAAAGAAACAGTTTCCTTTTAGTTTTTTTTTTCCAGATTTAAAAGAAACAAAGTTTCCTTTTAGTTTATTTCCTCGAGTTAAAAGAAACAAAATTTCCTTTTAATTTATTTCCCAGAGTTAATAGAAACAATGTTTAATTTTAGTTTATTTCCCCGAATTAAAAGAAGCAAAGTTTCCTTTTAGTTTTTTTCCCAAGATAAAAGAAACAAAGTTTCCGTTAGCTCCAGGGAAAGTGACAGCTAATTCTGTAATCTATAGTGAAGAAAAAAAAAACGGCATTTAAAAACCGACACTGACCTATAGTGACAACCAGTGAGGGAGCCTCTCTGTATGCACTGCCCCCTCCTTGCACACACTGCCCCCCACCCCCTCCCCTCTACAAAGAGGACCTGTCATTCATATGCTATCACATAGGGGACTATTGGTCCCCTATGTGATAGCAATAAAATCATCAGTTAAAAAATAAATAAAAATATACATGAAAGTAGAAAAAAAAAAAAATTGGAGCCTCCCCACACACGCAGACATTTTGGTTTCGGTTCGGTTTTCGGCCGCATTCATTCTGCATTTTCGGCATCGGTTTCAGCACTAGAATTTTTATTTCGGTGCACCACTACTATGTAGTATACCCTGTTTGAAGGTGCCTTAAATGCTATTGATGAATCAAGGTCCCTTTCAATGGTCCTATCGGCTTGTAGCTGACAATATCATGTGACATACTGTTCATCAATATGTAGTCAACTTTTATAATCCTTTTATATTCTTTTACATTTTTACCCAATGTCCACGGGGGGGGCGGCGGCCATATTTGCTCATGACTTTTTCATACTCTGTATATAGCAGCACACAGAACAACAAATGATGATTCCTCCGTCATACCGAAAGCGTCACGGGACTTACATGGAGTCGGAGGTGCAATACTTTCCGTAGGTGGTTTGACCTGTCCCCCCCCCCCTCCAAAAAAAACCCAAAAGTTTGTGCTCATCTTTAAAAGTTGAACAAACTTTATTGCTAGTAGCACAAGATCACAGGGCCAGACTGTAGCACATGGCCCCCTCCTACTCTTTCGACCTTCTTCACCCTGATAGAAACATAGCCACCCCACCATCTGGGACGAAACGCGTGGGTGCTTTTGTGATTTTGTACTACTAATGATAAAAATGTACACGGGGCGACCATATTTGCTCATGACTTTTTTATACCCTGTATATAACGGCACACAGAGCAACAAATGATGATTCCACCATCATAGCAAGGGCAGACTTCCACCTAAAGCTTCACCGGACAAAACCGCCCCACTTCGGACTTACATGGAGTTGGAGATGCAATACTTTCCAGAGGTTTTTGACCTGTACCCCCCGCCCCCCCAAAAAAAGTTTCTGCTCATTTTTAAAATTGAACAAACTGTATTGCTAGTAGCACAAGATCACAAGGCCAGCCTGTTGCACATGGCCCCCTCCTACTCTTTCAACGTGCTTCACTCTGATAGAAACAGCCACCCTACCATCTGGGACGAAACGCGTGGGTGCTTTTGAGATCTTGTACTGCTAACGATAAAGTTTGTTCAAGAAAAAAAAAAAGAGAAGTGTGGCTTTTTTGCTTGGATTGGGATAGCTCAAGAAGGAACCAAAAGGAGTGCAGCTTGACGGAATTATACCAGAGCTTTCCATCTAGCTTACCCTGACTGTTCTTATTTTTATGATCCTTGGGTACAGTTATTGACATTTTAAATTTGGTGTATTAGATGTCTCTAAAACACGGGGGTCAAACTGGCGGCCCTCCAGCTGTTGCCAAACTACAAGTCCCATGAGGCATTGCTAGACTGACAGTTACAAGCATGACTCCCAAAGGCAGAGGCATGATGGGACTTGTAGTTTCGCAACAGCTGGAGGGCCGCCAGTTTGACACCCCTGCTCTAAAATATACAAACATTGTCTTTATTTTTAATGTGATTCATATCAAAGGTGAAATGTAATGTATGCTTATAATATCCCCTACCCCCCCCCCCCCCCCCCAAATTAAAATTTTCAGTTAAATTCCCAGAAATGCTTCATCACTGGGTCTGTCTGCTGGTCTTTGCTCAGAGGGTTGGTGGTAGGGGCCAACAGGCTACTGTAGATGTTGCAGCAATTTGCCTCTCATTATATAAAAGAACACATTCCTGACATCTCTTTAGATGTGCATGGTACTGGGTGCTGCAGAATTTAGCTGTGCAATCTGCTGCTCAGTTGCTTGAGCGTGCATGTCTAAAGGGATGCCGGGGATGTGTTCTTTCCTATAATGCTCAGGAACAAAACAAGTGATGGCATGGAAAACCAGTAGCTGTAAGAGGCGGCCAACAGCAGCAATTTGCCTCTATCATTATATAAAGGAACACATACCCGACATCTCTTTAGATGTGCATGCTACTGGGTGCTGCAGAATTCAGTTGTGCAATCTGCTGCTCAGTTGCTTAAACTTGCATATCTAAAGGGATGCCGGGGATGTGTTCTTTCCTATAATGCTCGGGAACAAAACAAGTGATGACAGAGAAATCCAATAGCTGTAAGAGGTTTCCCAACAATAGTGCTTTCCCTCTAGCATTATAACAACACATTCCCGACAGCTGTTTAGATGTGCATATTCCTCCCTGCTGACCACTAGGTGCTGCAGTCTTTTTCTGTGCAATCTGCTGCTCATTTTCTTGAGCATGCACATCTAAAGGGGCCCCTGTAGATGTTGCAGCAATTTGCCTCTATCATTATATAAAATAACACATTCCTGACATCTCTTTAGATGTGCATGCTACTGGGTGCTGCAGAATTTAGCTGTGCAATCTGCTGCTCAGTTGCTTGAGCGTGCATGTCTAAAGGGATGCCGGGGATGTGTTCTTTCCTATAATGCTCGGAAACAAAACAACTGATGGCAGAGAAAACCAATAGCTGTAAAAGCAGCCCAACAACAGCAATTTGCCTCTATCATTATATTAAAGAACACATTCCCGACATCTCTTTAGATGTGCATATTCCTCCCTGCTAACCACTGGGTGATGCAGACTTTAGCTGTTCAGTCTGCTGCACATTTGCTTGAGCATGGAGTTCGGCTTTATACAGTCAGGTCCATAAATATTGGGACATCGACACAATTCTAACATTTGTGGCTCTATACACCACCACAATGGATTAGAAATTAAACAAACAAGATGTGCTTTAACTGCAGACTGTTGGCTTTAATTTGAGGGGCTTTACATCCAAATCAGGTGAACGGTATAGGAATTACAACAGTTTGCATATGTGCCTCCCACTTGTTAAGGGACCAAAAGTAATGGGACAGAATAATAATCATAAATCAAACTTTCACTTTTTAATACTTGGTTGCAAATCCTTTGCAGTCAATTACAGTCTGAAGTCTGGAACGCATAGACATTACCAGACGCTGGGTTTCATCCCTGGTGATGCTCTGCCAGGCCTCTACTGCAACTGTCTTCAGTTCCTGCTTGTTCTTGGGGCATTTTCCCTTCAGTTTTGTCTTCAGCAAGTGAAATGCATGCTCAATCGGATTCAGGTCAGGTGATTGACTTGGCCATTGCATAACATTCCACTTCTTTCCCTTAAAAAACTCTTTGGTTGCTTTTGCAGTATGCTTTGGGTCATTGTCCATCTGCACTGTGAAACGGCGTCCAATGAGTTGTGAAGCATTTGGCTGAATATGAGCAGATAATATTGCCCGAAACACTTCAGAATTCATCCGGCTGCTTTTGTCAGCAGTCACATCATCAATAAATACAAGAGAACTAGTTCCATTGGCAGCCATACATGCCCACGCCATGACACTACCACCACCATGCTTCACTGATGAGGTGGTATGCTTAGGATCATGAGCAGTTCCTTTCCTTCTCCATACTCTTCTCTTCCCATCACTCTGGTACAAGTTGATCTCGGTCTCATCTGTCCATAGGATGTTGTTCCAGAACTATGAAGGCTTTTTTAGATGTCGTTTGGCAAACTCTAATCTGGCCTTCCTGTTTTTGAGGCTCACCAATGGTTTCCATCTTGTGGTGAACCCTCTGTATTCACTCTGGTGAAGTCTTCTCTTGATTGTTGACTTTGACACACATACACCTACCTCCTGGAGAGTGTTCTTGATCTGGCCAACTGTTGTGAAGGGTGTTTTCTTCACCAGGGAAAGAATTCTTCGCTCATCCACCACAGTTGTTTTTCGTGGTCTTCCGGGTCTTTTGGTGTTGCTGAGCTCACCGATGTGTTCCTTCTTTTTAAGAATGTTCCAAACAGTTGTTTTGGCCACACCTAATGTTTTTCCTATCTCTCTGATGGGTTTGTTTTGTTTTTTCAGCCTAATGATGGCTTGCTTCGCTGATAGTGACAGCTCTTTGGATCTCATCTTGAGAGTTGACAGCAACAGATTCCAAATGCAAATAGCACACTTGAAATGAACTCTGGACCTTTTATCTGCTCATTGTAATTGGGATAATGAGGGAATAACACACACCTGGCCATGGAACAGCTGAGAAGCCAATTGTCCCATTACTTTTGGTCCCTTAACAAGTGGGAGGCACATATGCAAACTGTTGTAATTCCTACACCGTTCACCCAATTTGGATGTAAATACCCTCAAATTAAAGCTGACAGTCTGCAGTTAAAGCACAACTTGTTAGTTTCATTTCAACTCCATTGTGGTGGTGTATAGAGCCAAAAATGTTAGAATTGTGTTGATGTCCCAATATTTATGAACCTGACTGTATATGCCAGGATGTCAGTCTGGAGGAATGGGCATTCCTAGGTCTCAGTGCTTCTCTATGCAATGCAGGCAGATCATGGCTGGTGGGAGGGGCTGGCAGGGTGCTGTACATAGCTTCCTGAGAATATCACAGCACCCTGCTTCAGTACTCCTCTTGAGCCCTCAGCCATGACGCAAGCAGTGGCCATTCCTAGGCAGGCTGCAGCTGCCTTGGTAATGCCCACATGTGATGCTGAACCTCCATGATTGAAAGAGATCCAATAAATGAAAGAGGCAGGCCAGGGAGAGGCAGGTTGGAGAGAAAAGTGATAGATGATGCTGGAGGTCCTCCAGCTAGGAAATGGGGTGGGCTCTGACTGACTTACTGCAGTGAAACCAAAGTAAGCCAGTCCAGGGGAGGAGCCGGGACTCCTGTGCAAGACTGAAGGGGAGGAGCTGGGACTCCTGTGCAAGACTGAAGGGGAGAAGCTGAGACTCCTGTGCAAGACTGAAGGGGAGGTTCCGGGACACCTGTACAAGACTGAAGGGGAGGAGCCGGTACAACTGTGCAGAACTGAAGGGCAGGAGCCAATACACCTATGCAAGATTGAAGGGGAGGAGCCAGTACACCTTTTCAAGACTAAAGGGGAGGAGCCGGCACACTTGTGAAACACTGAAGGAGAGGAGCTGATACACCTGTGCAGGACTGAAGGGGAGGAGCCAGTACAACTGTGAAAGACTGAAGGGGAGGAGTCAGTAAATACATGTGAAAGACTGAAGGGGAGGAGCCGATACAACTGCATGACTGAAAGGGAGGAGCCAGTACAACTACCAGACTGAAAGGGAGGAGCTTGTACACCTGTGAAAGACTGAAGGGGAGGAGCCAGTACAACTACATGACTAAAAGGGAGGAGCCAGTACTTCTGTGAAAGACTGAAGGGGAGGAGCCAGTACAACTACAACACTAAAAGGGAGGAGCCAGTACACCTGTGAAAGACTTAAGGGGAGGAGCCGGTATTCCTGTGCAGAACTGAAGGGGAGGAGCTGATACACCTGTGCAAGACTGAAGGGGAGGAGGCTGTACACTTGTGAAAGACTGAAGGGGAGGAGCTGGTACACCTGTTCAAGACTAAAGGGGAGGAGCCAGTACACTTGTGAAAGACTGAAGGGGAGGAGCTGATACACCTGCGCAAGATTGAAGGGGAGGATCCGGTACTCCTGTGCAAGACTAAAGGGGAGGAGCCAGTACACCTGTGCAAAACTGAAGGGGAGGAGCCGGTAAAACTGAAAGACTGAAGGGGAGGAGCCAGTAAAAGTGTACAAGACTGAAGGGGAGGAGCCCTTATTATTATTATTATTATTAATAATAATAATGTTATTAGTATTGTTATTATTGTAAATAATAATTATTATTGTTCTATTTTATTATCATCATAATTTTTTTAATTATTTTTAGTAGTATTATTGTTTATTCTTATTCTTATTATTAATAGTAGCAATAATAATTATTGCTATAATTAATATTGTTATTAATAAAATTAACAATAATAAACACTACTACTACTAATAATAATAATAATAACAACAATAATTATAATACATATTATAAATCAGAAAATTATTATAATAAAATATACATTATATATAAATAGAAATATTATTTTTTATTATTATTATGATTAGTAGTAGTAATAGTGTTTTTCATTATTGTTAATTTTATTAATAATAATAATAGCAAAATAGCAATTATTATTATTTTTGCTGTTATTATACCTGCATATTAATAATTTCTTAATATATTATATAATATTGCTTATTATTATACCTGCATTTAGCAAAACTACCACAAGATGGCAGTGCACCTCTACAACATAATCTATTTCAAAACTTCAAACACTGCAAAGTTGCATTCTTCAGACTGACCACACGAGGGCGTTCCTTGTGGAACGCAAATACCGGAAGTATTTTGGAACGCACAGTGCAGATTCCCCACAGTGGGGAATGGTCTCAGCAATGCACTGTGGTTGTTGTAGTCTGTTCATTCCAGTTCCCAGCATTCAGCTGGACCTTTAAGTGTAATAATGGCTAGGCAGTAGTAGATGATGCCAGAGGACTGATGTTAGGATGGAAGAAACAGATGCAGACAAATGTCAGTTGGAGTGTATAGGGGAAGGAGGGAGAGCTGATCTCACCTACAGGTTATGCATTCCATCACACATCTATTATTCTGTGTAGTGGGTTTAGTATTTTATGACATTGGTATATATTTAATAAATAGATTGTGATTTTATCTTTTATCAGAGACACCCCCTGCATGTCCATAGATGTCAGTCATTTCCGAAGTTGATCTGGCTGGGCCTCTTGCAGCTCATACCAAATTATAATTTTGGTGACCAAAAGGTATCTGTGTTTATATAAACACTTCCCCCTTCTCTCCCATCCCCCCCCCCACCCCCCGGTATACAAACCCTTCCCCCCTTCTGTACCCTTCCCCCCTTCTCTCCACCCCACCCCCCAGGTATATAAACCCTTCCCCGCTTCTCTCCCCCCCCCTACTCCCCCAGGTATACAAACCCTTCCCCCTTCTCTCCACCCCACCCCCCAGGTATACAAACCCTTCCCCCTTTTCCCCCCCCTACCCCCCCAGGTATACAAACCCTTCTCTCCACCCCACCCCCCAGGTATACAAACCCTTCCCCCTTCTCTCCCCCCTACCCCCCCAGGTATACAAACCCTTCCCCCCTTCTTTCCCCCCACCCCCCCAGGTATACAAACCCTTCCCCCTTCTCTCCCCCCCACCCCCCAGGTATATAAACCCTACCCCCCCAGGTATACAAACCCTTCCCCCCTTCCCCCCCCCCACCCTCCAGATATATAAACCCTTCTCCCCCCCACCCCCCAGGTATATAAACCCTTCCCCCCTTCTCTCACCCCTACCTCTCCAGGTATACAAACCCTTCCCCCCTTCTCTTCCCCCCACCCCCCAGGTATATAAACCCTTCTCCCCTCCCCATCCCTCTTGCCCCGTTCTGTGGGTTGTTTTTTTTTATTCCACTGCCCTTACCAAATCCCCATATCGGGACTGCCAACATCTATGTAATGGACAGACAGGCTGGATAGAAATTAAACTGTATTATGTTTGTATCTGGGTTATATTTATAGTAGAACTGAAAAAGTCGGATGGCAATAAATGTATTGAAGAGTCTTCTGTAAGTCAAGGGAATTTCAGAGATAGCAATGAAGAAGGAGAGGAGTCACATGACTGAAAAGATATTAAACCTCACCCTGGAGATCATCTACCTGCTGACTGGAGAGGTGAGGAGGATTCTGGGAGGTCACATGACATTATTATTATTATACAGAATTTATATAGCGCTAACAGTTTGCTCAACGCTTTACAATATAACGGGAAACAATACAGCAACAATACAGTTCAATACAAGAGGGAAAAGAGGGCACCACTCTTATCTCTATTAATAAAACACAGGCCTGACCGGAGAGGAGAGGAGGATTCTGGGAGGTCACATGACGTCACTCATCTCAATAAATCACAGACATGACCGGAGAGGTGAGGAGGATTCTGGGAGGTCACATGACATCGCTCTCATCTCTATTAATAAAACACAGACCTGATCGGAGAGGTGAGGATTCTGGGAGGTCACATGACATCACTCTTATCTCTATTAATAAAACACAGACCTGACCGGAGAGGTGAGGAGGATTCTGGGAGGTTACATGATGTCACTCCTATCTCTATTAATAATCACAGACCTGACCAGAGAGGTGAGGAGGATTCTGGGAGTTCACATGACCTCACTCATCTCTAATAATAAAACACAGACCTGACCGGTGAGGTGAGGAGGATTCTGGGATGTCACATGACATCACTCTTATCTCTATTAATAAAACACAGACCTGACTGGAGAGGTGAGGAGGATTCTGGGAGGTCAAATGACATCACTCTTGATGTTCCCACAGATAATGAACAAGTCTGGAGACCATATAACTGTTACAGTGCCTCTAACTCCCTTCCTGATACCTGAAAGAAAGAATAAGGAGAAGATTCTAGAAGTCACCCAGAGGATGATGGATCTGCTGACAGGAGAGGTGAGCGGTGCCGGGAATTCTGGGACATTCTCCAGTAACAGACAAGGGATGTGTCTGGATGGTGACTGTATCATTGTGTGTGTCAGGTTCCTATAAGGTGTCAGGATGTCACTGTCTATTTCTCCATGGAGGAGTGGGAGTATTTAGAAGGACACAAGGATCTCTACAAGGACGTCATGATGGAGAATCAGCCGCCCCTCACATCACCGGGTAAGAGACTTTTCATCTATTTATTTTGGAAAGGTGACATTTGATTTTATCCTATCACCAATTTTCTAACCCTTTATTATATAATGTACTGTACATGACGAGTTAATTCCTTGAACCCCCTTCACTGATGATTAGGTTTATCCTTTTCCACCATCTCACCACTATGTATTTCTCTCTTCAACAGACTTACTCTTTAGAGAGTCCCACGTCCTCATTTTTCCATCAAAGGACTGTTTAAGTGAAGATCCCGAGGTCAAAGTCAATCATTTAACTGCGAAATCCTCACCACAAGAACAAATCAAGACCCACACTCTAGAGAACGTCACCAAGACACTGGCATCATGTCAAGATGAAGAAGATCTCCAATGCTCTGATGACTTCATACATCGAATACAATATCCAGCTTCTCAGATTAAAGAGGAAACCCTCTTGGCTGAAGAAGACTTTATGGACACTGGCCATTCAGTGACCCAATATCATTATGATAACTTTGATCGTGAACTGGCTTCTCATACTTCTCAAAGTTTTGAGAGGTTTGAGCGTCAATTCTCTGATTCTGATCTTGAAGACCATTTCATGGTACATAAACCAGTTTCCTGTAGTGTCTATGGTAGGCCACTGGTTGGTAGACACCAGAAGAACCCCCCTGGAAGAAAGACCTATACCTGTTTGCAGTGTGGAAAATGCTTTCTAAATACCTCAGATTTGGCTGTCCATCATAGGATGCACTCTGTAGAGAAGCCGTATGCCTGCACGCAATGCAAGAAGACCTTCAGCCGGAAATCAAACCTGGCCATCCACATCAGGACGCACACGGGGGAAAAGCCCTTTTCCTGTGCCATGTGCGGCAAATGCTTTAGCAGCAGCTCTGACTGCATCGTCCACCAGAGAATCCACACAGGGGAGAAGCCCTATCCCTGCTTTGAGTGTGGCCGATCCTTCGTCAGCAGCTCCCATCGCATTTCGCATCAGCGCACTCACACTGGGGAGAAACCTCATTCGTGTTCCCTCTGTGGAAAGTGCTTCCGAAACCGCTCGGACCTCCATATCCACGAGAGGACCCACACTGGGGAAAGGCCGTTTTCCTGCCCTGAGTGTGGGAAGGGCTTTGTGTGTAAGTCATCTCTTGTGCGGCACCAGAACCAAAAGTTGCATCACGCTGAGCTTCAAGGCATTGACGGGACCTGATTTTGTTTCAGACAAGTTTGTTAAAAAAAAGGTTAATTCAGTTGGGCTTTCCCTAACATCTGAAGCTCTTCCATATTTACAGTCTGAGAAAGTCTATAGGAAAACATTGGTTCTGGCCAACATTTTACATTGCAATGAAATCCGAGTATTTCCTACTTCCAAACAGTTGCACAGTGCCAGCATGCGAGTCAGGACTATAGACCCAACCAGAAGCATTTGGAAACCCCTGCTGTATTTGCTCTCTGTCAGTTGTATAGATCCCAAATAAAGATGACTTTAGTGCACTTGCAATTTCCAGCTCATTAACCTACATTCTTCATTGGTTGATGCCCATCAATAATAAAAGATACGTTCCTCTTGATGTTGTTAGTGTTTGTGTGGGAGGGGGGGGGATGAATTTCCATCCATCTGAGCTTGTTGTCAAAGGTCATTTTCAGTCGTGTTAACAAAAATACGTAAAGATCATTTCTTAGAACCAAATCCATAGCTATCTGTTGAATTGTGGTCCAGTTGGCAAAGCCGTAATGGGTAGTGTACAATCTCAGGAATATTTTACAATGAATCATGACCAATGCCATGGCATAGAGGCTGCCCCAACTGGAGATTTTATACAATGAATGTATTTATTAATAAAACTTATGGTATGTAGTATTTATTAGAACACCATAAGAAGGGAGACACAAACTACTGCAGGGAAATGTCATAGGTTGCCACGGATACATGATGGTTAATGTTTTGGGGGTTTTATTTGAGATGTGATAATAAAATGCGAATAAACTCAAGCGCTTACTATGATGAATACAAAATATTATATATATATATATATATATATATATATATATATATATGAATACTGTAGCTGTTAGTGCATACAACCCATGTCTCAATGGGCTAAATAATGAATAATAACAATGAAAAATTGTTGCGCTACATCTAAAAATACATACACCTCTAAAATATATAAAAAAAGAATGCTGATAGCAAAAAAACAAAAAAAATAAATAATGACACCAAAAAGTAAAATAAATTTATAGTCCCCCTAAAAAAATATAAACAATATATAAAAAAAATAAAAATTATATATCACAGTCCAAAATTTTGAACTGTGATATATATTTTTTTTTTTTTTATACATTGTTTATATTTTTTGGGGGAGATTATATATTTGTTTTATTAAAAAAATTTTTTGGTGTCATTATTTTTAGTTGTTTGCTATCACCATTCTTTGCTTATATATTTCAGAGGTGTATGCAGTTTTAGATGTAGCGCAGCAATTTTTTATTGTTATTATTTATTCAAGATGTGCAAAGAGCAATCACACAAACACTTGTAGGTATAACATTTAATCAAGTAATGACAGATACAGATAACAAATGTGATAATATTAGAAAATATAACAAGAATAACACAGGTCTGCAAAAAAATTTTTTCAAGAGCTGTTTTGGTTATTCCACGTAATCTTTATGTATTTTGGTGCACTGAATCCGAAAATGACCTCCATTTTGTCATAGGACATCACGTTTCCTGACAATTTAGGTAACTATGTTAAATAAGGCAATACCTCAAAATAAATGGAAATAGACTTATAAAATTAAAGTTTTATTACAATTTTTTCATGAAAATCCTTTTTTGAACTGAAATGAGCTGACCTACACACACTAAACTCGATTCTTCTTCCCTGTGAGGCTCCTCTTGGTGCATTTACGCTTGTGAGTAGCTGGAATGTCTCTCTGAAGCATCAAACAGTAGTCTGCCATCATTGTAATGCTCCATTTTCCCTGGTATCTCCTTTCCATCTCTTTAATGTCTTGGTGGAATCATTCACCTTGTTCCTCACTCACAGCTCCCAAATTTTCAGAAAAGTAGTCAAGGTGGGACTGGAGGAAATGTACTTTCAAACTCATCAGGCAACCTAAAGATTGAAATGCTTTCAGTAGTCATCCGACGATCTTTTTTATAGTGAGGATCTTTGTTATTGCCTAAAAATTTCTGTACGACTTCTTTAAATGTAATCCACCCTTCTTTTTGAGGATCCGTCATGGTATTGACAAACTCTTGATTAAGTATAAGCCTTCTAATATCTGGTCCGACGAACACACCTTCCTTCAATTTTGCCTCCGACAGACCTGGAAACTTGGTGACCAAGTATTTGAAGCATTCTCCATCTCTTGGAAGTGATTTTACGAATTGCTTCATCAATCCCAATTTTATGTGGAGAGGTGGTAGAAGAACATTATGGGAAAGTACCAAAGTTTCTTGGAGGACATTTTTTTCACTGACTGTTAGCACCCTCGGCTGCCAACTCTTCTTGGTCCAGTGAATTTGTCGGTCTCGACTGTCCCATAGACACAGAAAACAAGGGTATTTGGTATCCCACCCACTGGATTCTTCAGGAAAGATTAACCCCTTCTAATATTAGAAGCACATGCTCAGGGCTGAGGCTTACACATACAGCATGCTGCTGAGTATCCCAGTAGTCAGACACGTCACTCAGAGCAGCACTTGTATTCAGCCCCTTTGCAGGGGGGAGGGGCAGAAATTGTTTACCTGCAAATAACAACAAAGGGACAGAAGAGAACTAGGAAAATGAGGAAATAGAATTTTTTTTCCCTAAAACTTGCTTAGCTTATGTATATATTGCTGACCATCAGATTTACAGTGCTATATTTTTTTTTACATAACTCGGACAACCCCTTTAAAGTTTTTTTGGCATTTTAGTTCTTAAATTCACTTATGTGAATTAATTAATAGTAATTTGGACTTTAAATTTGGTTAAAAACCCATAATATAAAGAAAATAGCAAAAATGTTTAAAAAATTATAAATTTGAAGACAATTTAGCATTTTGTGGCAAATCATGACGTCTAGGAGTTTTTTCAATATTTTATTTGTTTTCAAAACACCAAAATACATGGACATTAGATGAAAATAATCAAACAGCTTTTTAGTCACAGACCTGTGTAATTAACTAAAGATGCCTTTTTGCCATGGGGTCCCGCCCACTTACAAGGTATGGCACAGATGATAAGACCAGACACATCATGATGCAGCTCTGAAGATGAGACTGACCCTTCCAAGTTTTAGTTGTAGTGTATATAAGTCTTGAATGTAAGGAAATGACCAATTCCCGGCCCCCTCCCCTTGCAAGCAACAATAAGGTCTTGGTCAGTTTGTAATGACGTTCCTTTGGTATGAAGACAGCTAAGGTAACCAGGATATTGGAGGCTTTCTTTCTTAGATATTGAGAGACAACTTTAATAAGGAAATATGAAATGTCCCCATCATGTCACCATTGTGGGAGGGGCAGAGACACAAACTACTGCCGGGAAATCTCACCATTTTGGGAGAGTCAGAGGCACAAACTACTTTAGGAATTCTAACCAGTGTGTCCTTAAATTTCACTGTAAGTTGTTCTTCTATGGAGGCAAAAAAAATGCAAAGCCTATTGTGACAGTGCTTGTCCCTGCCACTGTGTGAGTATGGGGAAAAGCAACAAAGGGTTTTCACGAATGCAAAGTGCAGGGCTCCGGAGTGTTGTGTCTGACTAGAGAAGACTGAGTTTTCAGATTTCTTTGGGTTTGGTAGTCCTGGATCAGAGTCCCAAGGCTTCAATGAGTCTTGGGAGGCTTGAACTCTTCAATCCTGTGTTCAGGTCTTACTGGAGATCTTCAGACTGTGCAGCTGTGTAAATTCGTTATAAGTGAGGCCTGGCCATACCTCTGGGCTCCTGTTTGGGGACACATGTGTGCTCCGGTCAGCAGACAGGTGTACTCCCATTAGGAGAGGTTCTCTACTTAGGACATAACACTTAATGTTGGAGGAGAGTTTCTGTGCCCATACGACTGGGAGAGTTGAAGCAGCTAAGCGAGTCTGGGAGACTGGAACAGCCGGGATGATTAGGCGAGTCTAGAGGAACAAGGGAGTCTAGAGGTCTTGGAGGAGTAATAGAGCCTGAGGTGCCAGAAGATCTATTAGTGAGAGGCCAGGGACTGGGAACCTGCAGCTGGGGGCTGTAACTACAGGCTGTGTGAGCCAGGAGAACCAAGAGAGCCAAGATCCAGGAGAGGTGAGAGAGCTCAGGGAGCTGGGAGAACCCAGAGAGCCGGGAGAACCCACAGAATCGAGAGAACACAGAGAGCCGGGAGAACCCAAAGAGCTGGGAGAGCCCAGAGAACTGAGAGAACCCAGAGGGCCAGGAGAAGCCAGAGAGAAGGGAGAAGCCAGAGAGAAGGGAGAAGCCAGAGAGCCGGGAGAACCCAGAGAGTTGGGAGAACCCAGAGAGCCAGGAGAACCCAGAGAGCTGGGAGAACCCAAAGAGCCAGGAGCACCCAGAGAGCCAGGAGAACTCAGAGAGTCAGAAGAAACCAGAGAGCTGGGAGAACCATGAAAGCTGGGACTACCCAGAGAGTTGGGAGAGTCAGGAGAACCCAGAGAGCCAGGAGAACCCAGAGAGCCGGTAGAACCCAGAGAGCCAGGAGAAACCAGAGAGCTGGGACTACCCAGAGAGCTGGGAGAGTCGGGAAAACCATGAGAGCTGGGACTACCCAGAGAGTCGGGAGAACCCACAAAGCCAGGAGAGTCAGAAGAAGCCAAAGAGCCGGGAGAACTCAGAGAGCTGGGAGAACCCAGAGAGATGGGAGAACCCAGAGAACTGGGAGAGTCAGGAGAAACCAGTGAGCTGAGCTGAACTCCCCAATATCACACTATATACAGGAACTCTTTAGCTGCACAACAAATCTCAGGATGCCTTGATCACCACAAGTACTCCAGGTTGTCAATCTGCTTCCCTCAGCCCACTATAAAACCTTTATCATCCCTTCCATTTCTTTCCGGCTGTTTCTCAGCCATCCACAGGGAACAATAAAGTTGATTGAAAAAAAAAAGACAGACAAAGCTAAGTGGAACGCACAACCAGGAGGTCATGGATATCTTTAATAACAACTTCCTTTTCAGACACACAATGGGAAAACCAATCAGGACGGTTGTAGAGGGGAGGGGGGATTAGATGCTGGTGAGAGGGATGGATAGTCTCTCCTAGGGAGGTAATGATTGCATATATGTGCATTATATGTATTGCATATGAAATATACATATTGTGTGTGTATATATATATATATATATATATATATATATATATATAGTGTACATCACTGCTTGTATATAGTCATGTCCATGCCATATGGTGGCCCTGGTGTAGCAGAATATAGGACAGCCCAGCGGTGTCTCTGCAGATTTTGTTCTAGCCAGTAGGATGAACGCGAAAGACAACTACTGACTATTCATTGGCTGACTGTACACACTGCTATCACCTCCTATACCGTGGTGTCATACAAGATCTGTCTTGTTAGCGTTTGATATAAATCCTCTTTCTTCTATTTGCAGGTTGGTTGTGAGGTCACAGGATAGGTGACCATCCTGAATCATATATGGGATGAGCTGGGACCGGAGTCACATGACTGGGAGGATATTAGACCTCACCCTGGAGATCATCTACCTGCTGACCGGAGAGGTGAGGAAGATTCTGGGAGGTCACATGACATCACTCTCATCTCTATTAATAAAACACGGACCTGACCGGAGAGGTGAGGAGGATTCTGGGAGGTCACATGACATCACTCTTATCTCTCTTAATAAAACATGGACCTGACCGGAGAGGTGAGGAGGATTCTGGGAGGTCACATGACATCACTCTTATCTCTATTAATAAAACACAGACCTGACCGGGGAGGTGAGGAGGATTCTGGGAGGTCACAAGACATCACTCTCATCTCTATTAATAAAACACGGACCTGACCGGAGAGGTGAAGAGGATTCTGGGAGGTCACAAGACATCACTCTCATCTCTATTAATAAAACACGGACCTGACAGGAGAGGTGAGAATTCTGGGAGGTCACATGACATCACTCTCATCTCTATTAATAAAACACGGACATGACCGGAAAGGTGAGGAGGATCCTGGGAGGTCACATGACATCACTCTTATCTCTATTACTAAAACACAGACCTGACCGGAAAGGTGAGGAGGATTCTGGGAAGTCACATCTGTAGGAAATTTCCAATTTGTTTTCATTTAGGTATATGTACCTGAACCAAACCCTGGTGGCCATGTGACACCCAGCAGCCTTGACCGTGTATCCAGTGGATGGTGCAAGAGCCACAGCCCCATCATGGGTATTCTTCCTCCCTCTCTGACATCTGAGGAAAACGACAAGAAGATCCTAGAAGTCACCCAGAGGATCATTGGTCTATTGACCGGAGAGGTGAGTGGTGCCAGGAATTCTGGGACATTCTCCAGTAACAGACAAGGGATGTGTCTGGATGGTGACTGTATCATTGTGTGTGTCAGGTTCCTATAAGGTGTCAGGATGTCACTGTCTATTTCTCCATGGAGGAGTGGGAGTATCTAGAAGGACACAAGGATCTCTACAAGGACGTCATGATGGACAATCAGCCGCCCCTCACATCACCGGGTAAGAGGAGACTTTATTGTAAAGGAGAGAGCAGTACGGAGGGTCCACCTAGATCCCCCATCATCTGATAAACACATAGAAACAATGTATTCAGTCAGTGTGTGTGTTTCCTACAGATGGATCCAGTAATGGGAACCCACCAGAGAGATGTCCCCGTCCTCTGTATTCCCGGGATTCCACACAGGAAGACCAGGAGATCCCTCACCACTATCAGGTAGGTGGGACTAATTGTCTCACAAAACAACAAAAATAACTATATGATGTTTAGCATTAATTTTTTTCAGAATGACCCATTATTGTATCTCAAAATAACCTCTCTGGACGTTAGAGAAAGACTAATGTTTTGTGTTATCCAGAATTGTGCATTGCTGGATATGAAAGTTGAAGTTAAAGAAGAGGAAGAGCCATATGTGAGTTGTCATGAGATCAACACAGGTGAGGAATAAATCCTATTCATACGATGCATCTTATTTCAGTGGTGCAAGAAGATACGTATAAGAAGATGATATACCATAGGGCAGTGGCCACTAAATGGTGGACCGTGGTCCGGAACAGGACCGAGGAACAGTCCCGTCCGGACCGTAGCCATGCCACCATTACCACCACCACCTGGTGCCCTACCCTGGGCACCCCACCCAGCCACCGACATCATCCCCACAGCAGGTGGGGTGTGAAAAGCTTGAGAACGGGACCAAGGGCCGTGAGCTGCCTTAGTCACCATGTCAGCAAGTGGGTGACCACCCGGCCCACCAACATTAAAAGACTGGAGCTGCAGAGAGCGGAAGTCCCCACACACCAACAAGCCAGGCAATCACCAGCTGCCGCCCCTCAGTCCTGATCCGCAGCCCCCCACACCCCACCCACTGCGAGGACAATACCGGAGGCCAGGCGGAAGGCCCGGAAGAGGGCAGGACTGCCCCTTGGTGGGTGGGGCGTGAGGATCTGCAGATCGTGACTGAGGGGCAGGAGCCGTCAACCACCCAGCCAGTCAACATGCAAAGACCTCCGTTCTCTGCAGCTCGAGAAAGAAAGAGAGAGCCCCCCCCACACCAGCAAGCCAGTCAATCGCCCACCGGCCAACACAACAACCTAGGCAGCTCCCGCCCCCCACACCCCGGTGGGAAAAGTGCGGTATATCGTACGCCAAAACTTTTTTTCTTACTGGGCAGGTCCACCAGATGCAGTAGTAGTTGCTGTTCATTTTTATAATGTTCTCAGGGTTTATACCTGTCAGTGCCACAGGGGGCACAAGGCTCCTGACACGGACAAAGGGTTTCCAACATGGTCCACCTAGCCAAAAAGGCCTGGCGGACCCCTTTTCGTGTGGCTGGCCAAAGCCAACCACCAAGAGCTCTCCCAAAGAAAGACCCCCGGGAACAGGGGAGGAAGGAACCTAATGGCCATGCATCTTCCCTGTAGACTTCAGGGCAGGCCCGAGGATCCACATCATCCATCCTAGTGAGAAAAAAACACACAAAAGTGAAAGGTCACAAAACAGTGAGGAAAAATAAATAAATAAGTGGCGGTGCAATTGTGCACTGGCTAGGCCTGAGGCCCATAGCAAAAAAAATTGCCCTGGACTTAGCCAAAAGGCCTGGCCCTAAAAGGCGCAGTGCAGAAAAAGTGTTTGGAATAGTGACCATGTGCACTTTTCACACGTGGAATCCCATCCCCATGTGTTACTAAGAGCACCTCTGGGACGACCACTCCCAGGGGGCACTGCTGCATGGACTCTCTGCTTCCCCGACCCCTGGCCAGACCAGGTAGACCTGTTAAAATCAGGAGGAACTGGGCCCCTCCAGTTTTCACAGGGGAGTTACTCCTGGGCCCCAACAGCCTGTGGGCACCTCGGTTTCTCTTCCAGCCGGTTCTAACCTTCAGATCCCCCATCGTACAAGCAGAGGTACTATACAGTCAGCCATCCTTGCAGGAAGGCAAGAATGACGGCGGAGCACCCCTACTGGACACTGATAACAACAGATACTACACTTTGGTGGCCATTTTGCCACCATGTGCAGCTGAGTACAACTTCCAGCCATTATGTGACCTATTTTAATTCTTTAAACTCCTGCCGAAGCTCTGTTTTCTGGAAGAAATTGCAGATCTTCCAGAACTTCTGCCGTGGACAGGACCCTGACATGGAGTCAGGTCCTGCAGCCAGGGAGATGGGTACAGAATCACAATTTGATTCGAGGTCGGGACGGGCAGAAGCTGGCAATGCGCTGGCAGCGAGGTACCAAGTCAGGAAGCAGAACTGTACTCAGATGCCCAGGGTCGATAATACAGATGAGCAGCAGGTATACCAGGTAAGGGCAATTGTCAGGCGTAGGGTCAGTAACAAGGTTAGCAGGTTTTCAGGAACTCAGAACACGGCGTAGACAATCCAGCAATGAGGCTAGGCAGGTTTAAAATAGGCCGCTGGGCGTCAGGATCTGTGGGCACGCATGTATGCGCAGAGGTCCATGCGTGCTGCACAAGGTTCCTGATAGCTGAATGTCTACTCTGTGTCAATAAAGTTCAGTGAAAATAAAAATATGCAAGTATAGAAATTAATGTAAAATGATGTTCATATCCAACAGATAGACAGAGCAGCTATTCGCTTTCAGAAGACATCGTTGAGACCTCTGTGAGAGAGGACACCACTGCTCCTTATCTTCATCCAGATTCTCAAGTTGCCAACCTGCCATCTGGTCCCTCAATGCACAGGAGGCATCTTCCTGCCCAATCAGTAACTATTACCCATAATACACCTGACTCAGGGGGTGAAGTGTTCCTCAGTTCAGTTGACTCTTGTCCTCCAAATTTAAGCCTTAGTTTAGGTGAGACCTCCAGCCCAGATGGGAGGCCGTTGACCTGCTCCGAGTGCAGGAAAGGTTTCTCCAATCAAGCTCTCTTCCTGGCCCACCACAGATCTCACACTGGCGAGAAGCCTCACGCGTGTTCCTACTGCGGGAAGGGCTTTGCGCACAAGTCGGATTTTAATAAACACCAGCGTATCCACACAGGGGAGAGGCCGTTCTCCTGCTCGGAGTGCGGGAAGAGCTTCACCCAGAAGTCCAACCACATGCGGCATCAGAAGGTCCACCTGGCGGAGAAGCCGTATTCCTGCTCGCACTGTGGAAAGGGCTTTTCACAGAAGTCCAACTTTCAGAGGCACGTCCAGAGTCACTCGGAGGAGAAGAGCTATTCCTGCCGGCAGTGTGGGAAGCATTTCACCCTGAAGGCTCACCTCCTTCAGCACCAGACCATCCACAGCGGACAGAAGCCATATCGCTGTACGGAGTGCGGGAAGTACTTTGCTCACCAGTCCAGTTTTTACCGACATCACAAGAACCACGCGGGGGACAAACCTTACGCCTGCCGAGAATGCGGAGACCGATTCACCCAGAGCTCCAGCTTGGCCAGACATCAACAGCGCCACCTACAGTTACTCCACTGAAAGAGCAGGATGTCCATATCTGTGGATGAACGTGACTTTGTCCCATGCGTGGATTCCAATAAATATCACATTTCCATTTTACTGATCTCATCTTCTCACTCTCTTACTAGTGTATGTATTGTGTACTATTATTATGTATTTATATAGCTGAACATTGAGACACATCAGCCTCTGCACCAGAGGAGCTTACACTCTAATGTCCCCCCCCCCACAGTCACATCAGTCTCTGTACCAGAGGAGCTTTTATTCTAATGTCCCCTCCCCCACAGTCACATCAGTCTCTGTACCAAAAGAGCTTACACTCTAATGTCCCCTCTTCCCCAGTCACATCAGTCTCTGTACCAGAGGAGCTTACACTCTAATGTCCCCTCCCCCACAGTCACATCAGTCTCTGTACCAGAGGAGCTTACACTCCAATGTCCCCTCCCCCACAGTCCCATCAGTCTCTGCACCAGAGGAGCTTACACTCTAATATCCCCTCCCCCACAGTCCTATCAGTCTCTGTACCAGAGGAGCTTACACTCTAATGTCCCCCCACAGTCCTATCAGTCTCTGTACCAGAGGGGCTTACACTCTAATTCCCCTCCCCCACAGTCACATCAGTCTCTGTACCAGAAGAGCTTACACTCTAATGTCCCCTCCCCCACAGTCACATCAATCTCTGCACCGGAGGAGCTTACAATCTAATGTCCCCTCCCCTACAGTCACATCAGTCTCTGCACCGGAGGAGCTTACACTCTAATGTCCCCTCCCCCACAGTCACATCAGTCTCTGTACCAGAGGAGCTTACACTCAAACGTCCCCTCCCCCACAGTCACATGAGTCTCTGTACCAGAGGAGCTTACACTCTAATATCCCCTCCTCCCACAGTCATATCAGTCTCTGTACCAGAGGAGCTTACACTCTAATGTCTCCTCCCCCACAGTCCCATCAGCCTTGTTATACCTCTTGTAATATCTGCAGCATTTGGGTTTTCATGCTATCACTCACATCAGCCGAGCCACCCAGAAATGCTGGAGATTGGACTACGTTGCAGAATGGTATCTTTCAGAGAACCGCCCTCTCTTGCTTTTGCACATAGTGAACACCTTCCTGACCCTTCTTCACATGGGTTCCCGGATCTGTACACCTGCTGTGCCCATTATGAGGGGTTCCCACCATCCCTGCGTTGAGTTCCCGGGTCTGTACGCCCGCCGTGCCCATTATGAGGGGTTCCCACCATCCCTGCGCTGAGTTCCCGGGTCTGTACGCCCGCCGTGCCCATTATGAGGGGTTCCCACCATCCCTGCGCTGAGTTCCCGGGTCTGTACGCCCGCCGTGCCCATTATGAGGGGTTCCCACCATCCCTGCACTGAGTTCCTGGGTCTGTACGCCCGCCGTACCCATTATGAGGGGTTCCCACCATCCCTGTACTGGACAAGGTTTGGATTCCCACTAAAAGGCAGGTTTGCTTTAATAATAAAATAACAATAAATGGAAATAAGGCATAATAATGAACATCTTCCAGGCATTGTGCGTTTACTGACTGGACCCAGTGACCACACAGAAAACAGCTCACACAACAAGGACTATGACAGTCTTTCAGGCGGAACTACACCGCTGGGGACGCAGGGGAAGTACTTAAGACACACCATCCGCCCAGTGCAACGCAAACCCCGGAACCGGCTTGGAACGCAAGGATCGGAAGTGCCGCCGAGCGCCCTCTCCCGGGCTAAATAGCGAAAAAAGGAAAGGAGTTGATGGCATTTACCGGATGTGGGTAAGTAGAAGAGGATAACTGGGAACCGGAGGAGTCGATAAAAGAAGGAGGAGCCCCGGTACTGGTGGGGGGACTAAAGGCCATCTGTTGGAGTCACATGAGCAGTTAGTCTCGCTGTTGTACTAATTCCTCACCATTAGATGTCGCTGTACTACACATTCCTATGGGGATACAAGTCACCCGGCTGTGTTTTAGGCGGCTGTAGTGCTCTTTTATGGCCATTAGATGTCGCTGTACTACACATTCCTATAGAGATACAAGTCACTCCGCTGCGTAAGGCGGCTGTAGTGCTCTTTTATGGCCATTAGATATCGCTGTAATACACATTCCTATAGGAATACAAGTCACCTGGCTGTGTAAGGCGGCTGTAGTGCTCTTTTATGGCCATTAGATATTGCTGTAATACACATTTCTATGGGGATACAAGTCACCCGGCTGTGTAAGGTGGCTGTAGTGCTTTTTTATGGCCATTAGATGTCGCTGTACTAAACATTCCTATAGGGATACAAGTCACTCGGCTGTATAAGGCGGCTGTAGTGCTCTTTTATGGCCATTAGATGCCGCTGTATTAAACATTCCTATAGGGATACAAGTCACCGGGCTGTTTAAGGTGGCTGTAGTGCTATTTTATGGCCATTAGATATCGCTGTACTACACATTCCTATAGGATACAAGTCACCGGGCTGTGTAAGGTGGCTGTAGTGCAATTTTATGGCCATTAGATGTCGCTGTACTACACATTCCTATAGGGATACAAGTCAGCGGGCTGTGTAAGGCGGCTTTAGTGCAATTTTATGGCCATTAGATGTCACTGTACTACACATTCCTATAGGGATACAAGTCACCCTGTTGTGTAAGGCGGCTGTAGTGCTCTTTTATGGCCATTAGATGTCGCTGTACTACACATTTCTATGGGGATACAAGTCACCCGGCTGTGTAAGGCACTGTAGTGTTATTTTATGGCCATTAGATGTCGCTGTACTACACATTCCTATAGGGATACAAGTCACCCGGCTGTGTAAGGCGGCTGTAGTGCTCTTTTATGGCCATTAGATGTCTCTGTACTACACATTCCTATAGAGATACAAGTCACCCGGCTGTGTAAGGTGCTGTTGTGTTATTTTATGGCCATTAGATGTCGCTGTACTACACATTCCTATAGGAATACAAGTCACCCGGCTTTGTAAGGCAGTTGTAGTTCACTTTTATGGCCATTAGATGTTGCTGTACTGCACATTTCTATGGGAATACAAGTCAACTGGCTGTGTAAGGCGGCCGTAGTGCTATTTTCTGGCCATTAGATGTCGCTGTACTACACATTCTTATAGAGATACAAGTCACTCGGCTGTGTAAGGCGGCCGTAGTGCTATTTTATGGCCATTAGATGTCACTGTGCTACACATTCCTATAGGGATACAAGTCACCTGACTATTAGAGCTTTCTGCTGCCTTGGACATAGTTGGCCACCCCATCCTACTTGAAACTCCACTCCCTTGGCTTCCTAGATACTGCTCTTTCCAGGTTCTCCTCCCACCTATCTAAGCACTCATTCACTATCACCTACAACTCCTCCTCTCCTCTTTCCGTAGAGGTCCCCCAAGGTTCTGTTCTGAGGCCCCTTCTATACTCAATCTACATCTTCTCCCTGGGACAGCTAATAACCTCCCATGGCTTCCAATACCATCTCAAAGCTGATTACACCCAAATGTATCTCTCTGCTCCTCGCCTCACCCGTTCAGTCTCCTTCTGCATTACTAGTTTACCTACTTACATATCAACATGGGTGTCACACCACTTCTTCAACTCAGTCTTTCCAAAACTGAGCTCATAAAATCCCTACTGCCCACCCTTGTACCCTTGCTCTCTTCTTCAACTTTTCCGTCAAGTTCAACCACCAGTCCCTCCTGTCATGCCAAGGTGCTAGGTGTAATTCTGGACTCTGACATCTCCATTCAGCACCACTTCCAGTCACTGTCCAAATCTTGTGGCCAACCTCTGTAACATTTACATAATTCTCCCCTTCTTATTCAACGACACCACCAAGCCTACCACTTTTCATTGGCTTACCACTGCATAGGCTATCCCCCTTCTATCCACCATGAATACTGCTGACTCATCCACCTTGCTAATCTTTCAGTGTCTTCCACCTCTCTGCCAATCCCTCTGCTGGTTTCCGATTTCCCAATGAATAAAATTAAAAATACTAACAACAGCATACAAAGTCATCCACAACTCTGTGCCCAGCTACATCACCAATCCCATCTTAAAATATCACCCAAAACTACCCTCTCTGCTCCTCCGAAGACCTCCTGCTCTCTAGATCCCTCCTCACCTCTTTCCATGTTCACTCCAGGACTTCTTCAGAGCCTCTCCCATCCTCTGGGACTCCTTACCCCAATTTGTCCAGTTATTCTGGAATTTGACAGAAGGTGTCACTGTTTCAACTGAGAAGTCACAGAAATTTGCTATATAGTACCACTTCTTAGCCAATTGGTGTTACAGTTGTAGTGATCTCTGTTTGCTTTCCATGAGGCATTATTTAGACGGCCAGTCAGGACCATAGATAACACTCATATCTGCGATTTTTATTCATTATTCGATTTTCAGTCTGTGGAAACCCAGACATGGCAAGAGCCGAGGATGTGCAGAGTTCAGGCCCTTTAAAGTAGTGTGAAGAGGAGCCTGGGAAAATTGATTCCGCCAATGATGGAGAAGGAGCAGAGTCACATGGCACAGAGGATACTGGACCTCACTCTGGAGATCATCTACCTGCTGACCGGAAAGGTGAGGAGGATTCTGGGAGGTCACATGACGTCACCCTTATCTCTATTAATAAAACACAGACCTGACCGGAGAGGTGAGGAGGATTCTGGGAGGTCACATGATGTCACTCTTATCTCTATTAATAAAACGCGGACCTGACCGGAGAGGTGAGGAGGATTCTGGGAGGTCACATGACATCACTCTTATCTCTATTAATAAAACGCGGACCTGACGGGAGAGGTGAGGAGGATTCTGGGAGGTCACATGACATCACTCTTATCTCTATTAATAAAACACGGAGAGGTGAGGAGGATTCTGGGAGGTCACATGACATCACTCTTATCTCTATTAATAAAACACAGAGCTGACCGGAGAGGTGAGGAGGATTCTGGGAGGTCACATGACGTCACTCTGATCTCTATTAATAAAACACAGACCTGACCGCAGAGGTGAGGAGGATTCTGGGAGGTCACATGACGTCACTCTTATCTCTATTAATAAAACAGAGACTTGACCGGAGAGGTGAGGAGGATTCTGGGAGGCCACATGATATTAATCTGATCTCTGTTAATAAAAAATAGACCTGACCGGAGAGGTGAAGAGAATTCTGGGAGGTCATCAGAGGGCTAAGATACATATGTTTATGTCTCAACCTTAGGATTATGGACCTATGTGCTCATCTGGTGATCCTCCCCCCTTCACTCCTGACAGAATCCATGGCAAGAAGATCCTGGAAGTCATCCAGAAGATGATGGAGCTGCTGACAGGAGAGGTGAGCAGTGCCGGGAATTCTGGGACATTCTCCAGTAACAGACAAGGGATGTGTCTGGATGGTGACTGTATCATTGTGTGTGTCAGGTTCCTATAAGGTGTCAGGATGTCACTGTCTATTTCTCCATGGAGGAGTGGGAGTATCTAGAAGGACACAAGGATCTCTACAAGGACGTCATGATGGACAATCAGCCGCCCCTCACATCACCGGGTGAGAGGAGACTTTATTGTAAAGGAGAGAGCAGTACGGAGGGTCCACCTAGATCCCCCATCATCTGATAAACACATAGAAACAATGTATTCAGTCAGTGTGTGTGTTTCCTACAGATGGATCCAGTCATGGGAACCCACCAGAGAGATGTCCCCGTCCTCTGTATTCCCGGGATTCCACACAGGAAGGTCACACCATCCCTCACCATCATCAGGTAGATGGATCCAGTAATGGGAACCCACCAGAGAGATATCCCCATCCTCAGTATTCCCGGGATTCCACACAGAAAGGTCACACCATCCCTCACCACCATCAGGTAGATGGATCCAGTAATGGGAACCCACCAGAGAGATGTCCCCGATGTCTGTATTCCCAGGATCCCACGCAGGAAGGTCCCACCATCCCTCACCACCATCAGGTAGATGGATCCAGTAATGGGAACCCACCAGAGAGATGTCCCCATCCTCTGTATTCCTGGCATTTCACACAGGAAGATCACACCATCCCCCACCATCATCAGGTAGATGGATCCAGTAATGGGAACCCACCAGAGAGATGTCCTCGTCCTCTGTATTCCCGGGACTCCACACAGGAAGGCCCCACTAACCCTCACCATCGTCAGGTAGGTTGTAGAATGTACTTTCTTCTTTTGATCTGTACAGAGGCTGGTTGCAATAATGGGATACACTGTTTTGGTCATGGAGTGAAAGAAGTCAATATATCTGTACATGTTGTTTTTCAGGGTGTCAATCTGAAGACTGTTAAGACTGAAATGATAGAAGAGGAAGCGGAGGAGACATGTGTGATGGGTGGTGATCCATGTAAGGAGGAGGAAGTTGCTCCAGAGATTAGTACAAGTGAGAAATACACACTAAATTCTGTCCTCCTCTTCTCCTGTCCACTTCTCACCTATTTCTCTTCTTTTTTTATTCCTCCCCCTTCACTCCTCCTTTCTTCTCCACTCACTTCTCCTCTATCAGCATCTCTCCGCTCACTCGGTTTCTCATTCTGTCTTCTCCTCTTGCCACGTCTCTATTTCTCTCCTCCTCTCTTCTCCTTTGCTCCTTGAAATACCACGCCACTCTACTCCTCCTTCTCTGCTGATTTTCTCCTCTCTCTCTCCCTTCTGCCACTACTCTCTCCACTTCTTACATCTCATTCCCTTCCTAATTCTCTCCTCTCTCTTTCTCTCCTTTCTTCCCCACTCACCCTTCTCTCTCTTGTCCTTCCACCCATCTCCTCTCTCCACTCTTTTGATTCTGTCCTCTCCTTCTGCAACCTCTTCCCACACCTCTCCTCTGGTCTGCTCCCTCTCTCCCCTCCTTTCCAATCACTCCTTTTATGTTTCCACTTATTACTTTTGTAAATCTCTCCTCTACTCCTGCCTCCTCTTTCCTCTCTTGCCTCCTCTCCTCTTCTCTTTTCTCTCCTTTTTCTTCTCCTCTCCCCTTTCCTCTCCTCTCCTCCCTTCTTTCCTCTCCCCTTTTTCCTCTGTCCTCTCCTCTCCCCTTTCCTCATTCCTCTCTCTCCTGTCCTCTTGCCACCCCTCTCTGCCTCACCCTTCCTCTTATTCTGTCCTCTTCTCCTGCCACCTACTCTCTTTTCTCCACCTTTCTTCTTTTCCCTCACTCCTCTCCTCTTTCCCCTCTCCTCTCCCCTTTCCTCACTCCTCTCTCTCCTGTCCTCTTGCCACCCCTCTCTGCCTATCCCTTCCTCTTATTCTGTCCTCTTCTCCTGCCATCTATTTTTTCTCCTTTCTTCTTTTCCCTCACTCCTCACTGCTCCACTCCTCTCCTTTTTCCCCTTTCCTCTCCTCTCCTCCCTGCTTTCCTCTCCCCTTTTTCCTCTCTCCTCCCCTTTCCTCACGCCACCCCTCTCTGCCTCTCCCTTCCTCTCATTCTGTCCTCTTCTCCTGCCACCTATTCTCTTTTCTCCTCCTTTCTTCTTTTTCTTCACTCCTCACTGCTTCACTCCTCTCCTTCTCCTATGATTCTATATTTTCTCTCCTTTCTTCTCCTCCTGCCATTACTCCCTCCTCTTCTTTCCACTGGCTCCTCTCCTAATTTTCTCGTCTCCTCTAGTTACCTTCCTCTTCTCTCCTCTCCTCCCTTCTTTCCTCTCTCCTCTCCTCTCCCCTTTCCTCTCCTCTCCTCTTTTTTTCTCCTCTCCCCCCTTCTTTCCTCTCCCCTTTTTCCTCTCCTCTCCTTTCACCTTTCCTCACTCCTCTCTCTCCTGTCCTCCTGCCACCTCTCTCTGCCTTTCCCTTCCTCTCATTCTGTCCTTTTCTCCTGCCACCTACTCTCTTTTTTCTCCTCCTTTCTTCTTTTCCCTCACTGCTCCACTCCTCTCCTCTCCCTTTTCCTCTCCTCCCTTCTTTCCTCTCCCCTTTTTCCTCTCTCCTCTCCCCTTTCCTCACTCCTCTCTCTCCTGTCCTCCTGCCACCTCTCTCTGCCTCTCCCTTCCTCTCATTCTGTCCTTTTCTCCTGCCACCTACTCTCTTTTTTTCTTTTCCCTCACTTCTCACTGCTCCACTCCTCTCCTTCTCCTATTATTCTATCTTTTCTCTCCATTCTTTCTTCTCCTCCTGCCACTGTCCTAATTTTCTCCTCTCCTCCAGTTATTTTTCCTCTTCTCTCCTCTCCTCCCTTCTTTCCTCTCCCCTTTTTCCTCTCCCCTTTCCTCTCCTCTTTTTTCTCCTCTCCTCTCCCCTTTCCTCTCCTCCCTTCTTTCCTCTCCTCTTTTTCCTCTCCTCTCCTTTCCTCACTCCCCTCTCTCCTGTCACCTCTCTCTACCTCTCCCTTCCTCTCATTCTGTCCCTTTCTCCTGCCACCTACTCTCTTTTCTTCTTTCCACTGGCTCCTCTCCTAATTTTCTCCTCTCCTCCAGTTACCTTTACTCTTTTCTCCTCTCCTCCCTTCTTTCTTTTCCTCTCCTTTCCCCTTTCCTCACTCCTCTCTCTCCTATCCTCCTGCCACCTCTCTCTCCTCTCCTCCCACATGGGGATACATGCTTTACAGAAACATTCATTTGTCAGGTGATTACTGAGACTCCAATTTTTCTCCGTAAAACACGTCAGGGACCACACGTTGCTCTTTTAAAGCTAAGACTGTTTTCAGAAATAAACTATTGAAGAGGAGGAGATGTGACGTGGAGTCCAGTGTCTGGTACCTACCTGAAAGTATCCTTTATCCTTGGCAGGTGAGGAGAAGACCGGCGAGTCCTCAGCGAGGAGTCTGACCTCAGTTTTGGAGTCACAGACAGAAAGCTGTGAAGTGGGGCAGGAAAACGACATTTTACAAAATCGCCACCCCAGACCCCCCAGCGTCGTACCATCGCCAGCTCTCTGCTCATCTCTACGGGATATCGAATCCCCTGACACCGCCACCCACAGTTCCTCTGAGATGTTCCTGTGCACCAAATGTGGGGACTTCTTCATGGACAAAGCCTCCTTCTTCAAACACAAGAGCACCCATAAATGTATGTGTGCTGACTGTGGCAAATCCTTCGCCTACAAGTCCGGCCTGGATGAGCACCGCAAAATGCACCGCGGCGAGAAGCTGTTCTCCTGCTCTGAGTGCGGCAAATCATTCACCCACAAGTCTGACATCGTGCGCCATCGGCGCGTCCACTCCGGCGAGAAACCTGTTTCCTGCTCGGAGTGCGGGAGGAGCTTTGCGCAGAAGTCGTATCTGATTCACCATCAGCATGTCCACACTGGGGAGAAGCCTTTTCTCTGCATGGAGTGCGGAAAATGTTTCTCGTACAGGCAGCACGTGGTGATCCATGGGAGGAGCCACTCAGAGGATAGGCCGTTTTCCTGCGGTGAGTGCGGGCGGAGTTTCAAGCAGAAGGCGTACTTGGCAGAGCACCAGAGACTTCACACGGAAGAAAAGCCATATTTCTGCTCGGAGTGCGGGAAGGGTTTTTCACAGAAACTCTCGCTGGTTAAACATCGGGTTGTACATACGGGTCAGACGCCGTTCTCCTGCATGGACTGTGGCAAGAGCTTCGCCCGCAAGCCTGACCTCTACAGGCATGAGAAGCGACACCAGGGGGAAAAGCCTTTCCCATGCCCAGAGTGCGGACGCCATTTTGCACACAAATCAGATCTAAAGAGACATGAGGTTATTCATACGAGGGAGAGGCCTTATTCATGTTCAGAGTGCGGGAAAAGTTACACACACAAAGCTTACCTGGTCCATCACCAGGGAAGTCACAGCATGGAAAGGAATCCTCCACCTCCTGAGAATGGTGATATCTTCACACAGGAACAATTGGGATCTAAAGAGGACCGGTCACAACTACACTTGTGCTAGGATTCTGCGATGCGGTCTTAAGGAAGAACTCTGGAGGAAAAAATGTGTTTAAAATCTGCTGGCACCAACCAGGGTTGCTGTTAGAAACCAGCCAACCTGACAGCCCCTCCCAAAAGAAAACACAGTTTACTATGCTTCAGTTATGACTGAACACAGTGATCGGTACCGATCAATCATTGTGTTCATTCAGAAAAGGTAAGGGCTGGTAAATGTGACATATTTTACTGGACCCTTCCCCCATTCCATCCCTAAGGATGGCATTGTGTGCTTGCAGCTGCCGGTGGGAAGGAGAGGAGAAGTGGGGGCACACAGGAGGGCCTAGGCAATGGGGGGGAAATGTATGATGTATAGGGAGGCTGTAGAATACGGTAGGGGGCAGTTAATAAATGTAAATATATATGTTAAAATTACCTTTTTAATGTTAAAAAAAATCCGAAGAATATATTTAAAAATGATATATATGTTTAAAAATATTTTTCATATATGTTGTAATATATAAAAAACGCTTTTCAACATGCAGTATATATATATATATATATATATATATATATAAATTATAATATATATATATGTATAGAGGTACAAGAGTGAAAGAGAACAGAGTCCAGGGAATGAATTGACGTTCCTGCTATAATGGTGCAGGAAACTGGCATCCGTGGCATGCTCCACATTAACTAAGTAAATAGACCTGTTTCAGGTCTATCTGTGCCAGTCTGGCTGAAAAAAGACCAAAGTCCATCCAGTTCAATCATAGAAGAAAAAAAGTTATAATCCTACCCCCACAGTTGATCCAGAGGAAGGCAAAAAACCCCCCAGCAAAGCATGATCCAATGTGCTCCTGCAGGGATCCCCCGAGAGGCAATCAGATATTCCCTGGATCAACTTTACCTATAAATGTTATATCCAGTTATATTCTGTGTATCCAAGAAAGAATCCAGGACTTTCCTACAGCAATCCACTGAGCTGGCCAGAACCAACTCTTGAGGGAGTCTATTCTACATTCTCACAGCTCTTACTGTGAAGAAACCTTTCCGTGTTTGGAGATTACATTTCTTTTCGTTCAGACGTAAAGAGCGCCCCCTTGTCCTCTGTGATGACCTCAGGGGGAATAACTCTACACCGAGTTCACTATATGAACCACTGATGTATTTATACATGGAGATCATATCCCCCCTTATGTATTATACATGGAGATCATATCCCCCCTTATGTATTATACATGGAGATCATATCCCCCCTTATGTATTATACATGGAGATCATATCCCCCCTTATGTATTATACATGGAGATCATATCCCCCCCTTATGTATTATACATGGAGATCATATCCCCCCTTATGTATTATACATGGAGATCATATCCCCCCTTATGTATTTATACATGGAGATCATATCCCCCCCTTATGTATTATACATGGAGATCATATCCCCCCTTATGTATTATACATGAAGATCATATCCCCCTTATGTATTATACATGAAGATCATATCCCCCTTATGTATTCTACATGGAGATCATATCCCCCTTATGTATTATACATGAAGATCATATCCCCCTTATGTATTCTACATGGAGATCATTCCCCCCCCCCCCTTATGTATTATACATGGTGATCATATCCCCCCTTATGTATTATACATGGAGATCATATCCACCCTTATGTATTATACATGGAGCTCATGTCCCCTCTTATGTATTATACATGGAAATCATGTCCCCCCTTATGTATTATACATGGAGATCATATCCCCCCTTATGTATTATACATGGAGATCATATCCCCCCTTATGTATTATACATGGTGATCATACCCCCCCTTATGTAATATACATGTAGATCATATCCCCCCTTATGTATTATACATGGAGATCATATCCCCCCTTATGTATTATACATGGAGATCATATCCCCCCCCTTATGTATTATACATGGAGATCATATCCCCCCTTATGTATTATACATGGTGATCATATCCCCCCTTATGTATTATACATGGTGATCATATCCCCCCTTATGTATTATACATGGTGATCATACCCCCCCTTATGTAATATACATGTAGATCATATCCCCCCTTATGTATTATACATGGAGATCATATCCCCCCTTATGTATTATACATGGTGATCATATCCCCCCTTATGTAATATACATGTAGATCATATCCCCCCTTATGTATTATACATGGAGATCATATCCCCCCCCTTATGTATTATACATGGAGATCATATCCCCCCTTATGTATTATACATGGTGATCATATCCCCCCTTATGTATTATACATGGAGATCATATCCCCCCTTAATCTCCTCTTCTCAAGTGAGAATAAATTTAGTTCCTCTAATCCTCATAGCTGAGCTCCTCCATGCCTCTTATCAGTTTGGTTGCCCTTCTCTGTACTTTCTCCAGTTCTCCAATGTTCTTTTTGTGAATTGGTGTCCAAAACTGAACTGCATATTCCAGATCAGGTATTACTAATGATTTGTACCGGGGGGAAGGGGGTAATATGATATATCTCTCTCTCTCTGAAGTCTATACCTCTTTTAATACAAGAAAGGATTTTGCTTGCCAACACAGCATAGAACAGGGAGTGAATAGTCTCAATCTCCTCCGTTTTTTTATGTTTAGAAGAACAGTGCAAGTGCTATGCTTGTGCCACTCTTTATTAACCACTTCCCGTCCAGCCCATGTAGATAAACGGCCGGCTGGGAGCGCTGCCAAAGTGGGTGGACGTTTCTAAATGTCCCCCCCCCCCGCATCCATTGCTTGTGCGCAGGATCGCGCGGCACCGTGATCAGTGAACACAGATTGCTGTACAGGACCTCTGTGTGAGGTTCCGATTCATGTGATCGCTGGCCAATCATAAAGTCTAAAGAGGAGCACATTCCTATAGAGATCAGCTCAGATGAGTCATAAACACTAATACAGAAGCAATTCACAGATCCAGATAGGTATGAAAAAAGTAGGTGCGATCATTAACCACTTCCCGTCCGGCCCATGTATGTAAACTGCTGGACGGGAGCAGTACAGGTGTGGGTGGCCGTTTATAAACGTCCTCTCCACTTCCCTGCCTGTGCGCACGGCAGCGCAATCCGATGCCGATACAGATCGCTGTACAGGACCTCAGTGTGCGGTCCCGATCATGTGATCACTGGCCAATCAGTGATCACATGAACAGTAGTAAACAAGATGTTACTTCCTGACATCATTGCTTACTACTTGTGAAATCTGTGAATGATCACAGAGATCACATGATACAAGCCCATTCACAACAGCCTTGTACCATGTGACAAGCTGTGACCAATCACAGCTCGCACAGTATTTCTCAATGGCTGCAGGAAGGCAGCCAGAGAGAAGGAGAAATGATTGCTTTTACAGCCTTTATGGGTGTACAAGCAATCATTGTAAAAAAAGAAAAAACAAAATCACCCCCCACAAGTAGTACAGTGTCACTATGGTGACACTGTACTGCTAGGGTGACAGTATGTTAAAAAAAAAAGCCCAAATAAATAATAATATGAAAAAATTAAATAAAAATGTAAAAAATGTTCTTGAAAAATTATAATTTTTGGTTATAAACTAATTTGGGTTTTTTTTTTTCACTAAAAAGGTAGATAAATACATTTTGGCCAAGATTTATGAAGAAAGATTATTTATTTGCGAAAAGAAAAACACTTTTTTTCACAATTTTTGGATTTTTCATTTATATAGTGGAAAAAAATTAAAATCCCAGTGGTGAATAAATACCACCAAGATAAAGTTTTATGTCTCAAAAAAATGCTAAAAAATTCATATGGGTACAGTGTCGCATGACCGCGCAATTGTCATTCAAAGTGTGATAGCGCTGAAAGCTGAAAATTGGCCTGGACAGGAAGTGGTTTAGGATGATAAAGAATGTGATTTGACCATACAAGAAGTATTTATTGATATATATACTGCTGCAGGGCAGCACTGGTGCGCAGGATCACCTATATATACGTCATTCTTCATTTCTGGGTAGGGGGCGCGTGTGAGCCGCGCCGCCATTCACGTCTGTGGATGTCAATCACTGGGTCCCGGCCAGTAATTAGCCACCGGCGCCCAGTGATTACCGAGCATTTCTGACGGGGAGGAAGATTGTTTTGTTTACAAACAATCTTCCTCCCTGTCAGCTCCTGCACACTGCACAGCACAGCCATCATGATCAGTGTGCTTACAGTGAAGCACACACCCCCTGCCCCCTAGTAAAACACTCCCAGCACACAGTTAACCCTTTGATTGCCCCTCACATTAACTCCTTCCTGCCCAGTGTCATTAGTACAGTGTCAGTGCTTTTTTTTTAAGCGCTAATCACTGTTTTGGTGTCACTGGGGATGTCAGTGACACCAAGTTAGTTCTTCCCCAGTATCAGAATGTCCACCGCAGTCCCGCTAAAATTTGCTGATCGCCACCATTACTAATAGAAAAAGAAAAATCCCAGTATATATACCGCCATTTGTAAACGCTATAACTTTCACGTACACCAATTAATTTACACATATTGGGATTTTTTTTAGCGTAGACACGGAGCAGAATACATTTTGGCCGAAATTTATGACGAAATTTGATGTTTTAAATTTTTTTACTGGGCATGTTTAACCACTTCAAGTCCAGACACTTTCACCCCCTTCCTGTCCAGGCCAATTTTCAGCTTTCAGCGCTATCGCACTTTGAATGACAATTGCGCGGTCATGCAACACTATACCCATAGGAATGTTTTAGCATTTTTTTGAGACAGATAAAGCTTTATTTTGGTGGTATTTATTCACCACTGGGATTTTTATTTTTTTTACTGTATAAATGAATAAAAAGGGTTTTTCTTAAACAATTTTGCAAATAATATTTCATCATAAATCTTGGCCAAAATTTATTCAGTTATCTTTTTAGGAAAAAAAAAAATAACCCAAATTAGTTTATAACCAAAAATTATAAATTTTAAAAAATGTTGTTTACATTTTTATTTTTTTATATTATTATTTATGCTTTTTTTCACATACTGTCACCCTAGCAGTACAATGTTACCATGGTGACACTGTACTACTTGTGGGGGGTGATGAAGATTTTTTTTTTTTACACTGACTGCTTTTACACCTATAAAGGCTGTAAAAGCAATAACTTCTCCTCTCTGGCTGCATTCCTGCAGCCATTGAGAAATACTGTGCAAGCTGTGATTGGTCACAGCTTGTCACATGGTACAAGGCTGTAGTGAATAGCCCTGTACCATGTGATCTCTGATCATTCACAGATTTCACACGTAGTAAGCAATGATGTCAGAAGTGACATCTTGCTTACTAGTCTGCATGTGATCACTGATTGGCCAATCAGTGATCACATGATCGGGACCTCGCTCAGTGGTCCCGTATGACAATTGGTGTTCTGGAGGACACAGCGGGCACCGGATCGCTGTGCTGCGTGCTCCCAGGGAGCACGCACAAGCAGGGGGCGGGGTGGCCGTTTATAAAGAGCCACCCGCCCCTGCACTGCCACCGTCTGGCCGTTTACATACAACGGCCCGACGGGAGGTGGTTAACAGCAAAAAGTCCAAAATATTTTCTTTGCTCACAATTGTCGTTCTTTTTTGCTTAAAAAAATGCAGAGCTGATCAAATACCACCGAAAAAAGCTCAATTCGTGGGAAAAGCAGGATGCAAATTTCATGTGGGTGCAGCGTCACATGACCGCACACGTCAGTTAAAGTAACGCAGCGCCGTAACGCAAAAAATGGCCTGGTCACGAAGGAGGGGGGAATCCTTAGAAGGGCGAGGGGTTAAATGGGACTCTGAGGGCTGACGTTCATTTTAATATTTACAAATATTTTGATGGATTTTGTCATTTGTTGCAAGTATCTTGTGGACCGTTCCAGAACCTGGTAAATCTCTCTCTCTGGAAAAGAACCATTGCTACGGAGATCAATCATCATCCTTCATATATGACAACAGCAGGGCGAAACGCGTCAGAGGGGCGTGGCCTGGATGGAGTCTGGGCTGAGGCTGCTTTTACTTCTGATAACTGCTGGGTTTTGTTGGCTGTGCGACACCTGGAATGTTTCCCTTCCCTGTGCTTCCACCTATTGGGCCAAGGCGAGCTCTTTCCTAGCCTGCGCTCCCGGCGGGTGTTCCCAGACTTGGGGAGATAGGAACCTGGAGCGGCTCCCCGTATCTTTTCTGTTGCATCACTCCAATTAGGTAGAACTATATGCCATAACCGCTGCGGCTTGTCCTTTTTTTTTTATTTTCCATTACTCTTTCCCCGTTTTCATGCTGATTACTCCATTGAAAATCTATGCAAAAGAAATAAACATGTTGAAAAGGTTATTCATATTTTACCTATTAAATTATTGTACAGCTTGAATAACAATAAGAAAATATAAAACAATAAAAAATATAATAATAGGATTAATAAAAAAAAATAATAATAAGATTAATAAAAAAATAATAGGATTACTGGCTCTCACTGATATAATGCAGCGCAGTTCTCAATGTGACTAATAGAGGGAGCGCGAGTCCCCCTCAGAGTGATCCTCTGTGTACAATGCATTTCTCCCTCTAGTTGAGCCGCATTACCCAAATTCAGCCACAAGATGTCAGTATGACTGGATGCTCACTATACTGTATAGAAATAGCTGTGAACTTTATTGACAACATCCTCTGAGGACAACAGTGGAGAGATGGCAGCTTGTAGTGGATATGGGTTCAGGGGAGGTAAGAATGAGGTTCATTATTAGATGATTGTCTGGGAGAAATCTTAGAGGTCCCTGTGTAGGGCAGGAGGTGCCTTACTTTAGTGTGCTATGGGAAACCTATATATATATATATATATATATATATATATATATATATGTATATATATATATATATATATACACTAATTATATGGTATATACATCGGATGCAGAGGGCAACACCAAGATATTACTGGTCAATGGCCCAATCATATGCATTGATGGGTCTTTGGGAACCATTTATAGGTGGTCACACAATATGATGTCTTCTTCTACACCCAGATGCGTCATCCCCTCTAGTCCACATCTGCAAACGAACTGGACGACTTACCACCACTGGATGACACAGGGTACATGGAGGGTTCTTTTTTTATCAAGCCCCTCCTTGTACATTTGGCCATGGATGAGGTTACTATTCTTCTACATCATGAATGTCATGAACGTCCTCCTCGTATCTCTATACATTTTGAGCTGCTGGAGGAGTCTTTTGAAACCTTCTCCGTTTTAGATTCTTGAGTCTAAGAGGCCATTGAATGAAACCTTTTCTATTTTAGCATCTTTTATGTTAGGTTGCGAAAAACATCTGACCTGTTCTGTGTCTAGACCAGCAGAAGATCGGAAAGGAACGGAGTAACATGATAGAGATCCTAGACCTCACCCTGGAGATCATCTACCTGCTGACTGGAGAGGTGAGGAGGATTCTGGGAGGTCACATGACATCACCCTTATCTCTATTAATACAACACAGACCTGACCGGAGAGGTGAGGAGGATTCTGGGAGGTCACATGACATCACCCTTATCTTTATTAATGAAACACAGACCTGACCGGAGAGGTGAGGATGATTCTGGGAGGTCACATGACATCACTCTTATCTCTATTAATAACACACAGACCTGACATGAGAGGTGAGGAGGATTCTGGGAGGTCACATGACATAACTTTTATCTCTATTAATAAATCACAGACCTGACCGGAGAGGTGAGGAGGATTCTGGGAGGTCACATGACATCGCTCTCATCTCTATTAATAACACACAGACCTGACCAGAGGGGAGGAGGATTCTGGGAGGTCACATGACATCACTCTCATCTCTATTAATAAAACACAGACCTGACCGGAGAGATGAGGAGAATTCTGGGAGGTCACATGACATCACTCCTATCTCTATTAATAAAACACAGACCTGACCGGAGAGGTGAGGAGGATTCTGGAAGGTCACATGACATCACTCTTATCTCTATTAATAAAACACAGACCTGACATGAGAGGTGAGGAGGATTCTGGGAGGTCACATGACATCACTTTTATCTCTATTAAAAAATCACAGACCTGACCGGAGAGGTGAGGGGGATTCTGGGAGGTCACATGACATCACTCTCATCTCTATTAATAAAACACAGACCTGACCGGAGAGGTGAGGAGGATTCTGGGAGGTCACATGACATCACTCTTATCTCTATTAAAAAAACACAGACCTGTCTGGAGAGGTGAGGAGGATTCTGGGAGGTCACATGACGTCACTCTTATCTCTATTAATAAAACACAGACCTGACATGAGAGGTGAGGAGGATTCTGGGAGGTCACATGACATCACTCATCTCTATTAATAAAACACAGACCTGACCGGAGAGGTGAGGAGGATTCTGGGAGGTCACATTCTGAGTATATTGACCTTCTTATATTATGTTGATATTCAGGATTACATAGTAGTAAAGAGGACATCTGTAACGCTCAGCAGCCCTTCCCGTACATCTGAAGGATGGAATGGAGACCAGAGCCCAGTCCTGATGCTTTCTCCTTCTTTGCTGACATCAAGGAGATACAACAACAAAAAGATCCTAGAAGTCGCCCAGAAGATCATTGATCTGCTGACAGGAGAGGTGAGCGGTGCCGGGAATTCTGGGACATTCTCCAGTAACAGACAAGGGATGTGTCTGGATGGTGACTGTATCATTGTGTGTGTCAGGTTCCTATAAGGTGTCAGGATGTCAGTATTAGTTTCTCGACGCAGAGGAGGGAGTACATGGAGAAACACAAGGACCTCTACAAGGACGTCATGATGGACAATCAGCCGCCCCTCACATCACCGGGTAAGAGGAGACTTTATTGTAAAGGAGAGAGCAGTATTGAGGGTCCACCTAGATCCCCCATCATCTGGTAAACACATAGAAACAATGGATTCAGTCAGTGTGTGTGTTTCCTGCAGATGGATCCAGGAATGGGAACCCACCAGAGACATGTCCCCGTCCTTTGTATTCCCGGGACTCCACACTGGAAGATCACACCATCCCTCACCATCATCAGGTAGATGGATCCAGTAATGGGAACCCACCAGAGAGATGTCCCTGTCCTCTGTATTCCCGGGATTCCACACAGGAAGATCACACCACCCCTCACCACCATCATCAGGTAGATGGATCCAGTCATAAGAACCCACCAGAGAGATGTCCCCGTCCTCTGTATTCCTGGGATTCCACACAGGAAGGTCACACCATCCCCCACCATCATCAGGTAAATAGAAGTGATTGTCCTAATTTCTTATCCACTTTCTGAGGTGCAGTCTAAATTCATTCAGGTTAATTTTTGTTCTATTTTTTTTTTCATCAAGAATAAAACGGTGACTAATTTTGAAGTGGAAGCTACGAATGAAGAGTCACATGTGAGGGTCGAGGAGCTGTGTAAGAAGGAAGAAATTTCTCCGGAGATCAGCCCAGGTGAGTAATAAACATTAAATTCAGAGAAGAGTCCCAGATTCTCCTTGCTTGATCTCCACCACGCTCTCTTCTGCTCCCCCCCAATAAAAAGTAATGGGGAGATAGCTGGTGCCCAGTTCCGTGTTTTACTAGTTCTGTTCTTCGGACAGATTAGATCCTAGTGATTGTGGGAACGTTCCTTGGGGATAAAGCATTGCACCTTTTATTGGAAGGTTGGCTGGAAGCCAGTCCGGAGACTAGCAGAGTGGCAGGGGCGACTATTGAGCAGAGTTGAGAGGGGTATACAAATTTTGTAGCATCATTTGTGATGAATTGCAAAGGTGAGAGTCTAATTGGTGGATGGACAGGTAGTCAAGGTGAGGTGTTCCTAGGTCATCAGTGGTCTCCTGTGTTAGAACAAGGCTGATTGTGGAATGGTCACACAACTGGATTTTCAGATATTCTGCTTGTGAGGGAAGAAGATAACTGAGCTGTGGGGATATCAGGGAGTGTGTTGGAAGGTGAGGGGGTAAGATAATCACCCACAGTTTCGCCATTTCTACTTAAAGGACTGTCTTCACCTGAGTGGGTGCTCATCTGTCCAGGATCCACTCCTCCCATACCTGTCCACATACCATCATAGGAAGCTGCTGAAATAATGTAATTGTTCCAGCACAATTGAGGACACTCCACCCACCTCTTCTCATTGACGCGTTTTGCCTCCCCCCACCGCTTGGCCTTAAAGTGATTCTAAAGGATAAATTTTTTCAACTAACAAACATGCTATAATCACCTGCTCTGTGAAATGGTTTTGCATGGAGAAGCCTTGATCTCCTCTTCTCAGGTACCCCGCTGGCACTTCTGGCTCTGCCCCACCCCAGTTGAGTGCCCCCCGTGGCAAGCCACGTGCTCTGGGGGCACGTGCGCCATGCACCCTCCTCACTGGTTATGATTGACAGCCAATGGTTCTCGCTGCTGTGTCTGAACTAATGAGGATGAAAAAAGCTGAGAAAGCCTCTTCACTTGTGCACAGCCCTGGATTGAGATCGGGGTCAGGTACGTATAAAGGGGGTGGGGGGAGGACGCACCCTGAAGGTTTTTTTTGTGCCTTAATGCAAAGAATGCATTAAGATAAAAATCCCTTCAGCCTTTACAACCACTTTAATTATAAAGCTCTAGGATTATTTTCTAGCAGGAGGTGAAATGCGTCAGTCGGCTCAAAAACTAGTAAATGATGGACTGAAAATTATTTAGTACCATATTACAGGCAGTCCCCGAGTACCAACACCTGACTTACATATGACTCGTACTTAAAGTGGAATTCCACCTGAAAAATAAAAAAAAGTCAGCAGAAACAAAAACTGTAACTGCTGACTTATAAATGAAATACAGCCACTCACCTGTCCCTCGGTCCAGCGGTGTCCTCACCACCGCTGGTTTCACCGGCAGTCTTCTCTCCCCGGCGCCGGCATCTTCAGTGTGGGCACCCGGCTGTGACAGCTTGCGGCTTCACTGTGCATGCGTGAGAAGCTCTGCGCTTTGTGAATGGCCCCGTAGTCTTCTGGGACCCATCATGTGTCCCAGAAGACTACAGGGAGGGACGGTAGGAGGACAACGTCTGCTTCCGATCGCCTAGGCGATAGCATCAGAAGTGGGAGAGGGTACCTGTCAGTCAAATTCGGGTACCCGCTCCCCAAAGGTCCCATTCCTTAATAGGGAACGGGGGACAAAGCCTTAAAGCAAAATTTCCCCTTTTGGGTGGAGCTCTGCTTTAAGAACAAAGGCAGCGTGACGTCCCAGAAACCATTTTGCTGCCACCAACTGTCCAGCAGACCTGTCAGCAATCCCACATCAGTGCATGGCCAGTTAAACAATTCCTAGGACTTCATCCATTTTCACTGTGATATTCATAAGGGGATAGCCAAAGAAGAAAACAAATTTACTAGGCCATACAGTATGGAACTTTACATCAGATGAATACAGAAGGAAGACCCCTCAAATTGATCATTTCTGCCTATACAGCCATTTATGAAGACGCTGAACGTTTTTTTATTTTAACTCTTTGATTTTAATATGATTGCAATATGTTCACCCTGCCAATGTCAACCTTTTTCATGATCTAAGTGATCAAATAAATACACAATTGCATTCACCTTTGTAGTGACAAATTACTCTGTGTAGGATTTAATTAACCACTTTCCAGGCGGCTCTGCACTAGTCAACTGCCAATTTTTGTTTTCCAGTATTACTAGGTTGATAATCCACACTTTTATATAAGTGAGCCGGAGATATTACTCAGATAGGGTTTTCATATCAATTTGGATGGCTTTTTTTCTTTTTGCATGGCCAGTTAACCCTTCTCTCTGCTATCCAAATCTTAGAAATATTTTTTTTTCAGCCGGAGTTACACTTAAAAAATTTACCTGTTCCAACGTACACACAAATTCAATTTAAGAACAAACCTACAGAACCTATCTTGTTCGTAACTCGAGGACTGCCTGTATATAGCAAAAAAAGAGATAAGAGGAGAACAAACATATAAGATCAGTGAATACAATCATGTATGATTAAATGTTTGACCAATTCAGCGATGAACACAAATGAAAATAGGATACGAATGACCCTTTATACCTTTCTAGCATCATTGAAATCATTTGTAGTTATGAGTTGTAAGATGGTGGATCATGGCAGGATTTTGAATACATGTGAATGAAATCGGTGTTGCACCATGTACAGTTGTGTTCAAAATAATAGCAGTGTGTTGAAAAAAGTGAATAAAGCTCAAAATCCTTCTAATAGCTTTTATTTCCATACACACAAATGCATTGGGAACACTATACATTCTATTCCAAATCAAAACATGAAGAAAAATATATCAAATTTGTGTTGTTCCTCTAAAAAAATTGAAGAAAAGTGAATATTAGACTGTTCAAAAAAATAGCAGTGTTTGTATTCTTCTTTACAAACTCAAACATTCACTATATAAACTGAAAAATGTTTGAAGATTTTGCTTTACTTTGAATCACTTAATTAATATTTAGTTGTATAAGCACTGTTTCTGAGAACTGCTGTACATCTGTGTTGCATGGAGTCAACCAACTTCTGGCACCTGTGAACAGGTATTCCAGCCCAGGATGATTGGACTACATTCCACAGTTCTTCTCTATTTCTTGGTTTTGCCTCAGAAACTGCATTTTTGATGTCACCCCACAAGTTTTCTATTGGATTAAGATCCGGGGATTGGGCTGGCCACTCCATAATGTCAATCTTGTTGGTCTGGAACCAAGATGTTGCACGTTTACTGGTGTGTTTGGGGCCGTTGTCTTGTTGGAACACCCATTTCAAGGGCATTTCCTCTTCAGCATAAGGCAGCATGACCTCTTCAAGTATTTTGATGTATTCAAACTGATCCATGATCCCTGGTATGCGATAAATAGGCCCAACACCGTAGTATGAGAAACATCCCCATATCATGATGCTTGCGCAACCATGCTTCACTGTCTTCACAGTGTACTGTGGCTTGAATTCAGTGTTTGGGGGTCGTCTGACAAACTGTCTCCGGCCACTAGACCCAAAAAGAACAATCTTACTTTCATCAGTCCACAAAATGTTGCGCCATTTTTCTTTAGGCCAGTCAATGTGCTCTTTGGCAAATTGTAACCTCTTCAGCACATGTCTTTTTTTCAACAGTGGGACTTTGCGGGGGCTTCTTGCAGATAGCTTGGCTTCACATAGGTGTCTTCTAATTGTAACAGTACTCACAGGTAACTTTAGACCTTCTTTGATCTTCCTGGAGCTGATTGTTGTCTGAGCCCTTGCCATTTTGGCTATTCTTCTATCCATTGGAATGGTAGTTTTTCGCTTTCTTCCACATCTTTTAGGTTTTGGTTGCCATTTTAAAGCATTTGCAATCATTTTAGCTGAGCAGCCTATCATTTTCTGCACTTCTTTATATGTTTCCCCTCTCCAATCAACTTTTTAATCAAGGTACACTGTTCTTCTGAACTATGTCTGGAACGACCCATTTTCCTCAGAATTTCAGAGAGAAATGCACTGTAACGAGCATGTACAACATTTGCTGCCTTCCTTCCTTAAATAAGGGCAATAATTGCCACCTGTTTTTCAAAGAATGAATGACCTCACTAATAGAACTCCACACTGCTATTATTTTGAACATGCCCCTTTCAATTAGTGATTCAATTACACAGAATCAGCAGCATGCATGTCATGACTATTGGATCTGTTGGATTTCTATTACTCTTCTGCACCTGCTAGTAAATTATTTGCCATGTAGAAATATAATTTCTACCAAAAACAGTGATTGATCAGGTTAGTGATGTATGACTGCTATTATTTTGAACACAACTGTATGAGTATACCTTAATAGTGAGTAAAAATTCTTCATCTCCAGGAGTTGGATGGGAGACCAGCGAATCTTCACACTCATTTCCGAGATGTAAAACAGAAGACGTGTCCAAATTCTTCATAGAAATCGGCATTGCCCCCAAGGGACAACTCAGTTCATCTCTAGATTGTAACTCAGAAGATGAGAACATTACATTTGGCTCTTCAGAAGACAAACCTCCTAATCCCAAACTTCATCCAGGTTTCCCCAGTGCCCATCTGTCACCGGGTCCTGCTACACGTGGAGGACATTCTTTTGAAAACACAAATACATTTGGCTCTTTAGAAGACAAACTTCCTAATCCCAATTTTCATCCAGGACAACCCAGTGCCCATCTAGCTTTTGAAAACACGAATACATTTGGCTCTTTAGAAGACAAACCTCCTAATCCCAATTTTCATCCAGGACACCCTAGTACCCATCTGTCTCCAATTCCCTCTAAGTGTGGTGGGTCTCCTCTAAAAAACAGGGATACATTTGGCTCTTTAGAAGACAAACCTCCTAATCCCAATTTTCATCCAGGACACCCCAGTGCCCATCTAGCTTTTGAAAACACGAATACATTTGGCTCTTTGGAAGACAAACCTCCTAATCCCAATTTTCATCCAGGACACCCTAGCACCCATCTGTCACCAATTCCCTCCAAGTGTGGTGGGTCTCCTCTAAGAAACATGGATACATTAGGCTCTTCAGTAGACAACGCTCCCAATCCTAATCTTCATCACGGACTCCCTAGTGCCCATCTGTCACTGGGGCCCCCTATATGTGGCGGGCATCTTCCTAAAATTGCAGATACATTTGGCTCTTCAGTAGACACATCTCCTAATCCCAATCTTCACCCAGGACTCCCCAGTGCCCAGCTGTCAATGGACCCCCCTATATTTGGCAGGCGTCCTCATGAAAACATAGATACATTCAGCTCCTCAGAAGACACACCTCCAAATCCCAATCTTCATCCAAGACTCTCCTGTGCTCATCTATCACAGGATCCTCCTACATATGGTGAGCATCCTCCTGAAAACATGGGTACAGTTACAGATTCTCGAGCCGTTGACGCCTTGTTTGTTTGTTCAGGATGTGTTAAATGGTTTTTGTTAAAGTTGCCTCCAGAAGAATATCAGACCATCAACTCCCACAAGATTCCGTTTCTCTGTCCAGATTGTGGTAAGCGTATCACACAAGATAGGGGTCTTCATAGGCCTCGGAAAACGTACAAGGAAACCTACGAGTGTTCAGAGTGTGGAAAACGTTTTGACTTCAACTCTGAACTCATCAGACATCGGCTCACCCACACGGGAGAGAAGCCGTACCAGTGTGTTGAGTGTGGGAAAAGATTTCGTCAGCGCGGGTCTCTCCGTGAACACCAGAAAATGCACTATGGGGACAAACCATTTTCCTGTTCCGAATGCGGCAGTTGTTTCACACGCAAAGTATTTCTCCTCAACCACCAGCGTACTCACACGGGGGAGAAACCTTTTTCCTGTTCGGAGTGTGGGAGATGTTTTGCACAGGAGGCAGTCCTTATCCGACATCAAGTGGTCCATACTGGGGTGAAGCCATTTACCTGTGTGGACTGCGGCAAGAGCTTTGCCCATAGGTCCAGTTTTATGACACACCGGAGGATCCACACTGGCTTTGAACCCTACCCCTGTTCCGAGTGTGGAAAGCGCTTCAAGCAGAAGTCCTACCTGGTGGACCATTTTAGGCTTCATACTGGAGAGAAGCCGTACGGCTGTGCTGAGTGCGGGGAGCGTTTTACCCGGAGGCTCTTCCTACGGAAACACGAGCAGGTCCACACAGGGATGACGTGGTTTCCCTGTCTTGAGTGTGGCAAAAAGTTTAAAGAGAAACGCCTTCTCAACAGACACCAGAAGATTCACTCCACCGACAAGCCATTTTCTGCTCCATCAGAGTCCCAAAACTCAGAACAAGACTCAGAACCCACCAGACACTGGAGAACTCATGCCGTTCAGGAGCCATCTTCAGGTCCCGAGAGAAGGCACCCTTTTACACTGGAATGAACGTGGAAGGTCACACATACGACCTGGGGTGGAGGATTCTTAAGAGTGATGGACACGTTATTTATAAAGCGTTAAAAGAAAAAGATTTGTTTTTATAAACATTGTACTAAATTACTGTAGCCCCTTGAAAAGTTCTGCACGGCATCCTGTAACTTTCACTAAACCCATCACTTTTTTCTTGCTATTTAAATGACTTTCTGTAGTGAATTCAAATCGGCAACTCGGTGTAGTCTGTAAAATCCAAATCTTTATTGGCTACATAGTAAAACACACTAGTAACAAGTTAACGCGTTTTGGCTGTGACAGCCTTCCTTATAGCAGTGTGTGCTATGAGGAAGGCTGTCAAGGCTGAAACACGTTAACTTGTTACCAGTGTGTTTCAGAACGTAGCCAATAAAGATTCTGATTTTACAGACTACAGTGAGTTGCCGGCTTGAATTTACTATGGATCTGATTGTCGGAGTGCGGGAGCACTATAGCCAGGGCATCGGTCTTCAGCCATCAGAAGCTGAACTTGCTGTTGACCATGGGTATTGTTTACCTGCCCCTGACTTTCTAGTTTTCCTGATTTCATCAGTAGAAAGTAATACTACTTTAAGAAGGGTCCATCCTTTAAAGGCACGTCTATGTCAACCAAGGTACCCCAGAGGGTACCTAGGGTGCTCCAAAAATAATTGATAGGATGAGAGCACCACAAGAACTTGAATGAGGCCAGTAAGAAGTTCTCTTTAACCCCATAAACAGAAAACGCATTTCAGGGGCTTAAAACTTCCCCTTCCTCAGGGTTTGGAAACTGTCAATAGATTCAAAGAGATACTGGTAAATGGTTGTAAATCAAATGGATACTGAGGCTGTGTTTTGGGTTGCTAGAAAAACTCTGAGTATTGTCCAGTATCTCTTTGAATCTTTTGCCAGTGTCCAAGCCCTAAGGAAGGGAGAGTTTTGTACCCCTGAAATGCATTGGATGGTTTTAAACATTTTTATTGGACTCATTCAAGTTCTTGTGGCACTCTCATCCTTTAAAAGCTTTTCGGACTACTCCAGGGACCCTCTGATGGAGAGCTGCCTCTAAATGTTGTGATTTTATCTCAAAGTAGTGCTACTTTTGGATTGGACGAGGTGTGGTGGTGACGTTACAGTCTCAACGTAGTCCAATCAGAGAACACCTTGCATTCACTGAGAAAAATGCAATGCAACCTTTGACTGACACCTGTACTGAGTGAGCAACTCATTTTGTTCATTATGCAGCAGGGCAGCCAGGGGACCCCGAAGGCAATGGCAGTGCATACTACAGCGATTTCCAGCTTCCAGTGGGATCCCACAGGTATGGCTCATACATACAAACGTTGGTCCTTGCTGGACCAATGTAACTGTGCTATAAAATGGAATTCAGATTTAAGGGGTAAAACATTCTCCAGTCCATTTACAACCCCCCCCCCCCCAGAACCCCAAATACGTACGCACTGTCCTAGTCACCAACGCTTACCCCTCCACGATCTGCACCTTTCCCCATAAAACATCCTGGTTTTAAAAGAGACGTGAGCACGGGGTAGTGATAGGCTCATGCAGCTGTCTACCAGGAGCTGGGAGGAGAAAGAGGAGGCATGGCTTGGCAGGCACTGTTTGTTTCAATGGACACACACAGCCCTGGTCAGAGTGCCTCCTTTGCAGATTACATAGTTACATAGTTAGTCCGGCTGAAAAAAGACAAAAATCCATCCAGTTCAACAAACCAGATGGCTAGGCAATTGAGACACCCACAAATAGTGAGGTGGGATCAGCCAGGCAAACCAAGTAAGGTGTATTTTCAAGGAAGCAGACTATAGATTAGAGGTAAGTCCAGACTTATGGAACTCATTTTTTTTTAAAAACATGGGTTTTGTATAACTTTAAGATCTCCTTAACTTGGGAGTTTAGCGCTCCACCAGCAGAGGATAAGGACACGGGGAGGAAGAGAGAAGGGTAGAAAAGAATATGGACACTAGGGCCCTGATTCACTATTGGGCGTGGGCGCATATTTATGGGCTTAAGCCCAATTTTCATGGGCGTCCGTCCATTTTTGACCCTGCAACCTAATTCACTAGTGAGCAGAGCCCATAAGCAGACGCCCAATCTAATTCACAAAAAGACACACGCCCGGAATCAGACTCACAAAAGCAGACTTGCTAAGAAGCACGTCTAACACCATGAAAAATCACTGTAGAGACATGTTCACTTAGAAATTTGCTTTGCCAAATATCAGGACTTCACTTTAAACAATATCTGCTATTTCCAAAAAAATTAAGAATGTGTTAAAAATCGTTTTTCTCAAGGAAATCGACACAGTAAAAATCTAGATGCCCGTGCAGTGTCTTTGGCAGATAGAACTGAGCATGTGCAGAACACATTTTAGTCCTCTGCCATGGGCGTTTGCTTTTTAGCCACTGACTAATAGTGAATCTGATTGTGGATTCCTCTGACAGCCGACACTCGGTCGCGACTACTGTGTTTAATAAACAGCATTAAGCATATCTTCATGTAATCTAATTAGATTTCCTTCGTTTTAGTGATTATATTTTTGTTTCTTATCCTTTATAATTATTTCTGTTATGATTTTACTTATTTTGAAGGTCTAGATAAAATTTATTTTGAAAGCTGAATGTAAAAATAAAGGTCCGCAATAAAAAAAAAAAAAAAAAAAATAACAGCGTGGGTCCCCCCTCTCATCCATACCAAGCCCTTCGGGTCTGGTATGGATATCAAGGGGGAACTCCATGCTGAAATTTAAAAAAAAAACAGCGTGGGTCCCCCTCAATATCCATACCAGACCTTTATCCGAGCATGCAGCCCGGCAGGTCAGGAAAGGGGGGGGGGGGGACGAGCGAGCGCCCCCCCCCCTCCTGAACCATACCAGGCCACATGCCCTCAACATGGGGGGGGTGCTTTGGGGCAGGGGGGCTCCCCCCCCAAAGCACCTTGTCCCCATGTTGATGAGGACAAGGGCCTCTTCCCCACAACCCTGGCCGGTGGTTGTGGGGGTCTGCGGGCGGGGGGCTTATCAGAATCTGGAAGCCCCCTTTAACAAGGGGGCCCCCAGATCCCGCCCCCCCCCCCCTACGTGAATGATTCTGCGGTACACGGTCCGCAGACTCATTCACAAAAAAACTAAGTGTGGTGTAAAAAAAACACAGTACAGGGTCTTTGACAAGTCCTTTATTAAAACAATGTCCCCCGAAGTAGATCCAACGTCAATCACGGCGGCGGCGGCAGGGACCCGAAAAAAGAAAAAAAAAAAAGGTTCCGCTCCAGTCTGAGGCTTCCAGCCTAGTGAAGAAGAGGCTAGCTGACAGTTCTTATATAGGTATGGGGCGGGGCCAGCCGGGCACATCATCCCCGCCCCTTACCTATTTGAGAAATGTCACCCTGTCTCTCCACTGAGGCTAACTAGCTGAATGCAGGAGACAGTCTGACATTTCTTATATAGGTATGGGGCGGGGCCAGCCGGGAACAGCAAGCATGTGACATGGGGCGGGTCACTCAGATGATGTCCCCGGCTGGCCCCGCCCCATACCTATATAAGAACTGTCAGCTAGCCTCTTCTTCACTAGGCTGGAAGCCTCCGACGGGAGCGGAACTTTTATTTTTTTTTTCGGGTCCCTGCCGCCGCCGCGATTGACGTTGGATCTACTTCGGGGGACATTGTTTTAATAAAGGACTTGTCAAAGACCCTGTACTGTGTTTTTTTACACCACACTTAGTTTTTTTGTGAATGAGTCTGCGGACCGTGTACCGCAGAATCATTCACGTAGGGGGGGGGGGGCGGGATCTGGGGGCCCCCTTGTTAAAGGGGGCTTCCAGATTCTGATAAGCCCCCCGCCCGCAGACCCCCACAACCACCGGCCAGGGTTGTGGGGAAGAGGCCCATGTCCTCATCAACATGGGGACAAGGTGCTTTGGGGGGGGAGCCCCCCTGCCCCAAAGCACCCCCCCCATGTTGAGGGCATGTGGCCTGGTATGGTTCAGGAGGGGGGGGTGCTCGCTCGTCCCCCCCCCCTTCCCTGACCTGCCGGGCTGCATGCTTGGATAAGGGTCTGGTATGGATATTGAGGGGACCCACGCTGTTTTTTTTTTTACATTTCCACGTGGAGTTCCCCCTTAATATCCATACTAGATCCGAAGGGCTTGGTACAGATGGGAGGGGGGACCCACGCTTTTTTTCTATTATTTATGCAATAAAGGGAATTATTTTACATTCAGCTGTCAGTGGGGAACCCCGCTGACAGATGAAACATTAACTCATGGCTGTCGCTCCTGCAATCCCGCATGAGTTATGTTATCAACTCATGCGGCGTTTTAGTAGTGAAAACCAATGCAGCGCTCATGTTTCAGCTGTCGGCGGATTTCCCCACTGACAGTTGAATGTCAAAGTATTGCAGGGATTTAGAAACAGTTCTTTAAATAACTGGCGTGGGGTCCCCCCTCCCATCCATACTAAGCCCTTCGGGTCTCGTATGGATGTTAAGGGGTACCTCCACGCTGAAATTAAATAAAAAACAGCATGGGGTACCCCCCAAAATCCATAACACATACTTATCCGAGCATGCAGCCCGGCAGGTCAGGAAAGGGGGGGGGGACGAGCGAGCGCCTCCCCCCTCCTGAACCATACCAGGCCACATGCCCATACCAAATTATTCAAACATTTGTAAACAGACCAATTAACTGAAATGGTTTGGCATTTGTACCCCAAATATGACGTTCCCTGAGGCGTTGGTAAACCGAGGTACGCCTGTATTAGTATTGCAATCCTTTGTATTGGGATACATAGAACCATCATACATGTGAATTGGCAACATAGCACAACATTTGTGTCACATTGGAGATATCTGGCTAGTTAAACTGACCATGCCCAGGGACCTAGGATTGATTCATAGCACAGAAATACAGGCTGGGTTAGCAATGTAGCTCCGTGGGTTAGTGGTTAGCACTGCTGCCTCACAACTCTAGGGTTGTCGGTTCGAATCCCAACCCCGGCGAGGTAGTAGCATGATCTCCGTGTGTGGCTGTCTTCACATACATGTTCTGGCAACATCTTTGCATTCTGTCTAAATGATCCCTAAAATGTGAATTAGAATGAGGCCTTGTCTGTTGAAACACCTTCAAAGCTGCACCTTATGTGAATGTCATACAATGGTATAAGATAAGGGCCTGAATCACTAATAGATTTGATAATGATGGTTTACACTCCACCCACTTTTGTGAAGGATTTGGCAAGCAAAGAGCTGACAGAGAGAGAGAAGAGTGAGACGAAGAAGAGTGAGCGAGAGATACATATGAAGAGTGATAAAGAGAGACATTCAGAAGAGAGAGCGAGCCAGTGAGACGAAGAAGAGTGAGCGAGAGAGAAGAGCGAGCCAGTGAGACGAAGAAGAGTGAGCGAGAGATACATACTGAGGAGTGATAAAGAGAGACATTCAGAAGAGTGAGCGAGAGAGAAAAGACTCGGTTGGTGAATCCACACATCAAACTTGTCACAAATCCTGGCGTGCATTTTTCCCCCAAATGCATAGCAGACCCTTATCCCAGCAGGCAGGTACCGCACGCCTTCAAAGATTTATTTCCTTTGTTGATTTTCCTGCTTCGCTCACACTATATGCAATTGAAAATTGCTCTTTAAGTTGCCAATTTTACTGTGTTTTCTAGAGAATTACTAACTAGTTGTGTTTTCAATTGTGTGTAGCATTGCGATTTCTATTTGAGTCTAGATGTTAAATTGCTAATAAATGGCCACAATTCTCAAATACCTTTGAACTCTTGCTGCAACAAATGGTGTATGTTAATACACTCACATTCATTATATCCAATATCAGGTACGATGTCAATGCACAAATCGCACCTGAAATTGCACACCCTGGATGTGACTTGTCATGTGATTGGCATGGCCAGCAGCTTGCTCTTTGCATGGCAAATTGCACCCAATGTTACTGGGGGCCAACACCACTGTCACATCTAATCCGATGCGGCAATTGTCCAACTTACAGTGAAGTTGCACGAGTTCACAATCCAATTGGATGTGAACAGAGCCTACAGTGGCCAATAGGGTGCGACTTGGTCTACGATTTGCAAGTCGCCTGTCATGTCATTGCATGGTAATCGCAAACAATGTTACTGGGGGCTACCCGGTCACATTAAAGCAGATTTCTAAGTGGTGTTATTGACACCACAGTCACATCATGTGACTTGCATAGAAGTTGCATGATTTCAAAGTCGGGGTACATGGTGATTTCAAGTGCAATTTGCAAGACATTCGACATCGATCTCTCAGCAAATTGCATGAAAAGTAGTGTATTCATTACTCTATTATTACTTGCGGCTCCTACCAAGTTTGAACCACAACAATATGAACGCTCCAATAGCGTGCTCATTAAGTGGGACTTGGCATGTGATTTGCACAACATGCAAGCTGTAAATCGTCTGCAAAGTCGCACCCTATTGTCTGCTATTAGAGTGACCACATGGGTGCGTTTCAAACACTGATTTCTATAGTAGTACATGTACTACTTTAGTGGCAATTTGCATAGAGATCTGTGTCAGATGTCTTGAAAATTGCATTGAAATGGTCAACTTTACTGTAAGTCGCAGGATTTGTAAATCAGCTTTGCCCAGAGTGTAATGTTTGGTGATGTTTGATTTCTGGAGTGTTTTACCAATTGATGGGAAATTCACCATACTAGTCAAATCGATTTGTCATTTTCAGTATTGCATACAAGATGTGGTCATGTGACTGTCTTAACTCATGCGAGAATCTGGAGGGAATTGTGACCATAGTAGCAATAAAGGTTCCAATTGGGGTTCCCTTTCACATCCCTGCTCAATGTTCTGTTGTATGCTGCACACGTACATTTCACTGTATATATCTTTCTGATTTGTGGGGCCTGTATACCAAGGGTTAATGCAGGTAGGAAGCGGATTCATCAGGTGAAAACACTTTCACTGACCAAACTAAGGTCAGTGGTGGGTGTGGCTTCATTGGGTGTGGGGCCTTGTTTGGCACGCTCCAAATACAACCTAGCTTATATAAAGACGTGCAGTAGGGAGTGATTTGGCCTGTTACTAGGCCGGGTGGTTTGTGACTAAGTCCTTGCTTGTAGTGGTTTGGGGGAGGAAGAGATTTTGTGCTGAATTGCCCCAGACACCACTCAGGCTGTGTTTGGAAGTGGGCTGGAAATGTTTGCGTATTTTTGGCCTTGTAAAGTGTGTTTGTGTGTTATTGCACAATGATTGTGTTTTTTTCTCTTTGCATTGAAAGCCTCACACATGTCAATCGTTTTGTTTAAAATCTGCTCTTGTTTTAATTTTGCTTGCTTATTTAGACTCAAATGCATTTTTCTTACAAACCTGCTGACAAATGTATGTGTAGGGGGTTTGTAGAGGTGGGAGGGGTTTTTCACATATGTCTTGTTTTCTTTATATTTTGATGTGTAGACTTTTTTTGTGAATGGATCTTTATACTAAATGATTGTGTAAGTAAACCTTATGTGCACGAAAATGTTACTTGATTCATCTTCCCCTTTGTTTCCTGCTATAACCTGAGCACACACAGTTCATTAGAAGTATCTTTAGATTGTAAGCTCTTATGAGCAGGAGTGTTTTATTTTTGCCACATCGATCCTATTTTTGTGACTCACCAAGATATTGACTATACCTACTTGTTCCTGCTGACCAAATAAATGAAGATATATTTGATCAATAAATGTTTCACCGATGTTTTTGTGTTTATTTTATGTTCAATATATGAACAACCTTAATAGTTACTTTGTATACTTATATAATCTGCTCAAATGTAGCTTGTAAGAGCGTGAATATGCAAGTGGGTGCAAACTGGCTTTTTCAAAACCAAACAAAAAAATAAAAAACCTGCTTGCACCACAATATTGTTATGTACTAATGAATATGTCACATTCACTGTGCAGCCAGCTACAGGTTTTCTACAATTTGATTTACAGTAATAAAATAGTCCCCACTGTATGTTGAGTTTTGGCCTTTGGCAACAAATATATATTAGCCAAGGTTTAAAAAGAAAAAAATCACTAAAACACACATTCGCGAAAGCTATCATAGCCGTGCATAGAAATGAGCGATCGTGCATAGATATGCGCGATCGTGCACAAATAAACGCCAAACAGGTGTCCCCCATGGCGCACGAGCAGCTATCCTCCTGGAAGTCCGTCATCTGGTGCGCGCGCACCCGGAAGTGGTTGTGGGGAGTGTAAGTGGATGAGAAGTGGTTGGAGGTTTTGTGTTGGTTGAAAATTTTGATAACTTTATTGGCATTTGGACATGGCGAGAGCACAGTTCTCAACTGAGGAGATGATCCTTATATGTAAAGTAACTGTGGCCATTGCAAATATGTTTATAACATGTGAGGGACAAGTAATTGTAATTTTGTGGGTGGGGCCTAGCAGAATCTCACTTGGTGCACATGCTACTTATCTGTACATTAGCTCCTGGGTATTGATGGGTCAATGATATTAACCACTTGCCTACTGGGTACTCCTACCCCCTTCCTGTCCTGGCCAATTTTCATCTTTCTGCACTGTTACCCTTTGAATGACAATTGTGCGGTCATGCCACATTGTACCCATCTTAAATTTGTATCAGTTTTTTCAGACAAATAGAGCTTTCTTTGGGTGGTATTGACTTGCTGCTGTGAGTTTTACTTTTTGCTCGATAAACCACAAAATAGCTCATAATGAATAAAAGTCTGTTTATATTATAACATTTGGTAAACTGGTAATTTAGCAACACTGATGTGCGTTGATGAGGCGGCACTGCTGGCCACAGGTGGGCGGAACTGTTGGGTGGCACTGGTGGGCACTGATCATCGGGGCCGACCCCTGCTTTGATAACTGCTGGTTCTCGGCAGTACTTTCCACACATTCTGACAGCGTGATGAAAGTGCAGCCAAGACCCGGCAAATGCATTTCCCGGTGATCAGCGTGTCATTGGACATGGCTGATCACATGGTAAAAAGCCGCTGTGATTGGTCTTTACCACATCACGTGATCAGCTGTGTCCTTAGGACACAGCAATCACGGAGAGCGCGTTCTGCCAGGATGTCATATGACACCCTCCCAGAGCTGCCTGGATGCAGTGTAGCGTTATTCGGCTATCTGCGGTCGCCAAATAGGTAACCAGCTAGGCCTTCATGGCTAATCTTTGAAAATCTGGACATGTATACTGCGTATAATGCATTACATTCTACAATGTGTTGGTGTACATGGTATAACAGTGTGCAATGCGTTGCTGGATTCTGCATGACAGTGGACAGCGTATCACAGTGTGCAATGCGTAGCTCCAGCCTGCATGACAGTGTACAGTGCATTACAGTCTACAATGTGTGGGTGTACACGGTATCACAGTGTGCAATGCGTTGCTCCATCCTGCATGACAGAGTACAGTGCATTACAGTCTACAATGTGTGGGTGTACACGGTATTACTTTGTACAGAGTATTACAGTGTGCAATGCGTTGTACACTGCAGTGTGCACTAAAGCATTTTACACTCATGCACTGTACACACTAACGCATTTGACATTTCTAGTGTGCAATGCGTTCGTGTGTAATGCCTTGGACAGTACAATGCATTTGCAGTATTGGTGTATGTTTATTAAGCACAGATAATTCATCTGATTTTAGTTATCAAGGAGAAGTCTTCTCTGTCCCCCTGTTTATGAGGTGGAGGACAATTGTTTTCCGAAGAGGAGACTTTTTTTTCAAGGAGATCTGTATAGATTTCCAGAGATATGTGTAGATGGTTGAGGGGCTGCATGTGATCTCCGGAGATAATTGTGATTAATGATCACCTGAGTTAAACCAGTGAATGAAAAGTGTAAAAAAACATGGATTGAAAATAATCTGCACTGACCACTGTGCTTTGTCAAGCCACATATTGGCACATTCTGGTGTCACACAGATGCGATGTGAAATTTGCAGTGTTTTCTGTGCAAGCGCTGCACCGCATCACAACCGCAACCCCTTCATGCCACCTGCTGCGGCTTTCTAGGTGAAGTTACCAACACACCAATATTGGTACACAAAGCGTATTGCGATTTGCCAAATTGGATGGCATGCCTATTCACACCCATGTGCATACCCTGAAAAAGGGTCCTGCACATTTTTGGCCCGGATGCGGTGCAATTTGAGGTGTGCAAAATGTTTGTCTCTAATTGCAACGCACACAAATTGCATGTGATTTGCCCAGGAGTGCGGTGTTAGACCACAATGCATGTATGTGAAGTCAGAATAAAAGGATGTGGATTTTGTCTATTTTTACTTGCGCATGTTAACATTATGGAAGTGCGTTATTCTTCTGTTTAACATGCTATAGAAATGCAACATGCATTTGGATGTAGTGTTTTTGTATGTGCATTTTGGAAGTATTCTAAACACACATTGACCCTAGGGCCACACCATATCTTATGCAGGCCATAGATGGGTCGAAAATCGGCCGATTTTTCGGCCGAAAATAAAATCGGCCGATTTTCGGATCGTTAGTGGGCTATTTGTTCGGCCGTTTTTCGGTATTTTGGCAGATTTTTTTTTTCGGTAAAGTTGGAAAAAAACGGCCGAATTTGCCGATCGGCCGATTTTCGCGGCAATGATGGGCAAATCGGCCGATTTTTTTACTGATAAAAAATCTGCACATGAGCAGTGACCTGCAAGAGGAAGACAAAAAGAAGAAAAAGAAGAAGAGGATGATGATGATGAAGATGATGAAGAAGAGGATGATGATGATGAAGAAGAAGAAGAAGATGATGAAGAGGAAGAAGAGGATGATGATGAAGAAGAAGAGGAAGAAGAAGAGGAAGAAGAAGGATGAAAAATGAGAGGAATTCCAGTATGGCAAAAAGTGTCCCTGCAGAGAGCTCCGCTATTTCTTTGACAGTTCCTTGACATTTACAGCGGTTGCAACATTGTATCTATTTGTTTCCGAATAAAAACATCTGTATCCGAAATGGATACAAATACATTGTTGCAACCGCTATAAATGTCAAAGAACTGTCAAAGAAATAGCGGAGCTCTCTGCAAGGACACTTTTTGCCGGCTGTAGACGGGATGAAAATCGGCCGATTTTTTTTTTTACCATTGCTGGTAACGTCGGCCGCTTGAACAACCGATTTTTCATTTTTTAAAAGAAAAATCGGCTGTTTTTCTCCCCGTCTATGGCCTGCATAAGCATTAGTGTGCCTGGGGGAGGGGGGGACCTTTGGCCTTTCCAAACACAGTAGATGCTCCAAGAATGTTTCCTTGAACTCTTGAAATGGTTAAAAAGGAAAGACACTCTAGATAGCCTGCACTGAGAATTGACTGTCATGATGACGTGTCAATGATTATTTGCTCTCATTTTTCAGGAGTGGTACTGCTTGCGGTTGAAGCTGGTAGAAATCCACCTTCACGTCCTCCACTCACCTTCACTTGTGGCCAGTGGATATTTTGTGGCCGCAGGCAAGAACTGGCATCGAGGACCTGCATAATGACCCTGGCATGCCAGAGGTGGTTTGGAAGCAGCACAGCAATTTGACCATCCCTTTCCTCTATGTTGGTTTTAGGGTGCAGAATTGCTTCTCGTTCGTGAACGGACTGTCGCCGGATATCAGAGTCCCCATATTTTCAAGATATGTTTTAGCCATATTGGCTTATTTTTATGTTATTTTCCAAGTGTGTCGCACCTAACCGCACAGTAGTGTGGTGCCATGCGTATTTGTGGCTGTGAATGGGGCTGTTTTTAATAGACGTGTGTAGGTGCAACAACGTTTTCATCATGGTACCTGCGCACATCTACATAGGGCATTGCATTTCTTTGCTGTGCTGGAAAATGTGTGTTCTTGCATGCGTTTCTGCACCACCAATGGTGTGAACAAGTCCTAAGGGCTGGTTCACACTATAGAAACAGTCTAGATGTGTTCCTGATGGGTTTTTTTCATGTCCTTTTGGCATGCATGTTTAGTGTGTTCCAGTACATTTTGGATGCGTTTTGGACATGTTTACATTGCATTTTTGTATCCCTTCCACTTATTTTTTTCTATTTTCTTTGTATTCAATGTAGTTAGGGACATGTGCGTTTTAGTACATTCAAGGACGTTTCAATGTGCTCCAGTACAGTTCTGTGCAGAAACAATGCAGCGCTGATGTGAACTATGACATTGACAACCATATAACCTTCTTTCTGTGCGTTTGTGATGCTGAAAAAGCAACTGAAACACATGTAGTGTGAACTGGCCCTAAAGGTTATTAGAGGTCAGGGAACAGGACTGACCAGGAATTGTGAATTCAATCAGACTAGTGGTGAGATACAATCAGCAATTGTATAATAATGTGAGATCTGAGCTGTAGCTGATAGAAAATGAGACACATTCACTTGATCAGTAAATAGATAGTTAAAGAGTGGGGCGGTGATCCATAGATTTGCATATGGGACAGGTGATGATGGGGTGGGGGAGGGGGTCAAGTTGTATAAGGAGACAGATTTAAAAGAGAAAAAAGTTACAATGAAATATACACGGCATGAAACTTGCACATGACCTAATTGGCAGAAGAACAGTACGCAAGTAACATTCATCCACTTTCTAGTCACTAGGCAAAATCATAATTGATTGATCAATATTCCTGCCACAACCCAGAAAATTGATCTCCATTTTTTTGGGATGTTGCCAAGACTGGGATTAGAACCCATGACCCAAGTGCTGTAAGTTCTGAGCTCTAACCACTAAACCACTGTGGGAAACACAGTTTGAGCTATAATGTAGAATAGTTACATTGTTTAAAAATGATAAAGCGAGCGCTGGTCAAATGATATAGACTAGTAAAATGGTATTACACAAGATAAATATAACCACGAACAGTAGTGCATGAACTCGTGAAAGGTCATCCACCCCTGTGACAGTGTACTACACTATTGAGCACCTTTCTGGCTCCTGTGGCTGAGCTAATTCCTCCCCAGGACCATTTGGGCACCCACCCTGATGGATGGATGGATGGAGCTGGATGACTAACCCATAGCTGCCAGCATACCGCTGCACCCCCAGATGTGCGATGTGTATAACCCATGCACATTAATACTTTTTTTCTGGTGAGTGTAGACCAGTCCCAAGGGTGGTTTACCTTTCACGAGTTCATGCACTACTGTCCGTCACGGAGAGACCACAAGTGCCATTCATAGGCACTCTCTGAGTTGGTACTCTCACACGAAGGACATTCCATTATTCAGGAATGATTCTATGAACTTATTTTAGCACGATTTACCAGTTTACATCATTATTGCAATTCTTTGCACTTTTTGGTTTTTACATGCGTTCATTATTGATCACATGCATTTATAGCGCTGCACTTGTCTTTAACATAGAATAGTTATGTGATTAAAGAGAATGAAGATATATAACTATATTGGGAAATTAGAAGTATATAAATTATTTGAGATATAAGTGTGAAAAATTTGAAAATAAAATGTATGACATTCATTAGTAAATGCAATACTTTCCTGATCATTTTGGAGAAACAGCCAAAAAAAAAAATAGCAAAAGAGAATTTTCAGAATGTAATAGTACAGCTGTATTAGAATTTTCTATCAGAAAAACGCCAATGTTAATAAAGCCCGCGCTTGTGCGCCATCTAGCGAATATATCCGGTATTGCACCTAAAAATGTGCCAGACGGGATACCACATTCACTAATGGCAAAGTAGTCAGTAGACGCTCGTTAATGAGCTTGCTAGACGCTGGTCAGACCACTGATTGATTGACCGGAGTCTGCCTGAATGGTCAGTCTCTGCTAATACACTCACATCTCAGTGAATCAAGGCCCTTGTGTCTGGTTTATCTGCCGGTCCGGGGCTAGGGTCTTTTATCATATCCATATGAAAAGTGTCATTATCTCGGGTTCTCGGGAACGGACTTGAACTCCCCATTGCTTCATTCCACCCTGCTATATTGTTTATCCACGGATTCATTAGGTAATAATCAGTCCCACAAATCCGGGCTATGAAGTCTTTACATGACTCCCCCTGGTGTATTTTTACTCTTATTTTGTTCTATTTTATCTATTTAAAAAAAATGTATAGATTAAAAAAAAAGAAAAAAAGGAAAATGAAAGTGATTCACAGTGCTTGACTGCCAACTGAGTTTCCCTCAGATGAGTCTTCCTAAAACATAAATCTAGTCACTTGTATACCTTCTCAGGTCAAGTGATCTGTGATCAATTATAACTCTTATCACAAAAAATATAGAGAGACAGAGAAAGAGAGAATACACAACTCTTCCTACTCTGTACCCTGAAAAGGACACTCTATATAATAATATCTTTTGTCTCTAACCTGTCTTTTAACTTCTTCCACTGTAAGTCCCTCTTGAAATTCTACTGGACAATGTAAATTTACCCTTTCTACCTGTATGTTAGAAGTGCCTTGATAAAAAAAGTCTTCTGCCTAATTTATATTTATATCCTTTTTCTACCTTACTCACAAGGTAACCTCCAGGAATACGATGACTAAAAAATAGTCCTCATACACATTCAGGACAAATCATTTGCAAAACATTTAATCCGTAACTACCGGTCCATACACTTACCACCTGGACATCGGTGTCACACAACAAATTATCTTATACTTTATGTGACAGAAAGATAAGCAACAGAATTTTGGCAGCCCAAACGTACCAGTGTCAATATTTTCTTATTTCCTGGACATCCAATGTCCTTAAAGTACTTTCCAAAAGTACATATACATATTCTGGACATTCAATGTCCTTATAATACTTTCCAAAAGTATATATCTCTGCCAGCAATATTAATATTTCCTGGACATCCAATGTCCTTTAAGGACTTTCCCAAAGTACACGCATATATGTATTTATTTTCTGGACATCCAATGTCCTTTAAGTACTTTCCCAAAGTACATACATATATGTCTATTTTCTGGACATCCAATGTCCCTCAAGTACTTTCCAAAAGTACATATAGACTTATTCTGGCCGGCAATCTTTTACACTATACCCTTTCATTAAAACATACTCCCAAAGTATGTGGGCATCGGAACTCAGCCAGAGCCTAGTCACGGTAAATATCAGAAAATATAAATCAAATACCGGATAGGATGACTCTCCGATCCTGGGACGAGCCCCCAAACTGAAAGGGATTTGTGCTTCTAATGATCACTGGTAGGTTCCGGTCCCATTGGGCCCAAGAGACTGTGTTCTGGAAGGAAGAAATTAGCATGCACACACAGGTTTCCAGAAGACAATCTGAATCTTTATTCGTAGATTCTTCTTCTTATATTGTAACAAAGAAAACCATACAATAGGATGTCGCTGGATACTTGTCAAGGCTGTGAACGTGAGATTTCTCAGACCTTGAAATCAGTTACAAGTAACCAACAGTTATTTTCCCATGGGACAGAAGTATTTGACTTTTAACTATATCATAGCAGAAACAGGTGCTGTTAATACAAAGAAATAACTGGATACTATCCCTTCCTCTACCAAGGCTAAGCTAAAAATAAAAAACAAAAGAATGTGTGAGCACAATTCTGTAACACATAACTGACACAGCATATTTTCATTAACTCATTCTGGGTATAATATAAAACAATCAACATGGAGTACAAAATATAAAATGGAGGGGGAAAAACAAAATGACAGACAAAAAAGACATACATTTCCCTTCAATAACCGTAGATCTTTCAAGGGGATTGGTTTAATCTCTACCAATCACACGGGTCTCACAACATCCCAACCCTCCCCGGATGTGTTGGTGATAACCATAGATCTGTCAAGGGGATTGGTTTAATCTCTACCAATCATACGAGTCTCCGACATCCCACCCCTCTCCAGATGTGTCGCTGATAACCATAGATCTGTCAAGGGAACCAACATTGGAACACTTTTATTAATATTTATCACTTGATCAAATAACATACATATTACTTTTTATGACTTAAAGGGACCATACCCTCCTATTATTACACATCATAAAGGGACCATACCCTCCTATTAGTACATATCTTAAAGGGGCCATACCCTCCTATTATTATACATCTTAAAGGGACCATACCCTCCTACTATTACGCATCTTAAAGGGACCATACCCTCCTATTATTACGCATCTTAAAGGGACCATATCCACCTAATATTACACATCTTAAAGGTACCGTACTCTCCTATTATTACACATCTTAAAGGGACCATACTCTCCTATTATTACACATCTTAAAGGGACCATATCCTCCTAATATTACACATCTTAAAGGGACCATGCCCTCCTATTATTACACATCATAAAGGGACCATACCCACCTAATATTACACATCTTCAAGGGTCCATACCCTCCTATTATTACACATCTTAAAGGGACTAAACCCTTCATTATGACATTCAAATATTTCAACATTTTCAAGGGACATGATCCAATAAGACCTGTTGACAACTTCTACAAAAAAAAAAGTATGTAAAAAATGAAATAGGGGTGTCTCCATGCCTCCATGTGTGTCGGATGCTGGGCTGTGTAATTCTTCGCTCCCCCAGACTTCTGCTTTATGACCAGCCCCCCAGGCTGTTCCTCTTCATCAGTCGTGCAGCCACCAGCTTTCGGATGTCATCAGGACTAGCATTTTAGGTGAAGACGTCAAAGGCTTGCCCACATTCTGGGAGCAAAGGAGAGCACTGGCTGCTGGGAGAGGGACAAGGTAAAAATTCTTCTACATCAAGCCTACCCTACACAAAACAAGCATTTGAACCTTGGTATCCCAGGAATAACTACATACTACTAAAATTTTATGACTGACTTGAGTTAGAGCTCTAAAGTCAACTTGTACGTTGCCTGTTTGGGTTCAATTGATAGTCTTCTTGGTGCCCTGTTCAACTTGTTTGGGTAGGTGTTTATGTGGCTTCACCTTGATCGGATTGCCAGGCTTGACTGCTGTCAAAGGTGGGGGGGCCTTTGCCTTGTGTAAGCTCTAACCAGACTGACCTGGAGCTAGCGCATGGCTTCTTCTTTGGGTTTCTGTGGGTAAAGAGGATGGCAGGGAAAAAAAGAATCAAAAGCAGACAGGGTGGCCAATTAGACAAACTTGGTCAGCAGTATGGGTCCATCCCTGAGGTGAGGGAGGAAGGCTGATCTAACTCTTCAGTGCACCAATGCTGTCCATCCCCTTCATGCTGAGGTCAGTCTTCTTTTGGATCCCTAAAAGACCTGCCACCAGTAGGATGCGACATGGACACCTGAAGAAGTACCCCACCTCATGTGAACAACAGGAGAAGACTCAGGACTAGAGCCTCTTTTTTTCTTTTTTGAAGCCAATGATCTGTTAGAGGAGAGTGAGAGGAACGGACGGGGGGGTTAAAATTTCCTGAAGATAGGCATTAAAAAACAACTCCACCCAAAATGGGTTGCTCCATATTGAGTAGGACCACGGGTGAACCCCTGCCAAGATTTTACCCACACTTCCTTCATCCTACAGCTTCCCAACTGAGCTCATTTTACTAATGTGGGCATACATTCCTCTTGCTTGTGTTCCTCCTGTGACAAAAGTAGTTTAGCTGAAAAGCTGTACCTAGTCTGGCATAGCTGCATTATTGGTTGAGAGATCTCTGTGACAAGTAACGGGCAACAGCAAAGTTCCCCAAGGGAATTAACTGTAACTCCACCCATTATGAAGAAAATACTTAAAGTAAGTACGTATACTTCATTGTATTTACTAATTTTCAACCGACTGACGTGTTTCACCTCTTGCTGGAAAATAATCCTAAAGCTTTTGATAGATTCATGTACTTCATTCATTGTATTTACTCATTTTCCACCAACGCGTTTTACCTCCTGCTGGGAAATAATCCTAGAGCTTTTCCTAACTTCATGTACTTCATTGTATTTACTAATTTTCCACCGACACATTTCATCTCCTGCTGGGAAATAATCCTAGCTCTTTCGATAAGTACATATACTTCATTGTATTTACTAATTTTCCGCCTACTGACATGTTTCACCTCTTGCTGGAAAATAATCCTAGCGCTTTTCATAAGCTCATGTACTTCATTGTATTTACTCACTTTCCACAGACGTGTTTCACCTCCTGCTGGGAAATAATCTTAGCACTTTCAATAAGTACATATACTTCATTGTATTTACTAATTATCTACTGACTGACATGTGTCACCTCCTGCTGGGAAATAATCCTAGGGCTTTTGATAAATTCATGTACTTCATTGTATTTGCTCATTTTCCACCAACACGTTTCATCTCATGCTGGGAAATAATCCTAGCGCTTTCGATAAGTAAATATACTTCATTGCAGTCACTAATTTTCCTCGACTGACGCGTTTCACCGCTTGCTGGAAAATAATCCTAGTGCTTTTGATAAGTACATATACTTCATTGTATTGTGTCTACGTCACCAATCACAACACAGGTCCACAGTCAAATATCAAACATGGATTCGGCTATTCCTACAGATAAAAAAAATAACTTGTCCTCGACAGGTCATTGGCAGCCAAAAAAATGACTGGTTCTCTCTACTTATTATAGGTGAAGGTTTCCAGTGAGAAAGGTGGAAGGCGGATTAACATCACATAAAGCTATTAGTCATTATTGTCACATTCGGCAGATGCTTCCAAACTCTTCCGACCAGTTGGGAATCCACCTGTGTGATCTTCAGGTCAAACAGGGAGCCTGAAGGATCCAATATGAGAAAAAAGAAGGCACAATGTATTACCAGACCACAATAAGGCATGGTTCAAGTCACAAGATAACAATGAGTCTGAGGCTTAGAAAAGGTTTGGCAAGACTTTCACTGCATGCCTTATCACCAGACTTTAGAAATCCCCAACATAAAACTATGACTAAGTCCCCTTCAACAAAATGGCAGCCATCTGCACACAGACACCGACTTCCTGTTGCATAAATGTGAATGAAATGGGTAAAAGATGGCTTCAGCTCCTGTTCTCCACCTGTAGAGAACTCCTCGGAGGTGTTTCGCCCTTTTCGGAGCTGAATCGTAGAGCAAGTCCAGGTTCTGATGTTCTGCTCTAAGGCATAAAACATTCAAGCTTTCCAAATCCATGTAGGCCAACCACTGCAGGAAGTGGTGACCTACGCTGAGGGAGCAGAATGTTCATTTGTTTTAGGAAATCTGAGGGCTCTTCGAGGCAGTGCAGCTTTTGCCAGCAAGGTAGCTTCTTGTTCACCACCAACCGATGGAGATACCTGGACTTCTAGGCCTTGATTCACTGAGATGTGAGTGTATTAGCAGAGACTGACCATTCAGGCAGACTCCGGTCAATCAATCAGTGGTCTGACCAGCGTCTAGCAAGCTCATTAACGAGCGTCTACTGACTACTTTGCCATTAGTGAATGTGGTATCCCGTCTGGCACATTTTTAGGTGCAATACCGGATATATTCGCTAGATGGCGCACAAGCGCGGGCTTTATTAACATTGGCGTTTTTCTGATAGAAAATTCTAATACAGCTGTACTATTACATTCTGAAAATTCTCTTTTGCTATTTCTTTTTTTTGGCTGTTTCTCCAAAATGATCAGGAAAGTATTGCATTTACTAATGAATGTCATACATTTTATTTTCAAATTTTTCACACTTATATCTCAAATAATTTATATACTTCTAATTTCCCAATATAGTTATATATCTTCATTCTCTTTAATCACATAACTATTCTATGTTAAAGACAAGTGCAGCGCTATAAATGCATGTGATCAATAATGAACGCATGTAAAAACCAAAAAGTGCAAAGAATTGCAATAATGATGTAAACTGGTAAATCGTGCTAAAATAAGTTCATAGAATCATTCCTGAATAATGGAATGTCCTTCGTGTGAGAGTACCAACTCAGAGAGTGCCTATGAATGGCACGTGTGGTCTCTCCGTGACGGACAGTAGTGCATGAACTCGTGAAAGGTAAACCACCCTTGGGACTGGTCTACACTCACCAGAAAAAAAGTATTAATGTGCATGGGTTATACACATCGCACATCTGGGGGTGCAGCGGTATGCTGGCAGCTATGGGTTAGTCATCCAGCTCCATCCATCCATCCATCAGGGTGGGTGCCCAAATGGTCCTGGGGAGGAATTAGCTCAGCCACAGGAGCCAGAAAGGTGCTCAATAGTGTAGTACACTGTCACAGGGGTGGATGACCTTTCACGAGTTCATGCACTACTGTTCGTGGTTATATTTATCTTGTGTAATACCATTTTACTAGTCTATATCATTTGACCAGCGCTCGCTTTATCATTTTTAAACAATGTAACTATTCTACATTATAGCTCAAACTGTGTTTCCCACAGTGGTTTAGTGGTTAGAGCTCAGAACTTACAGCACTTGGGTCATGGGTTCTAATCCCAGTCTTGGCAACATCCCAAAAAAATGGAGATCAATTTTCTGGGTTGTGGCAGGAATATTGATCAATCAATTATGATTTTGCCTAGTGACTAGAAAGTGGATGAATGTTACTTGCGTACTGTTCTTCTGCCAATTAGGTCATGTGCAAGTTTCATGCCGTGTATATTTCATTGTAACTTTTTTCTCTTTTAAATCTGTCTCCTTATACAACTTGACCCCCTCCCCCACCCCATCATCACCTGTCCCATATGCAAATCTATGGATCACCGCCCCACTCTTTAACTATCTATTTACTGATCAAGTGAATGTGTCTCATTTTCTATCAGCTACAGCTCAGATCTCACATTATTATACAATTGCTGATTGTATCTCACCACTAGTCTGATTGAATTCACAATTCCTGGTCAGTCCTGTTCCCTGACCTCTAATAACCTTTAGGGCCAGTTCACACTACATGTGTTTCAGTTGCTTTTTCAGCATCACAAACGCACAGAAAGAAGGTTATATGGTTGTCAATGTCATAGTTCACATCAGCGCTGCATTGTTTCTGCACAGAACTGTACTGGAACACATTGAAACGTCCTTGAATGTACTAAAACGCACATGTCCCTAACTACATTGAATACAAAGAAAATAGAAAAAAATAAGTGGAAGGGATACAAAAATGCAATGTAAACATGTCCAAAACGCATCCAAAATGTACTGGAACACACTAAACATGCATGCCAAAAGGGCATGAAAAAAACCCATCAGGAACACATCTAGACTGTTTCTATAGTGTGACCCAGCCCTTAGGACTTGTTCACACCATTGGTGGTGCAGAAACGCATGCAAGAACACACATTTTCCAGCACAGCAAAGAAATGCAATGCCCTATGTAGATGTGTGCAGGTACCATGATGAAAACGTTGTTGCACCTACACACGTCTATTAAAAACAGCCCCATTCACAGCCACAAATACGCATGGCACCACACTACTGTGCGGTTAGGTGCGACACACTTGGAAAATAACATAAAAATAAGCCAACATGGCTAAAACATATCTTGAAAATATGGGGACTCTGATATCCGGCGACAGTCCGTTCACGAACGAGAAGCAATTCTGCACCCTAAAACCAACATAGAGGAAAGGGATGGTTAAATTGCTGTGCTGCTTCCAAACCACCTCTGGCATGCCAGGGTCATTATGCAGGTCCTCGATGCCAGTTCTTGCCTGCGGCCACAAAATATCCACTGGCCACAAGTGAAGGTGAGTGGAGGACGTGAAGGTGGATTTCTACCAGCTTCAACCGCAAGCAGTACCACTCCTGAAAAATGAGAGCAAATAATCATTGACACGTCAGCCTGCACTGAGAATTGACTGTCATGATATCTAGAGTGTCTTTCCTTTTTAACCATTTCAAGAGTTCAAGGAAACATTCTTGGAGCATCTACTGTGTTTGGAAAGGCCAAAGGTCCCCCCCTCCCCCAGGCACACTAATGCTTATGCAGGCCATAGACGGGGAGAAAAACAGCCGATTTTTCTTTTAAAAAATGAAAAATCGGTTGTTCAAGCGGCCGACGTTACCAGCAATGGTAAAAAAAAAATCGGCCGATTTTCATCCCGTCTACAGCCGGCAAAAAGTGTCCCTGCAGAGAGCTCCGCTATTTCTTTGACAGTTCTTTGACATTTATAGCGGTTGCAACAATGTATTTGTATCCATTTCGGATACAGATGTTTTTTTTCGGAAACAAATAGATACAATGTTGCAACCGCTGTAAATGTCAAGGAACTGTCAAAGAAATAGCGGAGCTCTCTGCAGGGACACTTTTTGCCATACTGGAATTCCTCTCATTTTTCATCCTTCTTCTTCCTCTTCTTCTTCCTCTTCTTCTTCATCATCATCCTCTTCTTCCTCTTCATCATCTTCTTCTTCTTCTTCATCATCATCATCCTCTTCTTCATCATCTTCATCATCATCATCCTCTTCTTCTTTTTCTTCTTTTTGTCTTCCTCTTGCAGGTCACTGCTCATGTGCAGATTTTTTATCAGTAAAAAAATCGGCCGATTTGCCCATCATTGCCGCGAAAATCGGCCGATCGGCAAATTCGGCCGTTTTTTTCCAACTTTACCAAAAAAAAAAATCTGCCAAAATACCGAAAAACAGCCGAACAAATAGCCCACTAACGATCCGAAAATCGGCCGATTTTATTTTCGGCCGAAAAATCGGCCGATTTTCGACCCATCTATGGCCTGCATGAGATATGGTGTGGCCCTAGGGTCAATGTGTGTTTAGAATACTTCCAAAATGCACATACAAAAACACTACATCCAAATGCATGTTGCATTTCTATAGCATGTTAAACAGAAGAATAACGCACTTCCATAATGTTAACATGCGCAAGTAAAAATAGACAAAATCCACATCCTTTTATTCTGGCTTCACATACATGCATTGTGGTCTAACACCGCACTCCTGGGCAAATCACATGCAATTTGTGTGCGTTGCAATTAGAGACAAACATTTTGCACACCTCAAATTGCACCGCATCCGGGCCAAAAATGTGCAGGACCCTTTTTCAGGGTATGCACATGGGTGTGAATAGGCATGCCATCCAATTTGGCAAATCGCAATACGCTTTGTGTACCAATATTGGTGTGTTGGTAACTTCACCTAGAAAGCCGCAGCAGGTGGCATGAAGGGGTTGCGGTTGTGATGCGGTGCAGCGCTTGCACAGAAAACACTGCAAATTTCACATCGCATCTGTGTGACACCAGAATGTGCCAATATGTGGCTTGACAAAGCACAGTGGTCAGTGCAGATTATTTTCAATCCATGTTTTTTTACACTTTTCATTCACTGGTTTAACTCAGGTGATCATTAATCACAATTATCTCCGGAGATCACATGCAGCCCCTCAACCATCTACACATATCTCTGGAAATCTATACAGATCTCCTTGAAAAAAAAGTCTCCTCTTCGGAAAACAATTGTCCTCCACCTCATAAACAGGGGGACAGAGAAGACTTCTCCTTGATAACTAAAATCAGATGAATTATCTGTGCTTAATAAACATACACCAATACTGCAAATGCATTGTACTGTCCAAGGCATTGCACACGAACGCATTGCACACTAGAAATGTCAAATGCGTTAGTGTGTACAGTGCATGAGTGTAAAATGCTTTAGTGCACACTGCAGTGTACAACGCATTGCACACTGTAATACTCTGTACAAAGTAATACCGTGTACACCCACACATTGTAGACTGTAATGCACAGTACTCTGTCATGCAGGATGGAGCAACGCATTGCACACTGTGATACCGTGTACACCCACACATTGTAGACTGTAATGCACTGTACACTGTCATGCAGGCTGGAGCTACGCATTGCACACTGTGATACGCTGTCCACTGTCATGCAGAATCCAGCAACGCATTGCACACTGTTATACCATGTACACCAACACATTGTAGAATGTAATGCATTATACGTAGTATACATGTCCAGATTTTCAAAGATTAGCCATGAAGGCCTAGCTGGTTACCTATTTGGCGACCGCAGATAGCCGAATAACGCTACACTGCATCCAGGCAGCTCTGGGAGGGTGTCATATGACATCCTGGCAGAACGCGCTCTCCGTGATTGCTGTGTCCTAAGGACACAGCTGAGCACGTGATGTGGTAAAGACCAATCACAGCGGCTTTTTACCATGTGATCAGCCATGTCCAATGACACGCTGATCACCGGGAAATGCATTTGCCGGGTCTTGGCTGCACTTTCATCACGCTGTCAGAATGTGTGGAAAGTACTGCCGAGAACCAGCAGTTATCAAAGCAGGGGTCGGCCCCGATGATCAGTGCCCACCAGTGCCACCCAACAGTTCCGCCCACCTGTGGCCAGCAGTGCCGCCTCATCAACGCACATCAGTGTTGCTAAATTACCAGTTTACCAAATGTTATAATATAAACAGACTTTTATTCATTATGAGCTATTTTGTGGTTTATCGAGCAAAAAGTAAAACTCACAGCAGCAAGTCAATACCACCCAAAGAAAGCTCTATTTGTCTGAAAAAACTGATACAAATTTAAGATGGGTACAATGTGGCATGACCGCACAATTGTCATTCAAAGGGTAACAGTGCAGAAAGATGAAAATTGGCCAGGACAGGAAGGGGATATGAGTACCCAGTAGGCAAGTGGTTAATATCATTGACCCATCAATACCCAGGAGCTAATGTACAGATAAGTAGCATGTGCACCAAGTGAGATTCTGCTAGGCCCCACCCACAAAATTACAATTACTTGTCCCTCACATGTTATAAACATATTTGCAATGGCCACAGTTACTTTACATATAAGGATCATCTCCTCAGTTGAGAACTGTGCTCTCGCCATGTCCAAATGCCAATAAAGTTATCAAAATTTTCAACCAACACAAAACCTCCAACCACTTCTCATCCACTTACACTCCCCACAACCACTTCTGGGTGCGCGCGCACCAGATGACGGACTTCCAGGAGGATAGCTGCTCGTGCGCCATGGGGGACACCTGTTTGGCGTTTATTTGTGCACGATCGCGCATATCTATGCACGATCGCTCATTTCTATGCACGGCTATGATAGCTTTCGCGAATGTGTGTTTTAGTGATTTTTTTCTTTTTAAACCTTGGCTAATATATATTTGTTGCCAAAGGCCAAAACTCAACATACAGTGAGGACTATTTTATTACTGTAAATCAAATTGTAGAAAACCTGTAGCTGGCTGCACAGTGAATGTGACATATTCATTAGTACATAACAATATTGTGGTGCAAGCAGGTTTTTTATTTTTTTGTTTGGTTTTGAAAAAGCCAGTTTGCACCCACTTGCATATTCACGCTCTTACAAGCTACATTTGAGCAGATTATATAAGTATACAAAGTAACTATTAAGGTTGTTCATATATTGAACATAAAATAAACACAAAAACATCGGTGAAACATTTATTGATCAAATATATCTTCATTTATTTGGTCAGCAGGAACAAGTAGGTACAGTCAATATCTTGGTGAGTCACAAAAATAGGATTGATGTGGCAAAAATAAAACACTCCTGCTCATAAGAGCTTACAATCTAAAGATACTTCTAATGAACTGTGTGTGCTCAGGTTATAGCAGGAAACAAAGGGGAAGATGAATCAAGTAACATTTTCGTGCACATAAGGTTTACTTACACAATCACTTAGTATGAAGATCCATTCACAAAAAAAGTCTACACATCAAAATATAAAGAAAACAAGACATATGTGAAAAACCCCTCCCACCTCTACAAACCCCCTACATATACATTTGTCAGCAGGTTTGTAAGAAAAATGCATTTGAGTCTAAATAAGCAAGCAAAATTAAAACAAGAGCAGATTTTAAACAAAACGATTGACATGTGTGAGGCTTTCAATGCAAAGAGAAAAAAACACAATCATTGTGCAATAACACACAAACACACTTTACAAGGCCAAAAATACACAAACATTTCCAGCCCACTTCCAAACACAGCCTGAGTGGTGTCTGGGGCAATTCAGCACAAAATCTCTTCCTCCCCCAAACCACTACAAGCAAGGACTTAGTCACAAACCACCCGGCCTAGTAACAGGCCAAATCACTCCCTACTGCACGTCTTTATATAAGCTAGGTTGTATTTGGAGCGTGCCAAACAAGGCCCCACACCCAATGAAGCCACACCCACCACTGACCTTAGTTTGGTCAGTGAAAGTGTTTTCACCTGATGAATCCGCTTCCTACCTGCATTAACCCTTGGTATACAGGCCCCACAAATCAGAAAGATATATACAGTGAAATGTACGTGTGCAGCATACAACAGAACATTGAGCAGGGATGTGAAAGGGAACCCCAATTGGAACCTTTATTGCTACTATGGTCACAATTCCCTCCAGATTCTCGCATGAGTTAAGACAGTCACATGACCACATCTTGTATGCAATACTGAAAATGACAAATCGATTTGACTAGTATGGTGAATTTCCCATCAATTGGTAAAACACTCCAGAAATCAAACATCACCAAACATTACACTCTGGGCAAAGCTGATTTACAAATCATGCAACTTACAGTAAAGTTGACCATTTCAATGCAATTTTCAAGACATCTGACACAGATCTCTATGCAAATTGCCACTAAAGTAGTACATGTACTACTATAGAAATCAGTGTTTGAAACGCACCCATGTGGTCACTCTAATAGCAGACAATAGGGTGCGACTTTGCAGACGATTTACAGCTTGCATGTTGTGCAAATCACATGCCAAGTCCCACTTAATGAGCACGCTATTGGAGCGTTCATATTGTTGTGGTTCAAACTTGGTAGGAGCCGCAAGTAATAATAGAGTAATGAATACACTACTTTTCATGCAATTTGCTGAGAGATCGATGTCGAATGTCTTGCAAATTGCACTTGAAATCACCATGTACCCCGACTTTGAAATCATGCAACTTCTATGCAAGTCACATGATGTGACTGTGGTGTCAATAACACCACTTAGAAATCTGCTTTAATGTGACCGGGTAGCCCCCAGTAACATTGTTTGCGATTGCCATGCAATTGGCATGACAGGCGACTTGCAAATCGTAGACCAAGTCGCACCCTATTGGCCACTGTAGGCTCTGTTCACATCCAATTGGATTGTGAACTCGTGCAACTTCACTGTAAGTTGGACAATTGCCGCATCGGATTAGATGTGACAGTGGTGTCGGCCCCCAGTAACATTGGGTGCAATTTGCCATGCAGAGAGCAAGCTGCTGGCCATGCCAATCACATGACAAGTCACATCCAGGGTGTGCAATTTCAGGTGCGATTTGTGCATTGACATCGTACCTGATATTGGATATAATGAATGTGAGTGTATTAACATACACCATTTGTTGCAGCGAGAGTTCAAAGGTATTTGAGAATTGTGGCCATTTATTAGCAATTTAACATCTAGACTCAAATAGAAATCGCAATGCTACACACAATTGAAAACACAACTAGTTAGTAATTCTCTAGAAAACACAGTAAAATTGGCAACTTAAAGAGTAATTTTCAATTGCATATAGTGTGAGCGAAGCAGGAAAATCAACAAAGGAAATAAATCTTTGAAGGCGTGCGGTACCTGCTGTGGCAAACTTGCTCATCAGAATTGGAGCGGAGTTCCCCCTCAACCCTCGTTTTCGTGTTCTATCTGTTTATCTGAGGCATTTCTCAAATCACTCCTCACATCCCCCCTGCATTCCTGTGAGGCAAAGGTTATCTCCTGGCAGATGGTGTGGGGGACAACCAGGAAGACATGAGAAGTGGAGCCATCCAGTCTGAACAAGGTGTCATTTTTATCACCCAAAACTATGTAAGCCCACTCATTATCAAACCGACCAGAATAAGTGCACAGTCCTCAGGTCAACTGTATGGTTCATATCACGGGATATGAGCTAGTAATTTAGTGTAGAGTTCCCCAATGACCACTCCCAAAATGGGTAGTCAGAGCCCCCTTCCCCTGAGAGGGACCCGGGAAGACTTTTAAGTGAGTTAGACACTCACACACACACACAGGGATCTCCCAGCAACATCGTAACAAGGGGAGATCAAAGAAGCTTTCTGCTCACAACTTGAATTTGCTAAAACCAGGCAAGGCAAGTAACTTACCCTGTATTTTCTTGCTATTCTATGTTTGCTGTGTCTTTGTATACATATATATATTTTTGTGATATCTCTTTGTACATATTTATTTTGCATCCAACGCTTTTAGTAATAAATCTTTCTTTCTGAAAGTGTTAAACTGTTTCTAAGCGCTTACTTGCAATTCACGAATCCCTGCCTTTGAAGAGACGCTACTGTGGTTATATTTCTGTATAGCAAGGTCTGCGGGCCGTGCTATATAGACCAATATTTCAATCATTATAGTGTATATTTGATAACGGGAGTTTCCCAGTCTCCGACAAAAGTGGTGGTGGCAGTACAGAGGGTTAGTTGCGTAACTAACCCGACCCAGTAACAAGCGCATCCAGGCTGCAGGCACCGATTGTAGTCCATTAGCTGGGCAATCGCTGTGTAGGGTGCAGCTGGGTGGGGCCTTGTTACGCGCGTCACACCGCGGTTTTGGATCGGCCGGCCCTTCGGTCACGAGTTTGGTGAGAAGGTCTGGGGTCTGACGCCGTGGGCGTGACGTATTACTGTTAGTCGCGGCTGTGCGATTGTCGCCTGTTGGTGGCGGCGACCGCGGGTTGTGACATATTGTTGGCAGCGGACGTGGGATAATTGCAGTAAGAGCTTCAGTGCAGTGTTAAAAATTGGCTCTGCACTGAAGGATTGTAACCTTTGTGGAAACAGTCCTTAGAAAACAAGCGGTGCATATTTTATTATATATGTGTGTATAGAGAGACACATAGCAACAGCTATTTTCTTTTCCTACTTTCTCTTCTATCTTTGCTTGCAATTATGCCTGGTGAAGCAGATTACGAGAAAATGAGCAAAGCTGATTTGAAAGTTGAATGTGCCTCACGAGGATTGGACGTCGGTCGCAAAACTCGTGAAGATTTGGTTAGTGATCTTGTGGAGTATGATATCCGAGCAAATCAGAACTCGGGGGAACCTGAACATGGAGGGGTTCCCGTTACCCACATTGCCAGTGGCTCAGAGACAGCCTCACAGGATGGGCATACAGAGACTGACACTGGAGGATCACCAAAGGTTAACGTCACACCACCGCCTGAGAGCGCTAACACCGTGGTGCCTGGAACTAGCAGAGACTCTTCTCAAATGCAGGAGGCCTTGAAACGCCTCATGGAGACAGATCTGGAGGCATACCTGCGGTTCATGGAACGCCAGGCTGACAGAGAAACTGCAGAGCGCCAAGCAGCGGCTGACAGAGAAACTGCGGAACGGCAAGCTGAGAGAGAGGCGGTGCAGAGGGAAGCTGATCGTCGGCATGAGTTGGAGATGGCAAGGCTCCAGCAGCGATCGGGTCAGAACCTCGGGTCCCTAGATCACAGGGATGCCACTCTTTCCGTGGGCGCAGCCAAGTTTCCAGTGATGGAAAAGGATAGTGACATTGATACATACTTACTGTCCTTTGAAAAAACGTGCCGTCAGTACCATGTGCCCCAAGCTCAATGGGTTCGGTACCTGACACCAGGGCTACAAGGCAAGGCCCTGGAAGCGTTTGTTGAATTGCCAGAGGGGCAAGATGATGACTATGAACGTTTAAAAGATGCCATTATCCGGAAGTACCAGATGACCCCGGAAGTGTACCGCAAGCGGTTCAGGTCCATGCAGAAAGGACCTGGGGACTCTTACACGGATGTGGCAAGTCGCTTACGTACCACATTCCGACAGTGGACTAAGGGACTGAAAGTTGATTCTTATGAATCTTTGGAGGATCTCATGATCAGAGATCAACTCCTGCACCTTTGTCCAGCAGACGTCAGACAGTTCGTCTTGGAGAGGGAGCCAGCATCTACTACAGCTGCAGCAGACCTGGCAGATACCTTCGTCCACACGCGAGTGCCTGAACCTCGCAAGGCTCCTCCAAACAGCTGGAAAGGGGGGAAGTCGTCCCTAGCAACCTCTCCTACTTCGGTGAGTCAAGCTTCACCTCCGCCCAACCCTGCAGCGCTTGGAGCCAAGCCATTCCTGCCTGACACCCGCAGATGTTTCACCTGTGGGAAAGCCGGACATCTCAGGACGCAGTGTCCTGAGCAGAAGCAGATGACATCATCTGGCCAGCCGGCCAGCAACTCTTCTTCTGTGCTGTTCGTTCGCAGGAAGATGCGGGTAAACCCCGCCAACTTGCAGCCCGTTACCGTGGGCAACCGGTCTGCAACTGGTTTCCGGGACACCGGGGCAGACGTCACTTTGATCCGACCAGAGCTGATTGAGCCACAGAACCTCATCCCAGGAAAGTTCCTGACCCTCACAGGAGTTGGGGGGACCCGTTCACGCACACCCTGTGCAAAGGTATTCCTAGATTGGGGTGCGGGGAGGGGGATGAGGGAGGTGGGGGTCTCGGATAAACTGCCCACCCCTGTTTTGTTGGGTGCTGACCTAGGCACTCTTGTTTCATATTACGCCCCTGCCGAGAAGACCCGGAAGGGCCCCCTGGAACTCTCTGGACAAGCCAAGGAACTGTGGACAGATATTGGGGTAATGTCTGGGCCACCGGTGGATGGACAGAGGGTGGGGGCTGGGAATGGTGTGGGGCTGCAGGAGTCTCCATTAGCTGGAGAACCAGAAGAAATCCCCTGGCCTGGGGAGGTATTGGACTTATGTGTCCCTGATATTATGAACATGACTGTTGAGGATCATTGTGGTGACACTGAGGGTGATCTTACTAATGTTAGCAACATTGGGAATACAGTCTGGAATGTCAGTAATAATATCAGTAGCATTGATAGGAATGTCATGGGTCATATCAGTAGCATTGATGGTAATGTCATTGATAATGTTTGTATTGTTGACGGCAATGTTGGTAATGCTAACAATGAGATTTGTGATGAAACAAAGGATGCGTTTTCAGTGTTGGGGGCTGAGGTACAGTCTCTGGAGGCTGAGCAAGGGGATTGTCTGGATAGGTCTGTCCCTTGCCCAGGCTCAGAAGATTGTGCCTTGATAAGTGCCCAGCCGTTGGCCTTGCATAGGACTAGGCAGCTGGCTGAGACTTATAGTTCCACGCCTCAGGCAGCACTGAAAAGCGATTCCCAAAGGAGCTTCAGAGGCCCGCTAACTGTGAGTTGCCCTACTAAGGAAGGCACACCACAGCTGGCTGGGACTTGTAGTTCCCCACTTCAGGCAGCCCTGAAAAGTGAGTCCCAAAGGACCTTCAGAGGTAAGCTGGCTGGGACTTGCAGTTTCACACTTCAGGCAGCCCTGGAAAGTGAGTCCCAGAGGACCTTCAGAGGTAAACTGGCTGATACTTGTAGTTCCACACTTCAGGCAGCCCTGAAAAGTGAGTCTCAAAGGACCTTCAGAGATAAGCTAAATGAGCTCTGTAGTCCCACAGGGAAGACTGCTCTGGAAAGCCATTCAGATGGAAATTTTATTCCAGGGCTAGGTGTGAGCCCCCCTGCTGAGGAGAGTAAACAAACGAGCAAGGAGGCTAGAATGACTGGCCTAGTCAGTGGGGGCTGGGAGCCTGAAAGCCTGTCAGTTAATTTCACTTGTCAAGGTGTGTTCACAGGCAGACAGACAGAGGTCAGAGGCAGCAGGCCTGGATTACGAGTGGAAGGAAGGTTGATGCTTGGGTTACAGAGAGAGGGCCTCCGGGCCCAGACCCAATCACCCTCCCCTAGCACTCGGGGTCCGGAGCAGCTCCCCAGGCCTCTGATAGATGGTGTCTGGATTCAGAAGGTGCCGGCTGATTGGGCCACAGAGGCAAAGGGAATGGCACAGTCAGGAATCCAGGGATCAGCTAGAGTCTGGGCAGTCCTAATGGTCGCGGTCCTGCAGCAGGATACGATGACCAGGCTTTCTGAGAGCCTTGGGAAACTGAACACCAGCCCTGGGTTTGTGGCCTACCCCATGCCCAGGAGCCATGAGGCAATGGAGCATCCGGAAGGTGCCTACTGTTTTGCCATCATGGGCCTGAGCAAGGAGCCTGGGCCACCATCTCTAACCCAGCAAGCTCCAGACGAGCCAGCCTTCACTACCCCATGTGGCTTGCCTGAATCCTTGGGAAAGCTAGTTGGGGTTGAGAAGGCACTGACAGCCACTCCTGCGGTCAGGAGTGGCCCGCAATGCACAGTGGACCTGGGTGCCGTTGTCCACTATAGGGGCCTCGCGGTGCTCAGCCCTGTCTGGGAAGAGCCACTTGCGCCCCTGTCACTAGGCTCGAACAAACCGCCTGTGCCCAGTCCGACAGCCAAGAAGGGTAACTGTCAGAGGGGCATGTCAGTGGTTCAGTTTAGGAACCCATCAGTAAGAAGAGACCCCCAGAGGTCTGGGCATGGGGAGACCGAGGCAGTTGAGGCCTGGTCTGCTCCCCAGGCCAAGAAGCAGGTTACATCAGTCGCGGGTACAGCTGGCTATGGTAAGACGCCTGGATGCGATGATCATGGCTCAGCTGGACCTGTGACTGACCTGGCAGACAGGAAACTGGAGGAACTGGTATCCTGGATGCTAGCAGGTAACGAGGATTGTCCATCTTGGATGAAGGTACCTGCGGACACCACTGGGAGGCGAGGCCCAGAATTCGCCTGTCCGGTCCCGGTGCCCACGGGCGCTACTACCTTCAGGGCAGATGTAGTCCTAAGCCTGAGGAAGAAGGTAGGAGAGGGAAATCTTCTTCTCTACCTTGATAAGAAGCTACATATTAATATGTTAGCAAAGGACACCCCTGAGCCAAAGTGTTTTGTGGACAGGTGGGCACCCCGGCAGTTGCCACGGGATTCGGATGTCCACAGTCGACTGGTACCCACCCGTGACCACTCACTTGGTCGGCCCAGCAGTGCTGCTGGGGAGAACGGCTTCCGGTTCAGACGGACTTCGGTTCTCCTGCAGTACAGCAGTACCAGGACGTCCCAAGAGGAACCTCTGGACAGATGTCGGTTGCGTCAGGAGAGAACTTGTAGCTCACTCCTTGGCAACCACTTAAGGGGGAGGTGTGGCAAACTTGCTCATCAGAATTGGAGCGGAGTTCCCCCTCAACCCTCGTTTTCGTGTTCTATCTGTTTATCTGAGGCATTTCTCAAATCACTCCTCACATCCCCCCTGCATTCCTGTGAGGCAAAGGTTATCTCCTGGCAGATGGTGTGGGGGACAACCAGGAAGACATGAGAAGTGGAGCCATCCAGTCTGAACAAGGTGTCATTTTTATCACCCAAAACTATGTAAGCCCACTCATTATCAAACCGACCAGAATAAGTGCACAGTCCTCAGGTCAACTGTATGGTTCATATCACGGGATATGAGCTAGTAATTTAGTGTAGAGTTCCCCAATGACCACTCCCAAAATGGGTAGTCAGAGCCCCCTTCCCCTGAGAGGGACCCGGGAAGACTTTTAAGTGAGTTAGACACTCACACACACACACAGGGATCTCCCAGCAACATCGTAACAAGGGGAGATCAAAGAAGCTTTCTGCTCACAACTTGAATTTGCTAAAACCAGGCAAGGCAAGTAACTTACCCTGTATTTTCTTGCTATTCTATGTTTGCTGTGTCTTTGTATACATATATATATTTTTGTGATATCTCTTTGTACATATTTATTTTGCATCCAACGCTTTTAGTAATAAATCTTTCTTTCTGAAAGTGTTAAACTGTTTCTAAGCGCTTACTTGCAATTCACGAATCCCTGCCTTTGAAGAGACGCTACTGTGGTTATATTTCTGTATAGCAAGGTCTGCGGGCCGTGCTATATAGACCAATATTTCAATCATTATAGTGTATATTTGATAACGGGAGTTTCCCAGTCTCCGACAAAAGTGGTGGTGGCAGTACAGAGGGTTAGTTGCGTAACTAACCCGACCCAGTAACAAGCGCATCCAGGCTGCAGGCACCGATTGTAGTCCATTAGCTGGGCAATCGCTGTGTAGGGTGCAGCTGGGTGGGGCCTTGTTACGCGCGTCACACCGCGGTTTTGGATCGGCCGGCCCTTCGGTCACGAGTTTGGTGAGAAGGTCTGGGGTCTGACGCCGTGGGCGTGACGTATTACTGTTAGTCGCGGCTGTGCGATTGTCGCCTGTTGGTGGCGGCGACCGCGGGTCGTGACACCTGCCTGCTGGGATAAGGGTCTGCTATGCATTTGGGGGAAAAATGCACGCCAGGATTTGTGACAAGTTTGATGTGTGGATTCACCAACCGAGTCTTTTCTCTCTCGCTCACTCTTCTGAATGTCTCTCTTTATCACTCCTCAGTATGTATCTCTCGCTCACTCTTCTTCGTCTCACTGGCTCGCTCTTCTCTCTCGCTCACTCTTCTTCGTCTCACTGGCTCGCTCTTCTCTCTCGCTCACTCTTCTGAATGTCTCTCTTTATCACTCTTCATATGTATCTCTCTCTCTGTCAGCTCTTTGCTTGCCAAATCCTTCACAAAAGTGGGTGGAGTGTAAACCATCATTATCAAATCTATTAGTGATTCAGGCCCTTATCTTATACCATTGTATGACATTCACATAAGGTGCAGCTTTGAAGGTGTTTCAACAGACAAGGCCTCATTCTAATTCACATTTTAGGGATCATTTAGACAGAATGCAAAGATGTTGCCAGAACATGTATGTGAAGACAGCCACACACGGAGATCATGCTACTACCTCGCCGGGGTTGGGATTCGAACCGACAACCCTAGAGTTGTGAGGCAGCAGTGCTAACCACTAACCCACGGAGCTACATTGCTAACCCAGCCTGTATTTCTGTGCTGTGAATCAATCCTAGGTCCCTGGGCATGGTCAGTTTAACTAGCCAGATATCTCCAATGTGACAGAAATGTTGTGCTATGTTGCCAATTCACATGTATGATGGTTCTATGTATCCCAATACAAAGGATTGCAATACTAATACAGGCGTACCTCGGTTTACCAACGCCTCAGGGAACGTCATATTTGGGGTACAAATGCCAAACCATTTCAGTTAATTGGTCTGTTTACAAATGTTTGAATAATTTGGTATGGGCATGTGGCCTGGTATGGTTCAGGAGGGGGGGAGGCGCTCGCTCGTCCCCCCCCTCCTTTCCTGACCTGCCGGGCTGCATGCTCGGATAAGTATGTGTTATGGATTTTGGGGGGTACCCCATGCTGTTTTTTATTTAATTTCAGCGTGGAGGTACCCCTTAACATCCATACGAGACCCGAAGGGCTTAGTATGGATGGGAGGGGGGACCCCACGCCAGTTATTTAAAGAACTGTTTCTAAATCCCTGCAATACTTTGACATTCAACTGTCAGTGGGGAAATCCGCCGACAGCTGAAACATGAGCGCTGCATTGGTTTTCACTACTAAAACGCCGCATGAGTTGATAACATAACTCATGCGGGATTGTAGGAGCGACAGCCATGAGTTAATGTTTCATCTGTCAGCGGGGTTCCCCACTGACAGCTGAATGTAAAATAATTCCCTTTATTGCATAAATAATAGAAAAAAAGCGTGGGTCCCCCCTCCCATCTGTACCAAGCCCTTCGGATCTAGTATGGATATTAAGGGGGAACTCCACGTCGAAATGTAAAAAAAAAAACAGCGTGGGTCCCCTCAATATCCATACCAGACCCTTATCCAAGCATGCAGCCCGGCAGGTCAGGGAAGGGGGGGGGGACGAGCGAGCACCCCCCCCTCCTGAACCATACCAGGCCACATGCCCTCAACATGGGGGGGGTGCTTTGGGGCAGGGGGGGCTCCCCCCCCCAAAGCACCTTGTCCCCATGTTGATGAGGACAAGGGCCTCTTCCCCACAACCCTGGCCGGTGGTTGTGGGGGTCTGCGGGCGGGGGGCTTATCAGAATCTGGAAGCCCCCTTTAACAAGGGGGCCCCCAGATCCCGCCCCCCCCTACGTGAATGATTCTGCGGTACACGGTCCGCAGACTCATTCACAAAAAAACTAAGTGTGGTGTAAAAAAAACACAGTACAGGGTCTTTGACAAGTCCTTTATTAAAACAATGTCCCCCGAAGTAGATCCAACGTCAATCGCGGCGGCGGCAGGGACCCGAAAAAAAAAATAAAAGTTCCGCTCCCGTCGGAGGCTTCCAGCCTAGTGAAGAAGAGGCTAGCTGACAGTTCTTATATAGGTATGAGGCGGGGCCAGCCGGGGACATCATCTGAGTGACCCGCCCCATGTCACATGCTTGCTGTTCCCGGCTGGCCCCGCCCCATACCTATATAAGAAATGTCAGACTGTCTCCTGCATTCAGCTAGTTAGCCTCTGTGGAGAGACAGGGTGACATTTCTCAAATAGGTAAGGGGCGGGGATGATGTGCCCGGCTGGCCCCGCCCCATACCTATATAAGAACTGTCAGCTAGCCTCTTCTTCACTAGGCTGGAAGCCTCGGACTGGAGCGGAACCTTTTTTTTTTTTTCTTTTTTCGGGTCCCTGCCGCCGCCGCCGTGATTGACGTTGGATCTACTTCGGGGGACATTGTTTTAATAAAGGACTTGTCAAAGACCCTGTACTGTGTTTTTTTTACACCACACTTAGTTTTTTTGTGAATGAGTCTGCGGACCGTGTACCGCAGAATCATTCACGTGGGGGGGGGGGCGGGATCTGGGGGCCCCCTTGTTAAAGGGGGCTTCCAGATTCTGATAAGCCCCCCGCCCGCAGACCCCCACAACCACCGGCCAGGGTTGTGGGGAAGAGGCCCTTGTCCTCATCAACATGGGGACAAGGTGCTTTGGGGGGGGGAGCCCCCCTGCCCCAAAGCACCTCCCCCATGTTGAGGGCATGTGGCCTGGTATGGTTCAGGAGGGGGGGGCGCTCGCTCGTCCCCCCCCCCCTTTCCTGACCTGCCGGGCTGCATGCTCGGATAAAGGTCTGGTATGGATATTGAGGGGGACCCACGCTGTTTTTTTTTTAAATTTCAGCATGGAGTTCCCCCTTGATATCCATACCAGACCCGAAGGGCTTGGTATGGATGAGAGGGGGGACCCACGCTGTTTTTTTTTTTTTTTTTTTATTGCGGACCTTTATTTTTACATTCAGCTTTCAAAATAAATTTTATCTAGACCTTCAAAATAAGTAAAATCATAACAGAAATAATTATAAAGGATAAGAAACAAAAATATAATCACTAAAACGAAGGAAATCTAATTAGATTACATGAAGATATGCTTAATGCTGTTTATTAAACACAGTAGTCGCGACCGAGTGCCGGCTGTCAGAGGAATCCACAATCAGATTCACTATTAGTCAGTGGCTAAAAAGCAAACGCCCATGGCAGAGGACTAAAATGTGTTCTGCACATGCTCAGTTCTATCTGCCAAAGACACTGCACGGGCATCTAGATTTTTACTGTGTCGATTTCCTTGAGAAAAACGATTTTTAACACATTCTTAATTTTTTTGGAAATAGCAGATATTGTTTAAAGTGAAGTCCTGATATTTGGCAAAGCAAATTTCTAAGTGAACATGTCTCTACAGTGATTTTTCATGGTGTTAGACGTGCTTCTTAGCAAGTCTGCTTTTGTGAGTCTGATTCCGGGCGTGTGTCTTTTTGTGAATTAGATTGGGCGTCTGCTTATGGGCTCTGCTCACTAGTGAATTAGGTTGCAGGGTCAAAAATGGACGGACGCCCATGAAAATTGGGCTTAAGCCCATAAATATGCGCCCACGCCCAATAGTGAATCAGGGCCAAGGTGGCGGCACAGACCAAGTAATATCCATTTCTCACAGTAGGGGACACATTGATAATTAAATGTTTAGAAGTAGAAGACATTGACCATATTACAAAACATTGTCCCAAGCCCACTGTTACACTGGGAGGTATATTAGCGTATCTAAAGAAGGTATGTAAAGACAGGAATTTCACAGAGGAAGACATTAGACTGATTATTGATTGACTGGTTGATACCATCCGGTGGTGCCTGATATGCCATCTCTTCTTACAACCATATCGTCTGATGCTGAATGGTTTTCAGTAAATGACTTAGCAAATGCATTTTTTAGTGTCCCAGTTGACGCAGAGACACAGCCCATTTTTGGTTTCTGTTTCCACGGCCACCAGATGACCTGTCTCAGGGTTTTTGTAGATTTTTCTGTAGTCTACTCATTTGTCCTCCAGGCCACTCTGAGGGGGTGGACACTGGTCCATGGATCAGTCCTGCTGCAGTACGCAGATGACATCTGTCTCTGCAGTCCCACTAAGGGGGCCGGCCTGAGGGATGGGAAGGTGGACACAAAGGGGTTTATTTACTAAAGCTGGAGAGTCCAAATTCAGACTCCCTTCTGCATAGAAACCAATCAGCTTCTAACCTCAGCTTGTTCAATGAAGCTTTGGCAATGAAACCTGGAAGCTGATTGGTTTCTATGCAGAAGTGAGTCTGATTTTGGACTCTCCAGCTTTAGTAAATAAACCCCAAAGTGTCAAAGAGGGGACTACAATGGTGTAAAACAAGTGTTGAATATCTAGGTTTTGTGCTTACAAAGGGGGAAAGGAAAGTCAGTCCAAAGAGAGCTGTGGCTCTCCTGAATCTTGCCCGCCCACAAACCAAGAAAGATATGCTCTCCTTTATTGGAACCATTGGTTACTGTCGCCAGTGAATACCTGACTGTTCCTATTATGACAACTTGTTGAGACAAGCCACAACCCAGGAAATGGCAGAAATTGTTAAATGGTCAGATGCCATGGTTAATGCTTATGTGTATTTGAAAAATGCAATGGTAACTGCCCCGGGCCTTGGCCTTCCTAACTATGTAAAAATGTTTCATGTGTATGCAAGGGACAATTGTAAGACCATGGCCGGTGTACTCGCCCAAGAGCACGGAGGCAGACTTCGCCCTGTAGCTTTTTTCTCAAAAGTGGTACCAGTTCAGGTCCAAGGCATGCCTGTGTGTCTCAAAGCGTTAGCATCTTGCGCTATGGCTGTGGAGATGTCTATGTCATTCACCTTAGGACACCCTACGATATTACACACTACATATAATGTAGCTATTTTGCTAAAAAATATACACACTCAGCACAGGTCCTCTCTGAGGCTGAGCGGTTATGAGGTCATTCTTTTATCCAATCCTAATCTCACCATCAAATATGCGTCAGCCACCTTAGGCCCTGCTCCCATTCTTAATGCTCTGTTAGGATTAAAAGAAAAAAAATTTACTAAAAGATGAGAAAGGTCTCTTTCTCAAAGAGGGGAAGCCATGCATCCCTGCAGCTAGTGCTCCCGTGTTCATAGAACAATACCACGGAGAAGGACACAGAGGCTGGCAAAACACCTGTGAAGTTTTATTACAAGATTTTTATATTGCAGGTCTCCCCAAATCAGTGAAGGCTTTGTATCCAGATGCGTTGTTTGTATCCGTGATAATCCAAACATACCAAATAAGCCTAAGCATGAGCATCTACAATACCCTATTATTCTTTTTACACATTTTCAAGTTAATTTTACACACATGCCAAAGATAAGAAAGAAGCAAGAATATCTTTTGGTGATTTTAGATGTGTTTTCTAGGTGGGTAGAAATTTTCAAGACTACAAAGGAAGATGCTCAGACAGTTATCCGTATCCTCACACAGGAAATTATTCCTAGATGGGAATGCCCTCTACAGATCAGCTCAGGCAATGGCCCAGCTTTTGCATTTAAAATATGTCAGGCCCTGGTAAAAGTTCTTAGAATAGAATGGAAATTTCACATTCTTTATTACCCACAAAGTTCAGGGATAGTAAAAAGATTGAACGGGACCATAAAAGACTAAGGAAAGCAACTAGGAACATTTTGGCAAATTAAACAAAGATGCTCCTCGTTATCCTTGCAGAGATTAGGATGACACCTAGCAAAACCACAGGATATTCACCTTTTGAAACTCTAATAGAAAGATCATTCCCTATTCCCTGGGCTAGATCATCTTTAACCCTAGAGAGAGGATTTGGATCAGATTAGGGAAGCGTATGTCCGTAAATTGATTGAAACTTTAGACAATGTTAAAAGAAACGTTGCTCGCACCTCTCCTTTTTCTTCACAGGTCCCTACACATCCTTTCCAGGTTGGTGATATCGTAGTGGTCAAGCAGCTAGCCCAGAACAAGAAGGCCGGATATCCATTTGAACCAGAGACCAGAGTGATCGCAGTGACTAGGACCGCTGTCCTAGTAGAAGGTCAGCAAGCCTGGATCCATGCCAGCCAGGTGAAAAGAGTTAAGGTAGCCAAAGACAAAGACACAGGCACAGGAGAGGACCAGGACAAGGTGCTGCCTATTAAAGGAGGTGAAGCAGGTGATACAAATCCTCGAAGAGTGAGTGAAGTCGGTAACAAAGTCTCTGAAAATAATCAAGATGAGCAATCTACTAGCCAAGGACTCTGGCAAACTATGGATTCTGCTGGGACTGATTAAATTTTTAGTGTTTACCCCAATTTATATAGTGACTAACTGTATACTCCCCAAAACACCTGGGCGCTGTTTAGGTCATATGTGGCTACAAGGAGAACCAGAATATCTAAAAAAAATACACACACGGTTCACAACAACAGTGATAATAATACCTCAGGAAACACACACCCAATACACACTAGGACCAAAAGAGAAACCAATATACCAGTACAGAAGCCACAGGTTGCTATTACCAATGAGGAGACAATTACTACATTGTGGTTCAATTTTTCTAACACCCATGCTGCTACCTTTTCCTTCACCTATGGAGACCTCACAGAAAGAGGGGATGAAGAGAGTAGCAGGAAAAGGGCACACAAGAGGGAGGGAATAGGTTACATCTGTGTAACTGATGATTTTTGGGGGAGCAACTGTGATTATTGGGGAGCAGTGGGATGGAACATAGTAACTGACTGGGGATACAAACCTGACACGGCCGTAAATAAGAAGGACAAGAACGAAAATCCCTCATAAATAGAATGACTCTTGCCAAGCCCAATGCCAAATATACGCTTACTATAGAAAAACCCCAGCCCTAGTGATTCGGGTATGTATGTATTTGGATTATACTGGGGAGGGGGTATATCGAGCACAAGGGGGCAATTTAAGATACAAGACATGTATAATAACAATGATTACAATCCCCTGAAGCCCCACATCAGTACTTTTAAGGATATGATTGCCATCACTGATCCTTCTTTCGAAGATACCGTGGCAGCAGAGATGGGATTTTTAGATGTAAATCTTTGGTTAGAATGGATGAGGTACAGTGCCCTGCAGCACAACAAGTCTAATTGTTATGTCTGTGGAGCAGCCAGACCTCATGTGGAAACAGTGCCATTAAACCTTCCTGAAGATGTTGAAGAATGTTTCCTAAGTTTTTTTACAGGAACACATAACAAAAATGCTTCCTGTGAAACTTGGAAAGCAAAGTATCCCATAGTCACCAAAAACCCCAAACCAGGCAAAGGCTTGCAAATTTACCCAGGGAATTATACCTGCTATAGAGGAGTGGCAAGAAAGAGAAGTTTGGAAAATTTTACAAAAGGTTTTTGTCACACATACAGCAACATTTCATTTAGGCTTTTACAGAATCAGACACAATCTTTAGGTGATATCTACTGGATTTGTGGTGATGGTAAGATCAGGTCTAGATTGGAGAAGGAGTGGTCTGGTGAGTGTGCTTTGGCCAAAGCTATTATGCCCCTGCATATCTTTATTGAAATTCCCTCTGTGATCCCTGGAGATATAACAGGAGGCACCCATAGGCGTCAGAGAGAGGCCCCGATGGATAGTTTTGACTTACATGTTTATATAGACGCCATAGGGGTTCCAAGAGGGGTCCCGGATGAGTTTAAAGCCAGGGACCAGGTCAAAGCGGGTTTTGAGTCAATCATTCCATCACCATCAACAAGAATGTTGATTGGATAAATTATATATATTAAAATCAGCAGAGGTTTGTCAACTACACCAGGTGCTAGCACAAATAGGGGTGATTATTGTAGTTACCCTGATACTCATAGCCCTGATAGTGTGCTGCGTGATTCCCTGTATAAAGAGGTTTATGAACAAAGGTATAGGTATGACTATGTATGAGGAAGAGATCCAAGAACAAACTGCCCTATTGAATCCAAAACCTAAGGAGTATCACAGCTATCTAGCAAAATACAAGGAAAAGTTGCAAAGAAACCGCGTAATATAAGTATATGCAAAGGAAAAATCATATATGTAAATAATGATTTAAGAAGAGATTGAAGGGAAATGTATGTCTTTTTTGTCTGTCATTTTGTTTTTCCCCCTCCATTTTATAATTTGTACTACATGTTGATTGTTTTATATTATACCCAGAATGAGTTAATGAAAATATGCTGTGTCAGTTATGTGTTACAGAACTGTGCTCACACATTCTTTTGTTTTTTATTTCTAGCTTAGCCTTGGTAGAGGCAGGGAAAGTATCCAGTTATTTCTTTGTATTAACAGCACCTGTTTCTGCTATGATATAGTTAAAAGTCAAATACTTCTGCCCCATTGGAAATTAACTGTTGGTTACTTGTAACTGATTTCAAGGTCAGAGAAATCTCACGTTCACAGCCTTGACAAGTATCCAGCGACATCCTATTGTATGGTTTTGTTACAATATAAGAAGAATCTACGAATAAAGATTCAGATTGTCTTCTGGAAACCTGTGTGTGCATGCTAATTTCTTCCTTCCAGAACACCCAATGGGACCGGAACCTACCAGTGATCATTAGAAGCACAAATCCCTTTAAGTTATCAGCAACACATCTGGAGAGGGGTGGGATGTTGGAGACTTGTATGATTGGTAGAGATTAAACCGATTCCCTTGACAGATCTACAGTTATCAGCGACACATCCGGAGAGGGGTGGGATGTTGGAGACTCGTATGTTTGGTAGAGATTAAACCGATCCCCTTGACAGATCTAAAGTTATTAGCGATGCATCCGGAGAGGATCTCACTGACTGGGCGCGCATACCGTATACCCAGAAAAGGCCAGCGACATACAGGAGACAGGCAGTTACTTTAGCAGAGCTGCACAGAGCCATAGAAGGTCCTTAACCCATCAGCAGGACTGGTATCTGCTCCTTTTGTGCAAGGAGGAACAGGATGAGCCCTGCCAAAGCCCTACAAAATGACCTCCAGCAGGCCACTGGTGCGAATGTCTCTGATCAAACAATCACAAACAGACTTCATGAGGGTGGCCTGGGGGCCCGACGTCCTCTAGTGGGCCCTGTGCTCACTGCCCGGCACCATAGAGCTGGATTGGCATTGGCCATTGAACACCAGAATTGGCAGGTCCACCACTGGCACCCTGTGCTTTTCACAGATGAGAGCAGGTCCACCCTGAGCACATGTGACAGACATGAAAAGGTCTGGAGAAGCCATGGAGAACGTTCTGCTGCCTGTAACATGGTTCAGCATGACCATTTGGTGGTGGGTCAGTGATGGTCTGGGGAGGCATATCCATGGAGGGACGCACAGATCTCTACAGGCTAGACAATGGCACCCTGACTGCCATTAGGTATTGAGATGAAATCCTTGGACCCATTGTCAGACCCTACACTGGTGCAGTGGGTCCTGGGTACCTCCTGGTGCAGTGGGTCCTGGGTTCCTCCTGGTGCAGTGGGTCCTGGGTTCCTCCTGGTGCACGACAATACCCGGCCTCATGCGGGGAGAGTATGCAGGCAGTTCCTGGAGGATGAAGGAATTGATACCATTGAATGGCCCCCACGCTCGCCTGACCTAAATCCAACAGAACACCTCTGGGATGTCATGTTTCGGTCCATCCGACGCCACCAGGTTGCACCTCAGACTGTTCAGGAGCTCAGTGATGCCCTGGTCCAGATCTGGGAGGAAATCCCCCAGGACACCATCCGTGGTCTTATTAGGAGCCTCCTCCGACGTTGTCAGGCATGCATACAAGCACGTGGGGGCCATACAAACTACTGAGGACCATTCTGAGTTGCTGCAATGACATTTCAGCAAAATGGACTCTCCTGCTGCATCATTTTAGGGGTGTCTTTGAATTCAGTCCTCTGTTTTTTTGAGCAGAGTATACATACATATATATATATATATATATATTGTGTGTGACCGTAGTGGGGTCTGAGGTGAGCCCCTGTGGTAACCGTGGATCTGTGATTGGTTCCTGTGGAGAGAATGCAGCAAATGGCAGTGGAGAGGTCTGAGGTGATTCTCTGTGGAGAGCAGAATCTGCCCTGTGACTGTGATCCGGCCCTCTGATTGGTTCCTGTGGAGAAAATGCAGCCAATGTCAGTGGAGAGGTCTGAGGTGAGTCTCTGTGGAGAGCAGAATCTGTCCGGTGACTGTGATTGGTTCCTGTGGAGAGAATGCAGCCAATGGCAGTGGAGAGGTCTGAGGTGAGTCTCTGTGGAGCAGAATCTTCCCGGTGACTGTGATCTCGCCCTGTGATTGGTTCCTGTGAAGAGAATGCAGCCAATGGAGGTGGAGAGGTCTGAGGTGAGTCTCTGTGCAGAGCAGAATCTGCCCGGTGACTGTGATCCCACCCTGTGATTGGTTCTTGTGGAGAGAATGCAGCCAATGGCAATGAAGAGATCTGAGGTGAGTCTCGGTGGAGAGCAGAATCCGCCCGGTGACTGTGATCCCGCCCTGTGATTGGGTCCTGTGGAAAGAATGCAGCCAATGGCAGTGGAGAGGTCTAAGGTGAGTCTCTGTGGACAGCAGAATCTGCCTGATGACTGCGATCCCGCCCTGTGATTGGTTGGTGTGAATGGAGTGCAGCCAATGGCAGTGGAGCGGTCTGAGGTGAGTCTCTGGAGAGCAGAATCTGCCCGCTGACTGTGATCTGGCCCTGTGATTGGGTCCTGTGGAAATAATGCAGCCAATGGCAGTGGAGAGGACTGAGGTGAGTCTCTGTGGAGAACAGAATCTGCTCGGTGACTGTGATCCCGCCCTGTGATTGGTTGGTGTGAATGGAGTGCAGCCAATGACGGTGGAGAAAGTGTGAAGCGGGAAGGCTGAGGTGATGGCACTCCTCGGCTCTTCTATGACTGAATTCTCCATTTGTGACAGAAGAGACATGGCAAGGACTATGGCGGACGGGGCTGGACACATCCTAGGATCACTCAGTGTAATTATATAATAATAGCTGCTTACCTCCTCTGCTGACAGTTCCTCTCTGCTGTCTCCTGGAACTAGCAATACTAGATATAGCACAGTGTGAGTGCTGCCACCTTCAATGTGGTGTATCTCCAATGCTGCTGAGAGAAAACCAATCCCTTCCTAGTATTCCCTATACATTGCAATTAGTATGTGTGGGTGCTGTGTTGGGGGGAGGGGCAGGGACTCTGTATATGGGGGTGGTGGGGGTGGGGCAGGGACTCTGTATATGTGGGTGCTATGGTGGGGGGAGGGACAGAGACTATATATGTGGGGGGACTCTGTATATATGGGTGCTGTGGTGGGGGGAGGGGTAGAGACTATATATGTGGGGGGACTCTGTATATGTGGGTTCTGTGGAGTGGGGGCTCTGTATATGTGGGTGCTATGTTGGGGGAGGGTCACTGATTCTATGTGGAGGGGTTTTTTTATGTGGGTTCTGTGGAGCAGGGGCTCTGTATATGTGGGTGCTATGTTGGGGGAGGGGCACTGACTATGTGGGAAGTCTCTGTATATGTGGGGGGGACTGTGTATATGTGGGTGCTGTGGTGGGGGGAGAGCAGCAACTCTGTATATGTGGGTGCTGTGGTGGGGGGAGGGGCAGAGACTATATATGTGGAGGGACTCTGTATATGTGGGTGCTGTGGAGCGGGGGCTCTGTATATGTGGGTGCTGTGTAGTGGGGGGCTCTGTATATGTGGGTGCTGTGTAGTTGGGGCTCTGTATATGTGTGGATATGAGAAGTCTCCCCCTACTATCTGTCAGATGTGAAAACAGCCTGGCTATGCGGGGCTACGGCCACATCATTCAATCACAGTCCTCTGTGAATGAATGAACTGCAAGTCCCAACAGCCTTAGCGGTCGTGGGCTTGTAGTTTTCAATGAACTACCACAAAGCTCCACATCCTGTCAGAATATCTGCTTGCTTGTGCATTCAGTACATCCCGTACACCCGGTACATCCCGTACACCCTGTGCATCCCGTACAGCCTGTGCATCCCGTACACCCGGTACATCTCGTGCATCCCGTACACCCGGTACATCTCGTACACCCAGTGCATCCGGTACATCCCATGCATCCGGTACACCCCATGCATCCGGTACACCCGGTACATCCCGTGCATCCCTTGCATCCTATACACCCACTACATCTTGTACATCCTGTACATCTTGTACCTCCCGTACACCCGGTACATCTCATACACCTGGTACATCCAGTACATCTCGTACACCCAGTACATCTTATACATCCAGTACATCTCTTACATCTGGTACATCCCATACACCCGGTACATCCTGTACGACAAGCAGATATTCTGGCAGGTCTGCAGGAGACCTGCATGAGATCAGCGAATACCATATATATATATATATATATATATATATATATATATATATATATATATATATTACCATATTAACACCTCAGAAATCCCTTGTATTTATTGGTTTGGCTGATTAGTACGGCGGAATGTGGTATCCAGATATGCAATCTCCGCACCTTCTATATTTTTATTTTTTTTAAAACAAAAAAGGTAAAAATTTCAGGGTACTGCTTGGTCACAAATAACATTTCTATATGTTCCATATAACATATAAATCTTTACTTTTTTGAGCTCAGGTTTACTGAAAAGTATGTGTTCTGTAGTAAGAGCGCTTGTTGGCTCTCAGGGGCCCCCATGGCAAAGTATGTCCATTTCCCGGACCGGTTGGCACATTTTCGCACATCTCATCGAGCACGTGAAAATATTTCATCCATCTGAAACACTTTCCGCATGCTGAACATGAAAAGGGTGCTTCACGGTGTGTCTTTTTTGGTGCGCAAGAAGGTATCCCTTACTGGCAAAACATTTCCCGCACTCCAGACAGGAAAAAGGGCGCTCGCCTGTATGGGTTCTCTGGTGTGTAAGAAGGTGTCCTTTCTCGGTGTAGCTTTTCCCACACAATGCACATGAAAAAGGACGCACATTCGTGTGACTTCTCTGGTGTTTAAGTAGGTGTCCCCTCCGTGTAAAACACTTCTCACACTCAGAGCATGCAAAAGGACGTTCGCCCGTGTGGTTTCTCTGGTGTAGAAGCAGGTATGCTTTGTCAATGAAACTTTTCCCACACTCTGAACAGGAAAAGGGGCGCTCGCCTTTGTGACGCATCTCATGTCTAAGAAGGTTAACTTTCTGAGTGAAGCTCCTCCCGCACTCAGAACACGGGAAAGGACGCTCGCCCGTGTGGGTTCTCTGGTGTGTAACAAGATGTCCATTCGAACTGAAACACTTCCCGCACTCTGAGCAACAAAAGGGCATTTCGCCAGCGTGCCGTTTCAGATGGGTAATGAAGTTTTCTTTTTGGGAAAAACATCTGCCGCACTGGGAACATGAAAAGGGCTTCTCACCGGTGTGGACCCTCTGGTGTTTAACGAGACCTGATACTGTCGTGAAGGACATCTCACACTCAGAACACGGAAACGGCTTTTCATTGGCATGATATTTCTGGTGCCTAACAAGATGGGATTTGGTTGCGAAGGATTTCCCGCACTGGTTGCAAGAGAAGGGCTTCTCTCCGCTGTGAGATCTCTGGTGCGCCACAAACTGCGATTTTTCCATAAATGATTTTTCGCACTGGGGACACGAGAAGGGCTTTTCCCTGGTGTGATATTTCTGGTGTTTTTTGAGTTGAGACTTTGCCGTGAATGATTTATCACACGTGGCGCACGAGAAGATCTCCTCGCCGGTGTGGGTTCGTTGATGTATGCGAAGTTCGCATTTTGTTTTTAAGGATTTCCCACACTGCAAACACGAATATGGCCACCTTCTGTCGGGATGTTGTTGAGATACGACCTGTGCTGATTCGTGTGTAGGAGTGCCTTCACCTTCTGAATGTTGACATGGACCCCCAGGGGGGTGCATCCTCTGATGTGCAACAAGATGTGACCTCTTACTAAAACATCTACCACATTCAGAACTAGACGATCCGTTCTGATCTCGAGGTATATTGGTGTCTGAATTGTCAGAAGAAGATTCCTCAAGATTAGAGGGATCTGGTGATCTATCTGAGGCACCATTATCTTCCAGTTTATAATCCACAGAGAACATCAGATTTCCTTGAGAAGTATTCAGAATATTGTGTCCATCTATTAAACAGAAATGTTTTATTATTATTAAAGGCACATTAAAGGACAACTAAACTTAACCACTTCCAGTCTGGACGCTTTCACCCTCTTCCAGTCTGGACGCTTTCCAGCCCCTTCCGGTCCGGACGCTTCCTCCCCCCCTTCCTGTCCGGACGCTTCCCCCCCCCCCCCTTCTGGTCCGAACGCTTTCCAGCCCCTTCCGGTCGGGACGCTCCCCCCCCCCTTCCTGTCCAGACGCTTTCACCCCCCTTCCGGATGCTTTCACCCCCCTTCCAGTCCGGACGCTTTCACCCCCTTCCTGTCCAGGCCAATTTTCAGCTTTCAGCACTATGTATGTATGTATATATATATACAGTCAGGTCCATAAATATTGGGACATCGACACAATTCTAACATTTTTGGCTCTATACACCACCACAATGGATTTGAAATGAAACAAAGAAGATGTGCTTTAACTGCAGACTGTCAGCTTTAATTTGAGGGTATTTACATCCAAATCAGGTGAACAGTGTTGGAATTACAACACTTTGCATATGTGCCTCCCACTTCTTCAGGGACCAAAAGTAATGGGACAGAATAATAATCATAAATCAAACTTTCACTTTTTAATACTTGGTTGCAAATCCTTTGCAGTCAATTACAGCCTGAAGTCTGGAACGCATAGACATCACCAGATGCTGGGTTTCATCCCTGGTGATGCTCTGCCAGGCCTCTACTGCAACTGTCTTCAGTTCCTGCTTGTTCTTGGGGCATTTTCCCTTCAGTTTTGTCTTCAGCAAGTAAAATGCATGCTCAATCGGATTCAGGTCAGGTGATTGACTTGGCCATTGCATAACATTCCACTTCTTTCCCTTAAAAAACTCTTTGGTTGCCTTTGCAGTATGCTTTGGGTCATTGTCCATCTGCACTGTGAAGTGGTGTCCAATGAGTTCTGAAGCATTTGGCTGAATATGAGCAGATAATATTGCCCGGAACACTTCAGAATTCATCCTGCTGCTTTTGTCAGCAGTCACATCATCAATAAATACAAGAGAACCAGTTCCATTGGCAGCCATACATGCCCACGCCATGACACTACCACCACCATGCTTCACTGATGAGGTGGTATGCTTAGGATCATGAGCAGTTCCTTTCCTTCTCCATACTCTTCTCTTCCCATCACTCTGGTACAAGTTGATCTTGGTCTCATCTGTCCATAGGATGTTGTTCCAGAACTGTGAAGGCTTTTTTAGATGTCGTTTGGCAAACTCTAATCTGGCCTTCCTGTTTTTGAGGCTCACCAATGGTTTCCATCTTGTGGTGAACCCTCTGTATTCACTCTGGTGAAGTCTTCTCTTGATTGTTGACTTTGACACACATACACCTACCTCTTGGAGAGTGTTACTGATCTGGCCAACTGTTGTGAAGGGTGTTTTCTTCACCAGGGAAAGAATTCTTTGGTCATCCACCACAGTTGTTTTGCGTGGTCTTCCGGGTCTTTTGGTGTTGCTGAGCTCACCGATGCGTTCCTTCTTTTTAAGTTTTATGTTCCAAACAGTTGTTTTGGCCACACCTAATGTTTTTGCTATCTCTCTGATGGGTTTGTTTTGTTTTTTCAGCCTAATGATGGCTTGCTTCACTGATAGTGACAGCTCTTTGAATCTCATCTTGAGAGTTGACAGCAACAGATTCCAAATGCAAATAGCACACTTGAAATGAACTCTGGACCTTTTATCTGCTCATTGTAATTGGGATAATGAGGGAATAACACACACCTGGCCATAGAACAGCTAAGAAGCCAATTGTCCCATTACTTTTGGTCCCTAAACAAGTGGGAGGCACATATGCAAACTGCTGTAATTCCTACACCGTTCACCTGATTTGGATGTAAATAACCTCAAATTAAAGCTGACAGTCTGCAGTTAAAGCACATCTTGTTCGTTTCATTTCAAATCCATTGTGGTGGTGTATAGAGCCAAAAATGTTAGAATTGTGTCGATGTCCCAATATTTATGGACCTGACTGTATATATATATATACACACACACACATATATGTGTGTGTGTATATACAGTGGGGCAAAAAAGTATTTAGTCAGCCACCAATTGTGCAAGTTCTCCCACTTAAAAAGATGAGAGAGCCCTGTAATTGGCATCATAGGTAGACCTCAACTATGAGAGGCAAAATGAGAAAAAAAATCCAGACAATCACATTGGCTGATTTGGAAAGAATTTATTTGCAAATTATGGTGGAAAATACGTATTTGGTCAATATCAAAAGTTCATCTCAATACTTTGTTATATATCCTTTGTTGGCAATGACAGAGGTCAAACGTTTCCTGTATGTCTTCACAAGGTTGGCACACACTGTTGCTGGTATGTTGCCCATTCCTCCATGCAGATCTCCTCTAGAGCAGTGATGTTTTGGGGCTGTCGCTAGGCAACACGGACTTTCAACTCCCTCCAAAGGTTTTCTATGGGGTTGAGATCTGGAGACTGGCTAGACCACTCCAGGACCTTGAAATGCTTCTTACAAAGCCACTCCTTCCTTGCCCGGGCGGTATGTTTGGCATCATTGTCATGTTGGAAGACCCAGCCATGTTTCATCCTCAATGCCCTTGCTGATGGAAGGAGGTTTGCACTCAAAATCTCACAATACATGGCCCCATTCATTCTGTCCTGTACATGGATCAGTCGTCCTGGTCCCTTTGTGGAGAGACAGCCCAAAGCATGATGTTGCCACCCCCATGCTTCACAGTAGGTATGGTGTTCTTTGTATGCAACTCAGCATTCTCTCTCCTCCAAACACGACGAGTTGTTTCTACCAAACAGTTCTATTTTGGTTTCATCTGACCATATGACATTCTCCCAATCCTCTTCTGGATCATCCAAATGCTCTCTAGCAAACTTCAGACGGACCCGGACACGTACTGGCTTAAGCAGGGGGATAGGTCTTGCACTGTAGGATCTGAGTCTCTGGCGGCGTAGTGTGTTACTGATGGTAGCCTTTGTTACGTTGGTCCCAGCTCTCTGCAGGACATTCACTAGGTCCCCCCGTGTGGTCCTGGGATTTTTGCTCACCGTTCTTGTGATCATTTTGACCCCACGAGGTGAGATCTTGCGTGGGGCCCCAGATCGAGGGAGATTATCAGTGGTCTTGTATGTCTTCCATTTTCTAATTATTGCTCCCACAGTTGATATGTTCACACCAAGCTACTTGCCTATTGCAGATTCAGTCTTCCCAGCCTGGTGCAGGTCTACAATTTTGTTTCTGGTGTCCTTCGACAGCTCTTTGGTCTTCACCATAGTGAAGTTTGGAGTGTGACTGTTTGAGGTTGTGGACAGGTGTCTTTTATACTGATAACAAGTTCAAACAGGTGCCATAGATACAGGTAATGAGTGCAGGACAGAGGAGCCTCTTAAAGAAGAAGGTACAGGTCTGTGAGAGCCAGAAATCTTGCTTGTTTGTATAGACACACACATATATGTATACATATGTATATATACACACACACACACACACACGTGTGTGTGTGTGTGTGTATATGTTTTTGTGTGTGTGTATATATATATATATATATATATATATATATATATATATATACACACACACACACACACACACATATATACATACACACTGAACACTGCCAAAATTGTAGTATTTCAAATATATGACAATATATTTGGGAAGAATATTTTTAAAACATATTTTTCTTCCATGTGGGACAGATAGCAAAAAAAAAAAAACTGGCAGGGGCTTTGACCTTTCCCTACTCTATACAATTTAAGTTATTTCTATTTATACGAAGACATTGATAACAAAAAATGTAACCACTTAGATGTGTTGGCTTCATTAGTTTTAATTCTTGAGGCTAAGAATGGTGTCCTTGTTACCTCCTGTGAGATGAACAGAAAGCAAAACAATCCTAAATGTGTTATGTAAACTACTAATCCCATCAAATGAATACAGGCAGACATATTTAAACTATGCCACTATGGGTGGCAAAAATGCCCCCCTCCCCCAATCGATATGGTGGAGTAAATGTAGCCAACCAGGGACAAGAAGCGTAATATTTGTAGGATCACCAGGTGATAATAAAAGAAACAAAAGCCAGAAAAAAACAAAACAAATGCATCCACCGCATTTAAGGACTGGAAAGCTGGATTATATTACATTTCTGTTCTTGGGTTTAGAGTCGCTTTCATTTTCCATGTTTTACAGACAGGGGTCCTATATGTTGGTCTAATACTTAATGTTTTTTATGGAATTCCAGCAAGCAACTGTGTTAAATACAATGACAGGATTATTTGTTTATTATTATTTATTACAAGTATTTGTATAGCGATGTCAATTTATGTAGTGCTTTACATACATACATACATACATAGTACTATTACATCAGTCCCTGCCTTAAGGAGCGTACAATCTAAGGTCCCTAACTAACATACACATACTAGGGCCAATTTAGACAGAAGCCAATCTACCAGCATGTCTTTGGAGTGTGGGGGAAACCCACGCAGGCACAGGGAGAACATGCAAACTCCAGGCAGGTGCTGCCATGGTTGGGATTTGAACCAACAACCCTAGTGCTGCTAGGCAGAAGTGCTAACCATTTAGCCACTGTGCTGCCCACAATACAATACCTAGCTAACCTAACCATAGCATGCTAGGTCATGTTGTACATACACTGATACCATTGTTGTGATGAGGGATATGAGCTGTTTTTTTGTATTTAGTGTTTATTTCTCACCTGTGTTCATATCCTGAGACGATTCCTTTTCTTCAATTTTAACCACCATCCCAATCTCTTCCATAGGCTGCTTGTCTTCACCCATAGAAGTCCTCTCTCCTTCATCTTTAATCTCAACTTTCACATCAGTCAGTTTACCCTAAATCAAAAGAATAATATACAATTCTCATATTTATATATAGATAATAGTGCAAGGAAGAACGTTCTTTAGGAATTTTGATTACATTTGAGCCCAAGACCCCCAAATTTCATCTACCTGATGATGGTGAGGGATGGTTTGATCTTCCTGTGTGGAATCCCAGGAATACAGAGGACGGGGACATCTGTCTGGTGGGTTCTCATTACTGGATCCATCTACCTGATGATGGCAAGGGATGGTGTGACCTTCCTGTGTGGAATCCCGGGAATACAGAGGACGGGGACATCTCTCTGCTGGGTTCCCATTACTGGATCCATCTACCTGATGATGGTGAGGGATGGAGTGACCTTCCATTGTGGAATCCCGGGAATACAGAGGACGAGGACATCTCTCTGGTGGGTTACCATGACTGGATCCATCTGTAGGAAACACACACATTGACTGAATCCATTGTTTCTATGTGTTTATCAGATGATGGGGGATCTAGGTGGACCCTCCGTACTGCTCTCTCCTTTACAATAAAGTCTCCTCTTACCCGGTGATGTGAGGGGCGGCTGATCCTCCATCATGATGTCCTTGTAGAGGTCCTTGTGTCCTTCTAAATACTCCCACTCCTCCATGGAGAAATAGACAGTGACATCCTGACACCTTATAGGAACCTGACACACAAAGATACAGTCACCATCCAGACACATCCCTTGTCTGTTACTGGAGAATGTCCCAGAATTCCCGGCACCGCTCACCTCTCCTGTCAGCAGATCAATGATCTTGTGGGTGACTTCTAGAATTTTCTTCTGGTTTCTTTTAGGTGTCAAGGAGAGAGTTAGAGGGACTGTGATGGTTACCTGGCCACCAGTCTTCACAGGAGGAAAACTCTATTGAAAAAGGAAAAGTTATGTAGTTTTACCCTACTGAGTCCTCCTCACCTCTTGGGTCAGGTCTTTGTTTTATTAACTAAAGATAAAGGTGATGTCATGTGACCTCCCAGAATCCTCCTCACCTCTCCGGTCAGCAGGTAGATGATCTCCAGGGTGAGTTGTAAAATCCTCTCAGTTCTGATATTGTCCTTGTTCATCCTCATTGATGTGACCAGATCATCTCTATAACACGTCTCTTTGTAGATCGTTAATAAACTGAGAATCTAGACTTTAGTGGTATGAATAATATCTTAGTAGTGTTCCTCCATAGTTCTGACATCATAGTCTGCTCCCTGAACGATATCAATGGGCTTGTTCATCAATGTAACTGAAAGATAAAAAAAAATTCCCTATTTATGTACAGCTGGATAAATGGTTCTATATTTAGGATGTATCCGGTTTATAAACCAGAGGCTCTGGATGGACGGTTGGATAAATGGTTCTATATTTAGGACGTATCCGGTCTATAAACCAGAGGCTCCGGATGGACGGTTGGATAAACGGTTCTATATTTAGGACGTATCCGGTCTATATACCAGAGGCTCTGAATGGACGGTTGGATAAATGGTTCTATATTTAGGACGTATCCGGTCTATAAACCAGAGGCTGTGGATGGACGGTTGCATAAATGGTTCTATATTTAGGATGTATCCGGTCTATAAACCAGAGGCTCTGGATGGACGGTTGGATAAACGGTTCTATATTTAGGACGTATCCGGTCTATATACCAGAGGCTCTGGATGGACGGTTGGATAAATGGTTCTATATTTAGGACGTATCCGGTCTATAAACCAGAGGCTCTGGATGGACGGTTGGATAAATGGCTCTACAGAAGATAAAAGACATCACGGTGATGATGGAGGAAGAGGACGGACATGAGGGGGGGGTTACTGGGTGTAAATATAAAATAATATCTCATTACCTCCTCTGTTGCCAGTTCCAGCAATGTCTCCTCTCTACTCCCTCCCAACTTACTTTTAACCCAGAACTTCCTGTCTGTAACTGACATCACTTCCTGTTTTTGCGGTCCACTCAGCGTGAATGGGATGGCCTGTGTGGAGTGTGTAAGAACTACATCCTTCTTTTTATTGCTGTTGTTTTTTATACAGTGAGAAAGCGTTAAATCTGAACTCCCAAGCACATTTTTTTGCAGTGTAAATATATGTGATACTAAACCTAAAAATGTAATATATTGCAGCTTACCAGTCATTAGATGTGATGGCTGCAATATTCTTCTTTTTAGGTTTTTTTTTTCTCTTTATTTTCACCTGGTGATCTGGCCATTAACACACTTCCTGTTGTGGTCTCCACTTCACTGAGACACCTTTGAAAAGCAGCATTGTCAGTCTAGGGGGAGGGTGGTGTGTCTAGCTGATTTAGATGGACTTGACTGACAAATACAGCCTGCCTTCAGGTAGCACTTTTTAAATAGCAACAGTTTTTTTTGTAACTTTTGGGATAAAGGTTTTACATTAATGAATAAAAACTGAAAATTGTAAGCACCCCTGCCAGTGTTAACCATTTGTTTTGGACAGCCTGGTCTGTTAAATGAACTTGAAAAATAACAGACATGTATCTGATCATGATCTGTGCTGGAATAGCTGCATTGAAGGGCAGGGGAGACACTGGGGGTATAATAGACCTCTGCCGTGTTTCCTTGAAAATAAGACCCATAAATTAAGCCGTAGCAAGAATTCTAAGCATTTGCGCAATATAAGCCATACCCCGAATATAAGACATAGTGATGGACGGGCAGCCCTTCTCATCTCCCCCATTGTGACAGCTGCTATCTCGGAGGTGAACGGAGAGGTTACGGGCAGCCCCATCAACAAGGTCGGGTCCCGGTCATTCTGTGCATGCTGCAAGCTGATTCATAGAGGGAGACAGTGAAGAGGTAGAAAGTGAAAGTAAAAGTCTCCTCAGTGAAGTGAGGAGCAGGACGCTCTGCTTTAGGTACTGTATTGTGTGTCCTCAGGGGGAAGAAGTAAAGCTGTGCCTGCTGTTTTACTCAGCACTGTGGGTTTCTCTCCCCCAGCACCAAGCAGCAACAGTCTGTGGGTCTCTCTCACCCCCACAAGCACCAGTAAAGCTGCTGCTCCCAAGCACTGACCAGCAACAGTCTGTGTTTCTCTATTACCCCCACAAACACCAGTAAAGCTGCTGCTCCCCAGCACTGACCAGCAACAGTCTGTGGGTCACTCTCACCCCCCACAAACACCAGTAAAGAGGCTGCTCCCCATACATACCATACTTAATAAAAATAAGACATCCCCTGAAAATAAGCCATAGTGTGTCTTCTTGAGGAAAAATAAATATAAGACAGTGTCTTATTTTCGGGGAAACACGGTAGTGTCTCTATAAAGTGTACCTGTCACCTGCCCATGCTATCGCAATAAAGTTAAGAAAAAAAAATAAAAATGGGCAGTTTCTGACCATGCTATAGCCGAAAGACGGCAACAGCATGGTCGTCTAGATCTGGGAGGGTGTCTATAGGTGTCCTCCTAGAACCTTGTCCCCCTGCATCCCCTCTGGGCATGCATCAGGCATGCTTTGTGATTACGGTGTTCTTTGGCCACAGCTGATCAAAAATCAAGGTAAAGGGCCAATCACAGCTGCCCTTTACCATGTGATCAGCTGTGTCCAATCACAGCTGATCGCATGTAAACAAATGTCGGTTATCGGCATTTTCTTTCCTCACCGCTGTCACTGTGCGAGGAAAGGAGAGCCGATAAGCAGCGATCCTGTGACAGGGCATATTTACACTGATGAGCAGGGCACTGATCATCAGTGCTGTCCATCAGTGCAGTCTATCAGTTCAATCTATCTGTGCACATCAGTGAAGAAGAAAAAATACTTATTTGCCAAATTTTATATCAGAAACTAAGAAAAACATTGTTGGTATTTCTTCATTTATTCAGCAAAAAAAAAAAAAACCCAGTGGTGAATAAATACCCGGCGGTGGCCATCTTGCTTATGGACAGTTAGTCCATTTTATACCTTTTACCGTGTGTAATTTTAAATCGAAATTGCAATTTCTGGATTAAATAAATACACTTTTTATACTACCTACTACACTATGAGCACTTTTTATGTCTCCCCATGTGGAGCAATTAATTTATAGAGCCCACCCGATCCACCGCAGTATCCAGAGAAGGGAGTTCCTGTCTCACAGGCTTCTACACTCATCCATCCCTTAAAGGGGACCTCTGGCTGACTGGATCCTTTACCACCCAGAAGTTTCTGAGGCACCACCATTACCCAGAGGGAGGATCATCTTTGGCCTGGCTTATATCTGATTCCTAAAGGGGACCTCCACTGATTGATTTAATGCGTATTAACATTACACATCTGGTGAGTGCGGATTCTTACCCCACTATTCTGGAGCACCAGAACTGAAGTATTGCTGTTATTTCACCTATACCTGCACAGATTAACACTTATGGCCTAATACCGTTTAGTTGGCAATTAACATATTTTATTCTATGTGGACTATTTAATATATATTTTTTAAGCGCTGCACTTTCTTATTTGGTGAATAAATACCACCACAGGAAAACTCTATTTGTGTGGAAAAAAAAATTATATAAATTTCATTTGAATACAGTGTTGCATGACCGCGTAATTGTCATTCAAAATACGAAAGGGCTGAAAGCTGAAAATTGGCCTGGGCGGGGAGGGGGTTAAAGTGCCCGGTATTGAAGTGGTTAAAAGCACCCGTGTCTCCCCCCGATCACAACCAGTGTAGGGCGAGCATGTGTATGTACACATCAACTGCACAATGCATATGAGGTATCATGAATGACGGAGTAAGAGCAATAATTCCAGGGCTATAACATGCCAATATTATTATACAATATGGACTGGGTACCCAACACTAGGATCTCACCAAATGACCCAACACTAGGATCTCGCCAAATCACCCAACACTAGGATCTCGCCAAATGATCCAACACTAGGATCTTGCCAAATGATCCAACACTAGGATCTCGCCAAATGACCCAACACTAGGATCTCGCCAAATCACCCAACAATAGGATCTCGCCAAATCACCCAACACTAGGATCTCGCCAAATGAGTCTCGAACATCTAAAACAATGCAAGGTTTATTAACTCTACATCCACCGAACACCAAAGTAGTAGTTTTGAATGAAGTAACTGTTGATTGACATTCTCCCTCAATAACGGAGAACACATATGGTAAGGTAAGTATTTTTATTTTGGTAAAAGGACCATGGGAACACACATGTATGAACAACTGATTAGTTGAAATAAACTGAGAAGCAATGACTTCCCCAGAGAACACATCTTGTAACAGGAACGTCACAGAAATACAACACGGTTTTGTCGGGCCTTCTCAAAGTTTTTTTTGTCTAACAGAATGCTGGCGAGCAAGATGGTAAGGATCGATCCTGGGAATGGAAAGTCGGCAGGGAGTCCACTGAAATTCGAGACCGCTCTTGGCTTTGTAGTGTGTAGGGTGCGGTTGGTGCCACTTTGGTCAACGGGTGGAGAAGTAGCGTAATTGGAGCTTCGCACGTTTATACGAGTTTGGCAGTGTGACGTTTAGATGACTTTTAAAGGGTCAGTTCACCCAGAATGGAAGGTGGGTTCTAGAGGGCCTACATTGGGTTCTTCTAGATAGGTTTCTTAGTATTGATTGGATTTGTGTTACTCAATACAATATAGGTTTTGGTTGCCGTTAGCCACCTGTCTAGTAAAATGATGGATGGTATGAAATCTAGTCCCGATGTTTAGTTACTGCAGTTTTGGAGCTTACAGTCTAAGCATTTCTTGTGTGGGGGCAGTCTACTATTTTGATCTCACCCCACACACAATATTGGGAGTTTGTCAGGAGAAACTGCACTTGGAATCGTGGTTTTAGCTCCTTGCAGCGATACCAAAAAGATATTCGATTCATCAAAGCCATTCCAGTTGCTAAGGAATCAAGAATGCCACTTGTTTCGCATGCCTCAGTGTCTGTGGGGGTCTACTTCAAAGATCATTCCGTTTTTCGGTCTTTAGTCTGCAGAGAGCCAGTGACTGTCAGCCACCACCTCTCTGCTCTACTCCTCCAGCACTCACTGGAGCGTTTGGCTGTGGAAGCGGTGGGAGCGGCAGGCTCGGGCTTCTAGCACCCCACACACATGAGGTATCGCCTCGAACGTCAGTGCAAGAGCAATAATTCTCGCACTAGACCTCCTCTGTGACATTACACTGCTAACCTATAGAAATTTTTAAAGCGTCACCCATGGAGATTTTTAAGTACCACAGTTTCACGCCATTCCACGAGTGTGCACAATTTTAAAGCGTGACATGTTGGGTATCTATTTACTCGCCGTAACATCCTCTTTCATATTTTACAAAAAAATTGGGGTATATATTGTTTTTTTTAATCAAAGTGTATTTTTCCCCAAAAATATATATTCATTTTTAAAAACTGCGCATTTTGGTTTCGGTTTTCAGCCAAATGCATTTTGAATTTTTGGTTCCGGCACCAGAATTTTCATTTTGGTGCACCACTCTTTTCAAGTTAGTACTTTAGATTTACACAGGAGATCTAGTGCTAGAATTACTGCCTATGATCTGACGTTCGCGGTGATACCTCACCTGTGTGGGACAATTGCTGTTAGCGCATGTGCGGGACCAACACGTGTGTTTGCCTTTGCACGCAAGCACTGGGGGACAGGGGCACTTACATTTTTTTTTTTTTTACACCATTGCGTTAATACATATATATTTTTGAATCACTTTTATTACTGTTACAAGGAATGTAAACATTCTTGTGACAGCAATAGGCATTTGACAGGTAATCTTTATGGAGAGATCAATAAGACCCCAAATCCTTTCTCTGCCCTCAAAAGCATTCAAAATACACCAATATCTGTGTTTTTGAATGCTTTTGATTTTCTGAAAATGGTGCAGATGACATCCGGGAAAACCAAAAGGGAGGACAGGTCTTCGCTTCCGGGTTACCATAGTGGAGAGCCGATCAAAGCTGATCCTGGTTGGTTGCTCGGGATAGGGAAGCATGAGTGAGGTGGGGGGAATGTCCCATCCAACTGCTTGTAATAGCAATCAAGCGGCTAGTTAGCCACTCCAATTGCTATTACAAGAAAAACGGTACTGGGGTCATGCCTGCAGTTTCAGGCATCACCCTGGTATAGCCACTTGATGTCAAGTGACATACCCAACCCAATGCAGAAGAGCTGAAGGCCACTATTGAAGCATCCTGGCCTTCCATAACACCTCAGCAGTGCCACAGGCTGTTAGCTTCCATGCCACGCCTCATTGAGGCAGTAATTGCTGCAAAAGGGGCCCAAACCAAGTACTGAGTACATATGCATGCTTCTACTTTTCAGAGGTCCGATATTGTTCTATGTACAATCCTTGTTTTATTGATTGCATGTAATATTCTCATTTTCTGAGATTGTGGATTTGGGGTTTTCATGAGCTGTAAGCCATAATCATCACAATTATGACAAATCACGGCTTGAACTATCTTGCTTTGCATGTAATGAGTCTATCTCATATTAGTTTCACCTTTTAAGTTGCATTACTGAAATAAATTAACTTTTGCACAATATTCTAATTTTTGGCGTGCGTGCGTGCGGCCTCCCCACATACGCAGACATTTCAGTTTCGGTTCCCATCCACATGCATTCTTAATTTTTGGTATCGACACCAGAATTTTCATTTCGGTGCACCACTTGTACCCATACGTCGATTGGCAGCAAGTGGTTAAAAAGGAATTCCAGGCATGCGTTCTCTGATTGGACAAGGTGTAGGGCGTGAGGTCACGATCCCCCCTTTTCCAATCAGAGAACGCTTTGCATTCATTCAGGAAATAGGAAGCATTCGCTGAATGGTGCCGGTGCTGACCAGGCAAGCTACTGTGTTCAGAATGCATTAGGCCAGCTGCTCAGCATGGAACCTGGAAGCAAGTGAAAATCACTAGTGTAAGGCTGGTCATACATTATACAATTTTCTTGAGATTTTTGGTTTAGATTTACCAAAAACCGTATAATAGGAGGTCAAACCTAAACAATACTTTCAATTGTATCCAATTAGGTGGGCCCTTGCACTACATTATTATTATTGTACAGGATTTATGGCGCCAACAGTTTGCTCAGCGCTTTACAATATAATGGGAGACAATACAGCAACAATACAGTTCAATACAAGAGGGAAAGGAGGGCCCTGATCCTGGGAGCTTACAATCTAGGATAGTTGAAGGTGAATCTAAAGGAAATTGGACAGAAAATTGTATAGTGTATGGCCAGCCTGTGTCCGCTTCAGTGATTTTCAGCTTCCAGGAGCATGGGCCAGGTATGGTATATGTATAGTCACATTGGTCCAAAGCGTCAGGCATTGTGCACACTATTTTATAGGCAATACGGCCAAAACTATTTTACATCTGCCTGTCCGCATCCCATTCTGAAGCAACTTTTCCTCGGTGTCCTCATTTTACTGCCAATGTTTATTACTGGCAATTGCATAGCCTATCACCCCCGTGTTCTCTATGTCCATAGTGTATAATTCTTGATGGACAAAATGCTTTGTATTTGTGGACTGACCGTTTAAAAGTTCATCAACTTGGTCACACAACTGTGCAATGGACCGAACAATCCATTCACAGCATGTTTGCGCTTACGTCAGAAAATGAAAAGGAAGGCCCACTCCGATGACTTTGCTGGTGTGCCAAAAGATATTTTATCCTCATGAAACATTTTCCACACTCTGAACATGAAAATGGACGCTTGACCGCATGTCTCCTTTGGTGTACAAGAAGGTATCTTTTCTCGGCAAAGCATTTTCCGCACTCTGGACAGGAAAAGGGGCGCTCGCCTGTGTGAGTCCTCTGGTGAGTGAGGAGGTGTACCTTCTGAGTGAAGCTTTTTTCGCACAACGAACAGGAAAAGGGACGCTCGCTGGTGTGACTTCTCTGGTGTGTAAGAAGATATCCCTTTCGCGTGAAACACTTCCCACACTCTGAGCATGCAAACGGACGCTCACCCGTGTGATTTCTCTGGTGTACAATCAGATATCCTTTCTCAGTAAAACATTTCCCACACTCAGAGCAGGAAAAAGGACGCTCGCCTTTGTGACTTCTTTGGTGTCTTAGAAGGTTTACTTCCTGAGTGAAGCTTCTCCCGCACTCTGGGCAAGAGAAGGGACGCTCGCCCGTGTGGCTTCTCTGATGGGTAAGTAGGCGCCCATTTGAAGTGAAACATTTCCCGCACTCTGAACATGAAAAGGGCATTTCACCGGTATGGCGTTTCAAATGGGTAATGAGGTTTCCCTTTTGTGAGAAACATTTTCCACACTGGGAACATGAAAAGGGCTTCTCACCGGTGTGAACTCTCTGGTGCTTCACAAGGTCAGATATTGTTGTGAATGACAACGGGCACTCAGAACATGGAAAGGGTTTTAGACCGGTGTGAACTTTCTGGTGCTTAACAAGGTGTGATTTGGTTGCGAATGGTTTCCCGCACTCATTACAGGAGAAGGGCTTCTCTCCACTGTGAGATCTCTGGTGTGCCACAAACTGCGATTTTTCCATAAATGATTTTTTGCACTGGGGACACGAGAAGGGCTTTTCCCTGGTGTGATATTTCTGGTGTTTTTTGAGTTGTGACTTTGCCGTGAACGATTTATCACACTCTGTACACGAGAAGATCTCCTCGCCGGTGTGAGTTCTTTGATGGACACGGAGTTCACATTTTGTTTTTAAGGATTTCCCACACTCTGAACACGAATAGGGCCACCCTGAGGCAGGATGTCCTTCATGATTATACAATTGAGACCTATATGAAGGGCTGTTCTCAACCTCTGAATACAGAAATTCATGTTTATGCGTCCTCTGATGTACAGCAAGATGTGACTTCTTACTGAAACGTTTCTCACATTGAGAACAAGGAAATGGATTATTGTCTCTTGTACCGGTGTCTGAAAGATCGGAGGAAGATTCCTCAGGATTGGATGGGTCTGGGGATTTATCTACACTGCAAAATCTATGATGGACATTTGGGTGTAGAGAATGTGGTCTTTCAGGAGATTCATCAGGATTAGGAAGATCCATCGATGTATCTGCGCAGTAAGGTCTGTGATGTATACGTTCATGAACCGGGCTTACTCCTGGAGAAATTTGTAAGACGTTATTTTCTTCCTCTTTACAAACTGGAGACGATATGAATGGTCCCTCTGAAGAGTTCAGAAGAGCGTGTCCACCTGTAGGAAAGAACATTTATGTCCATATTAAATGCACATTCATTTTCAGTGTTTTACATTCAGGAGCCATAAATGTTGATCTAGTACTCGGCGATAAAATTGTAACCGACATAAGAATACAAATCAGATAAGATACTCAATGTATTGCAACCAAAGCAACAGTTGCACACTGGGTCACCGTATATGTACACGGATGCAGTGTTCTGGTCACGAATGGATCTGAACCTTTCCCTGCCTCAGGATTTAACCCCCTATATACACACATAGAGTACTGCAGGGAAGCACTGGTAACATTTGTTCCCTGTTCTGTTGTGTTGAGCCACGTGATCCTCCACTCATGTCCATCCTAAGTGCTTGTATGTGATGTCATATACAAGGTCCTGGGATGGATGCAAGAGGTGGATTGGTATTCTGCAGTACTTACTCCTGACCTTTTACTCTTTGTTACCTACTACTCACCTCTGCACTCTGTGCTGCCTACTACTCACCTCTGCACTGCCCTACAACTCACCACTGCACTGCCTACTACTCACCTCTGCACTCTGCGCTGCCTACTACTCACCTCTGCACTCTGCGCTGCCTACTACTCACCTCTGCACTCTGCGCTGCCTACTACTCACCTCTGCACTGCCTACTACTCACCTCTACACTTCCTACTACTCACCCCTGCTCTCTGCGCTGCCTACTACTCACCTCTGCACTCTGCGCTGCCTACTACTCACCTCTGCACTCTGCGCTGCCTACTACTCACCTCTGCACTCTGCGCTGCCTACTACTCACCTCTGCACTCTGCGCTGCCTACTACTCACCTCTGCACTCTGCGCTGTCTACTACTCACCTCTGCACTCCGCGCTGCCTACTACTCACCTCTGCACTGCCTACTACTCACCTCTGCACTGCCTACTACTCACCCCTGCTCTCTGCGCTGCCTACTACTCACCTCTGTACTGCCTACTACTCACCTCTGCACTCTGCGCTGCCTACTACTCACCTCTGCACTCCGCGCTGCCTACTACTCACCTCTGCACTCCGCGCTGCCTACTACTCACCTCTGCACTCCGCGCTGCCTACTACTCACCTCTGCACTGCCTACTACTCACCTCTGCACTGCCTACTACTCACCCCTGCTCTCTGCGCTGCCTACTACTCACCTCTGCTCTCTGCGCTGCCTACTACTCACCTCTACACTGCCTACTACTCACCCCTGCTCTCTGCGCTGCCTACTACTCACCTCTGCACTGCCTACTACTCACCTCTGCACTCTGCGCTGTCTACTACTCACCTCTGCACTGCCTACTACTCACCTCTGCACTCCGCGCTGCCTACTACTCATCTCTAAAACTCAGCATTACTTACTCATTACCCCTTTACGCTGTGTTTCTTACTATTGACCTGAAATCTGCATTACTTACTACTGACCCTTTCACTCTGTGTTACATACTACTGACCTCTGAACTCTATTACTTACTCCTGAACCATGCACTGTCCTAACCAAATTTGTACATTGCTTTGACAGGCCAACATCAGCCAGCCAGGCCAGAATTCAAACCAGCAAGCCAGCCAGGACTCAGCCCAGCCAGCCAGGCCAGGACTCAGCCCAGCCAGCCAGCCCAGGACTCAGCCCAGCCAGCCAGCCCAGGACTCAGCCCAGCCAGCCAGCCAGCCCAGGACTCAGCCCAGCCAGCCAGCCAGCCCAGGACTCAGCCCAGCCAGCCAGCCCAGGACTCAGCCTAGCCAGCCAGCCCAGGACTCAGCCCAGCCAGCCAGCCAGCACTCAGCCCAGCTAGCCAGCCAGCACTCAGCCCAGCTAGCCAGCCAGCCAGGCCAGGCCAGAACCCAACCCAACCCAGCCAGAACCCAACCCAGCCAGGCCAGGCCAGAACCCAACCCAGCCAGGCCAGGTCAAAACCCAACCCAGCCAGACCAGAACCCAACCCAGCCAGGCCAGAACCCAACCCAGCCAGCCAGGCCAGAACCCAACCCAGCCAGCCAGGCCAGAACCCAACCCAGCCAGCCAGGCCAGAACCCAACCCAGCCAGCCAGGCCAGAACCCAACTCAGCCAGCCAGCCAGCCAGCCCAGAACTCAACCCAGCAAAGCCAAAACAGAGCTCAGACAGCCAGGCCAGGCCCCAACCCAGCCAGGCCAGAACCCAACCCAGCCAGGCCAGGCCAGAACCTAACCCAGCCAGGCCAGGCCAGAACCCAACCCAGCCAGGCCAGGCCAGAACCCAACCCAGCCAGGCCAGGCCAGAACCCAACCCAGCCAGGCCAGGCCAGAACCCAACCCAGCCAGGCCAGGCCAGAACCCAACCCAGCCAGGCCAGGCCAGAACCCAGCCAGGCCAGGCCAGAACCCAACCCAGCCAGGCCAGAACCCAACCCAGCCAGGCCAGGCCAGGCCAGAACCCAACCCAGCCAGGCCAGGCCAGGCCAGAACCCAACCCAGCCAGCCAGGCCAGAACCCAACTCAGCCAGCCAGCCCAGAATTCAACCCAGCAAAGCCAAAACAGAGCTCAGACAGCCAGGTCAGCACAGGCAGTCAACCTGGTCAAGACTCAGGCCAGCCAATCAGCCCAGATCTAAGCCTAGCAAAACCGTGAGTAAAACTAAATGTCAAGTTTCTTGCTGAAGTTAAAAAGGTAGGTTAAGCTTAATTTTTTTTTACATTTCTTGGCATTTATATTATTATATTTTAAGTTTTCTTCAAACCGTCCTTACATTTTAAAGGGGCCTTGTTAGTTGTTCAAGACGATCTCCATTTCTTCAAGTTTACCTACCTCTGGTGTACAGTATCTCCACCTCATTTGTTGAGAACATGACATTATATTGACTATAGCATTTGAATATTGCATATCAGATAAATAGTTCAATACAACAAAACCAATCATTGCACACAGTCATGGTGTATGTACACTAATAACATAACATTATGATGGGAAATGGAGATGGACCTTTCATATGGTGTCCAGTATCTCCTCCTCATTTGTTGGGAACATGACGTTATATTGAGGAATGGAGATGGACCTTTCATATGGTGTTCAGTATCTCCTCCTCATTTGTTGGGAACATGACGTTATATTGAGGAATGGAGATGGACCTTTCATATGGTGTTCAGTATCTCCTCCTTATTTGTTGGGAGCGGAGGTGGACCTTACAATTTTCCATGGTATAGTTTTAAAAGCACAGTTCAATCCAGCCAGTCCAGAAGGCAGTGTGCAGGGCAGATTCATAAGCCTAATAGCCATGGCCCTTTCAACATATTTTCATCCCACAATTGTGCAAGCAGGTACATGAAGGACATGCTGCTTTCCATTCTGTAGCAGTGCAGCAGGGTTGTCCCCTTATCATAGAATGCTGCATGAGGTGGACTTCACTGACAGAATCAACAGGTATTTTTTAAGGTTTTGCAGTGATACTAAGGGAAAATGGCAAGTGCAGATGCGCGTATATTGACGTGCTACAGCACAAATCTTTTTAATCTGAGGCAATAGTTCTGAATTAATGTGTCTAAAATTATACACGCCAACTGCTAAAAAAAGGTATATGAAAAACAAATTATATATATACTTGTTCTGATATTTAAAGAAGACTCCTCTTTAATGGATGGCATCATTCCAGCCTTCCCTGTAGAGAGCTGATCATCCCTCACACACATCTCTTCTTCCTCTTTGATCTCAATTTTCATATCAATAATTTCTTCACCCTAAACCAACAGAATGATACAAAACTTGACTAAAATGTAGACAATAATATATGGAGACTACCTAGAAGAATACATGTTCAATTAGAGTTTTGATTACTTCTAAGGTCCAGATTCTTTACTCCACCTACCTGATGATGGTGGGGGATGGTGTGACCTTCCTGTGTGGAATCCCGGGAATACAGAAGACGGGGACATCTCTCTGGTGGGTTCCCATGACTGGATCCATCTGTTGGAAACACACACACTGAATCCGTTTCTATGCGTGTATGGGGTAAAGGAAATTATACTTTAGAGTTAAAGTGATAATGTATTCAACTGTTGAAATGCTGTTTTTTTCATTCTAGCAAAAGAATAATTAATTTTCTCTGCAGTCAGGAGGCATGTATGTCTGTTTATTACACATCGATTCTGCATACAGTATCTCCTCCTCATTTGTTGGGAACATGGCGTTATATTGAGGAATGGAGATGGACCTTCCATATGGTGTCCAGTATCTCCTCCTCATTTGTTGGGAACATGACATTATATTGAGGAATGGAGATGGACCTTCCAGATGGTGTACAGTATCTCCTCCTCTTGGGAACATGACGTTATATTGAGGAATGGAGATGGACCTTTCATATGGTGTACAGTATCTCCTCCTCATTTGTTGGGAACATGACGTTATATTGAGGAATGGAGATGGACCTTTCATATGGTGTACAGTATCTCCTCCTCATTTGCTGGGAACATGACGTTATATGGAGGGATGGAGATGGACCTGTCATATGGTGTCCAGTAGCTCCACTGCATTTCTTGGGATTATTGGGACTTGCATTATATAAAAAGTAATACATTAATATGGGGAGTACTAAGGACTGATTGTGACATACAGCGTACAATATCACCACCACATTTGTTGGGCACATTAGGTGGAGTAGTTACGTAGATGATATTCTTATAGACAGCATTGGATAATTCTTCTATATGGATTTTCTCGGTCACAAGATATCACACTGTGCAGAATTGGCGAGATCTAGAAAGGTAAGTTTTACGATATAAAATACAAACACAGTTCAAAAGGTATGGTACACATATTGTAGATTGGATTTCTTCTAGGCAGTCTGTTCTGATCTCAGCAGAGGTTGATGATTTGTTAAAAATCTGTTTCATTTGTTCTGCCTAGCTTTAAACTCACAGAGATAAAATGAAACATGTAAAATGTTCTTGTATTAATGTTTACTTTTTACCTGTCCTGACATCTAGTAAAGTTTCCTCTTGTTTGGATCGCATCGCCATTTCTTCTTCCACTTTAATTTTAAATGTCCTATTTATCAGCTCTTTGTCCTAAAACAACAGAACAATAGAAAACAGCATCTTTAAAAATCTGATTGTATTTGTACTTTCTACTTGAAATATAGAAAGAAAAAAAAAAAGTATTTATTGAAAAAAAAAAAAACTGAGCCTATGTAGTGTAGCACCCTCCTAGGTATCTAGGGGGAGCTATAGCTCTAATTGTTAGACGCTGGGTAGCAGCCTGGGTGTGATAGTCACATGGTTCAAATTTAGGTCAGAGCTGAGAGGCTCTGCAGACCAGCTGAGGAGTGGTTTGGCCAATATCCAACAGGAGGCTTGGCAAGGGGCCAGGATAGCCTTTAAGAGTAAGCAAGGCTGCTCAGCAGGAGTAGAGTTGGAGGAGATGTTGGGTGGAAGATGAGGATGAGAGGCTAGAGAGCAGGAGCCTGGGAGGGAGCCCAGATCGGAGAGGGGCTCACCTCCAGGCAAGAGAAGCTTGGAAGAAGGAAAGCTTGGGACTTCACTGGTCCCCAGAGAGAGGAACACCTGTGTGGCAGGGAAGGAGCGTCTCAGCTAGAAGGCCTGGTAACAACACAGGAGAAGGACTAGGTGAGTAAACCTGCATCTCCCGAGCCGGAAAGAGGAAGGAGCACTCTGGTGGGAAATCAGATTAGCAACTACCTGGGACTGTCTTACTTTAAAGTGACAGGAACTGGATCCCCTGCTCAGGGACTCACCCAGATCTACTGGATTAGGAGCATATAGGGTCTGGGGTGGTACAACCGAAGACACTGACTAGCTCTCCAAGAGAATTTTCTGCAGCAAGAAAATTTGTATATAGTTCAAGGAAGTTGTCCTCAGTTTCACAGTTCCAATGGGCATCCCATACACCCCTAACCCTATCCCAGGTCTAATCCCCTAATAAAAATCACAAAACAAAGCTCAAAGACTGGTTACTGTCTCCTGGATGCAAGTTAATGTGGAAGCGTGTGTTGCCTGGCTGTGAAAGACTATAGGGGGACTCAAATCTCTAGCGACTCCTAAGGGGGTAGTGCTACAGTAGAAAAATATATTCAAAGTTTAGAATAATTACTAAGGTCTAGCTCTTCAATTCAACCTACCTGATGATGGTGAGGGATGGTGTGACCTTCCTGTGTGGAATCCCAGGAATACAGAGGATGGGGACATCTCTCTGGTGGGTTCCCATTACTGGATCCATCTACCTGATGATGGTGAGGGATGGTGTGACCTTCTTGTGTGGAATCCCAGGAATCCAGAGGATGGGGACATCTCTCTGGAGGGTTCCCATTACTGGATCCATCTGCCTGATGATGGTGAGGGATGGTGTGACCTTCCTGTGTGGAATCCCAGGAATACAGAGGACGGGGACATCTCTCTGGTGGGTTCTCATTACTGGATCCATCTGTAGGAAACACACACACTGACTGAATCCATTGTTTCTATGTGTTTATCAGATGATGGGGGATCTAGGTGGACCCTCCGTACTGCTCTCTCCTTTACAATAAAGTCTCCTCTTACCCGGTGATGTGAGGGGCGGCTGATTGTCCATCATGAAGTCCTTGTAGAGATCCTTGTGTCCTTCTAAATACTCCCACTCCTCCATGGAGAAATAGACAGTGACATCCTGACACCTTATAGGAACCTGACACACACAATGATAGTCACCATCCAGACACATCCCTTGTCTGTTACTGGAGAATGTCCCAGAATTCCCGGCACCACTCACCTCTCCTGTCAGCAGATCGATGATCTTCTGGATCACTTCTAGGATCCTCTTGTTAAATCTTTTAGTTGTCGGGGGGTGAAATGGAGGCTTCGGGATGGAGGAAGGTCCATGGGGAAGGATTATGGGTGTTAATGCCTCACCAGACGTCTTCCTCACAACTTTATAATCCTGAGTAAGAAGAGACAGTAACAATTATAACTACTTACAATCCCAGAATCCTCCTCACCTCTCCGGTCAGTTCTGTGTTTTACTAATAGAGATAAGAGTGATGTCATGTGACCTCCCAGAATTCTCCTCGCCTCTCCGGTCAGTTCTGTGTTTTATTAATAGAGATAAGAGTGATGTCATGTGACCTCCCAGAATTCTCCTCACCTCTCCAGTCAGCAGACAGATGATCTCCAGGGTGAGGTTTAATATCCTCTCAGTCATGTGACTCCGTTCTTCATTCATTGTCAAAGAGGAAGTCATGTGATCTATCCAACGGAGATTAAACAGATTCTTAAATAGTAAATTATAAGAACGCCTACTCATACATGAGGGTCAAATATATATTATTACTCATTTATATATTTTTTTAACATATTGAAATAGTACCACTTAGAAATGTCCTTAGACCAGAAATTTTAAAATAACAATGATCAGGGTTTAAAAACAATGCCTCTAGGAGCTCCTATCCTCAGACAATGGCCTTGTGGCCGTATCATCTCAGCCCTCCTAGTATGATGACCCCAGCAGATGGCTTAGGCACCACCCCGATTGGTAGCCTTGTTTTATAATTATTTCGGTCCTTGAGAATCGCTCATGTTCTGACCTCTTTTCTCTGTCTTTTCCTCCCTTTCAAACACTAGGCGATCATTCTCTTTTATATTCTTTTTGTTCTGGTCTCTCCTTCCATGTATTTTACCATGCCGGATCTTAATAATGTGATTGGTGAACTGTAATTGGGCCTCATCTTTACTGCCGTTTTCTTGTCTTGATATGGCATTATTGTTTACTGTTATTTTGTAAAATCAATAAAGACATATTTGCCTTTAAAGTGTTACTAAACCCACAACAGTAAAATCAGTCTGTAGATGCAGTAAAGCGAGCTTGTTATACTCACTGTGGAACCTAAGGGGTTAATTCTCTGCATTGTGTAAAACCGCTGTTTGATCCTGACTTTTCTCATCCTCCCCTTCTTCCAGTGTCTCCCTCTTATCTCCTGATAAGACATCGTGTGGAGACGCTCTGCACATGCTCAGTTAGGTGTGTATTGCTAGAGAGGTGTTTTGGTTTTTTTTTCTTGGAGAGTGCATGTGATCAGCACAGAGCCAGTCAGCACTCTCCAGACAGAGGGTCAGGGGTTATGCATCCTCCTAGAGCATAAAAAACTCCTCCTACAAGCTTTAACCAGTGCTCTGCTGGGCACTGATAGAAGTCACAAGACTGCTATATACTGCTGATGAGAAAAGCTATTTAGCAGTTTATATTTACTAAAATCATTGTATTTCCATGTCCTGTGTACTGTGGGAGACCGGATACAGTGAATGCAGGGTCCGGAGAGAGCGGATATAGTGAATGCGGGGTCCGGGGACAGCGGATATAGTGAATGTGGGGTCCGGGGACAGCGGATATAGTGAATGCGGGGTCCGGGGACAGCGGATATAGTGAATGCGGGGTCCGGGGACAGCGGATATAGTGAGTGCGGGGTCCGGGGAGACCGGATATAGTGAGAGCGGATATAGTGAATGCGGGGTCCAGGGAGAGCGGATATAGTGAATGCGGGGTCCAGGGTTTAGTAACACTTTAAAAACGTTACCCCACCATGCTTATGCTGCATATTGTTGGTGAAAAATCTCAGCATAAATTCCTTTTTTTTTCTCTTCTATAGTGCAGTTACGTGATTGCCCAGCTCAGGCTTCCTTGTGTACTGTGTGGCTGTTCTTTTAAAAAATTTTTTTTTCTATTAATCCAGTATAATTTTTCAACAAGGCAATTGTAATTGACATTTACATTATTAAATAGATGGCACTGTGGATTACTGCTACAACCAAAAGATGGCAGCGTTCACCTGATATGTATTGATAACTGCAAATGCAGAAATCATAACGACTGTTAGGGGCGATGACATCAATTCGCATCTACTCATAACCGAGGAAATCAAAAAAATGAATCAGTGGAAGCAGTCAAGAGACAAGCATTACTAATATACACCAATGACTATGGACAGACGATATAATTTGTTGCCTTGGGAGGGTTTAGTAGTCAAAATCAGTTAGGAGGGTTGGGAAGCAAGAAAGGGGATAAAGGGTTAGGGATGGGAGGGGGGGGGGGGCCCACTCCAAGTAGGAAGATAGATGTAAGACAGGCTTGCCGGGTTTAAAGTGGGCAGAGCATAATAAAAAGATAAGTTCACCTCTTGGTAAAAAATTATAAAATGCACATTTTTATGCAGGTAATGTGCATTTATTATATATGCAGCACAGTGGCTAAATGGTTAGCACTTCCTCCTGGCAGTACTAGCGTCATTGGCTCGAATCCCAGCCACGGCACCACCTGCCTGGAGTTTGCATGTTCTCCCTGTGCCTTCGTGGGTTTCCTCCGGGTACTCCGGTTTCGTCCCACACGCCAAAGACATGCTGGTAGGTTAATTGACTCCTGTCTAAATTGTCCCTAGTATGTGTATGTATGAATGTGAGTTAGGGACCTTAAATTGTACGCCCCTTGAGGGTTAGGGACTGATGTGAATGTACAATATATATATAGATATATATATATATATGTGTGTAAAGTGCTGTGTAAAATTGTCAGCACTATATAAGTACCTGAAATAAATAAAATAAATATTATTTTTGGTTGCAGATCGCTGGTGTCATGCAGGTCTCCTGCAGATCTGTCAGTATATCAGCTTGCCCATATGAGATGCACTGACAAATCTGCACATCAAGCAGATATACTGACAAGAAGATTCAATGATCTACCACCACTCTCCACAGCGCCGTGATCATTTATTGAGAACCACAAGCCTGCCAGCCGCTAACACGGTCAGGACTTGTCGTTTCTCATTCGCAGTGGCGCGATTGGGTGGGTGGAGCCCGCACGGCCACGTTAAAATTTGCCAGCTAGTGGGGGGAGAAGAACGGTGCTTAATCGAGATTCTCCTGCCCTAGGCGTTGAGGACGTGATCTGGGGATGACCCGGCCTGCAGCTCGCTGGGGTAAAAAGAACGTGATTTCCAAGTTCGGAGTTCAGAGATCGCCCATGCTCATCTCTACTGTGGATTTACAATTCAATTGAGAGCTGTAAAGAGGGGGGGGGGGTGTGTGTGTGAGTGTGTACACATGAGGGGATATGGGGGGGTTACTGCAATATAAAATAAGATCTTACTACCTCCTCTACTGCCAGTTCCAGCAATGTCTTCTCTCTACTTCCTCCCAGCTCACCTCACCTCTCACCCAGAGGTTCCTGCATTCATCACTTCCTGTTTATTGCTGACATCACTTCTTGTTTATACCTGACATCACTTCCTGTTGTTTTTTGGTTTTTTTTTTTTAAAATAAGCACCTGCTTCCTGTCTGTGCGTTCCATTCAGAATGGGTAAGATCATCCATGGACGGTATAAGAACTACAGCCTTTATAAAGAGACCATGTCACCAGTTCATTCGTTTTAACAAAAAAAATCTTCCCTTATGATTGTATGTGTGTTTAAAGCTGAGCTCCACCCAAAAGGGAAAGCTGCACTTGTTTGCCCCTGCCACATTTGGCACTTTTTGGGTGGGAGCAGATACCTGGTTTCAGTTCAGTGCCCCCCCCCCCCCCAAAGACTACAGTACCAATCACAAGGCGTAGTGCAACTTGCGCATTCGCAGTAGGAAACCAGCTGTGAAGCCACAAGGTTTCATTTCCAGTTTCCCATACTTGGAATGCCAGCGTCGGAGGCCTGAGGCTAGTGATGAACTTGCCTAGGTGATCATGGCGCTGGATCCCTGGACAGGTAAGTGTCCTTATAATAAAAGTTAATAGCTGCAGTATTTGTAGCTGTTTTTGGGGGGGGGGGGGGAGCTGGAACTCCTCTTTAATGTACTTTATTTTATGTACTTGGAATGCCTCCAAAAGTCCTAAGACTGCTCTTGTTTTGTTAAAGTTGAACTTCAGGGTAAGTAAAAGTCTAAATATATGAGTCATCTGTATTATTCTTGAATCTTTCACTAGTGAGGGTTATATAAAAAATATATATATATAAAATTTTAGATGAAAAAGTCCACACAAAAAAAACTTCTTCTCATGTGCTCCTTCACTTTGTGCGCTCACCTGATTTATATGACCAAACTGATAAGTGAGGTCAAAACAGCCAGTGTCCCTTTAAATGGACTTAAAGCTGAGTGTATATATCCCTGTCCCAGATGGATGGACGGATAGATGGAGTTGTGAGGGACAGCAGAAATATTCTTTTATTTTTGTGTTTTGTTAACACGTGCGCCAACAGTCAGCTTGTCTACTTTGTTTATAATTTGGAGTTCCTGTGCCCCGCAGGGGGTGGGAGATGAGATTGATCTCAGCAGGGAGCGCAGACAGCATGGTGTTTTGTGGCTGTGAAAGGCCAGAGGGTCAGCACCAGGAGTTTGGGGCTTGGTCAATTGAAAGGGCCATACTGTCTCCTTATGAATGGGAGAGCTCGAGTCAGGATGTACAGAGCCACTCCTGGCTGAGCCCTAACTAGGAGATGCATTGAACTGTGCTTTGCTTTGTGCACAGCTGGGACTTGTGGTCCTATATTGCCAGTGTAGTCTTGAAGCTGTGGCCAAGACACACAGCCCTCTGAAGACCCGTGAGGAGTTGGTGTCTATCAGCCTATACTTCCTCTGCTGAGGCCACTGCTGGCTGGTGAGTCCCTGGATTGCTACCCTGTGAACTGCCCTCTGCTGAGTGCCCGGACCTCCTGCCTGCCAGAGCTACCTTCTGCTGTGTGCCTGGATTTACCCGTTGCCCGCCTGAACTACCCCTCTGCTGAACCCGGATTATCTTTGCCTGCCAGCCTGCCCCTCTGCTGTACCCAGATTATCATCGCCTGCCAGCCTGCGGTTGAGTGCCCCTGCAAGCCTGCCTTCTGCTGAACTACCCCTCTGCTGTGTGCCCGGATTGCTTATTGCCTGCCAGCCTGCACTTCTGCTGTGCCCAGATTATCTTTGCCTGAACTGCCCCTCTGCTGTGTGCCCGGATTACCAATTATCTGCCTGATCTGCCCCTCTGCTGTGCCCAGATTATCTTGCCTACCAGCCTGTCCCTTTGCTGTGTGCCCGGATTGCTCATTGCCTGCCAGCCTGTCCCTCTGCTGTGTGCCCGGATTGCTCATTGCCTGCCAGCCTGTCCCTCTGCTGTGTGCCTGGATTGCTCATTGCCTGCCAGCCTGTCCCTCTGCTGTGTGCCCGGATTGCTTATTGCCTGCCAGCCTGCCCTTCTGCTGTGCCCAGATTATCTTTGCCTGAACTGCCCCTCTGCTGTGTGCCCGGATTACCCATTACCTGCCTGATCTGCCCCTCTGCTGTGCCCAGATTATCTTTCCTACCAGCCTGTCCCTTTGCTGTGTGCCCGGATTGCTCATTGCCTGCCAGCCTGTCCCTCTGCTGTGTGCCCGGATTGCTCATTGCCTGCCAGCCTGTCCCTCTGCTGTGTGCCTGGATTGCTCATTGCCTGCCAGCCTGCCCTTCTGCTGTGGCCGGATTATCTTTGCCTGAACTGCCCCTCTGCTGTGTGCCCGTATTACCCATTACCTGCCTGATCTGCCCCTCTGCTGTGCCCAGATTATCTTGCCTACCAGCCTGTCCCTTTGCTGTGTGCCCGGATTGCTCATTGCCTGCCAGCCTGTCCCTCTGCTGTGTGCCCGGATTGCTCATTGCCTGCCAGCCTGTCCCTCTGCTGTGTGCCCGGATTGCTCATTGCCTGCCAGCCTGCCCTCTGCTGTGTGCCCGGATTGCTCATTGCCTGCCAGCCTGTCCCTCTGCTGTGTGCCTGGATTGCTCATTGCCTGCCAGCCTGCCCTTCTGCTGTGGCCGGATTATCTTTGCCTGAACTGCCCCTCTGCTCTGTGCCTGGATTACCCATTACCTGCCTGATCTGCCCCTCTGCTGTGCCCAGATTATCTTGCCTGCCAGCCTGTCCCTCTGCTGTGTGCCCGGATTGCTCACTGCCTGCCAGCCTGCCCTTCTGCTGTGCCCAGATTATCTTTGCCTGAACTGCCCCTCTGCTGTGTGGCCGGACTTACCCATTGTCTGTCTGAACTGCCCTGTTGTAGCCTGGACTTTACCCATTACCTGCCTGAACTGTCCCTCTGCTGTATGCCCCGGACTTAACCCTTGCTGCACTGATCAAGTGCCCCAAATCACTCAGTAAAAACCTTGTGTGCGCACTGCTTTCCGCGTGTGTCCTGTCTCACCTACACCTCCGTCACAGGAGTATTTCCCTTTTTTCCAGCAGCGGGTCTTATTGTTTCCCAGAGATCTGTTTTCCTGGAGTTGGATGGATGGATGAACTTATCCCACTCTCCTCACTCCTTTTTCATTTTCCTCTCCATGTGCATGATTATCATGTAATAAAAGAGTATAATATAGTGCCTTTTATTCTTTAACCACCTCCCTTCCGGCCGTTGTATATAAACGGCGGGACGGTGGCAGTGCAGGGTCGAGTGGCCATTTATAAACAGCCTCCCCACCCCCTGCTTGTGCGCGCTTCCTGGGAGAGCACAGCACCGTGATCCGGTGCTCGCTGTGGATTATAACTTTTTTTTTTTTAACAACTTCCCGTCCGGCCGCTGTATATATACACGGTTGAACGGTGGCAGTCCAGGGGCGGGTTGCCATTCATAAACAGCGCCTGCCATTTTGGATTGTGCATGCTCCCTAGAAGTGAGTGGCACCGCAATTTGGTGCCCGCTGTGTCCTCCGAACACAGCAGAACACTGACCGCTATACGGGACCTCTGTGCGAGGTCCTGATCATGTGATCACTGGTCAATCAGTGATCACATGCAAAGTAGTAAGTAAAATGTTACTTCTGACATCTTTGCTTACTACGTGTGAAATCTGTGAACGATCACGGAGGTCACATGGTACAAGGCTATTCACGACAGCCTTATATCATGTGACAAGCCGTGACCAATCACAGCTCCCACAGTAGTTCTCAATGGCTGCAAGAATGCAGCCAAAGAGAAGGAGAAATGATTGCTTTTACAGCCTTTATGGGTGTAAAAGCAATCAGTGTAAAAAAAAAATTTTTCATCATCCCCCACAAGTAGTACAGTGTCACCATGGTGACACTGTACTGCTAGGGTGACAGTATGTAAAAAAAAACAAAACACAAATAATATAAAAATGTAAAAAAAGTTTTAAAATGATAATTTTTGGTTATAAACTAATTTGGGTTATTTTTTTTTTTTTACTAAAAAGAGAACGGAATAAATCTTGGCCAAGATTTATGATGAAATATTATTTATTTGCAAACTTTTATAAGAAAAACACTTTTTTGAAAATTTTTGGACATTTTCATTTACATAGCAAAAAAAATAAAAATCCCAGTCGTGAATAAATACCACCAAAACAAAGCTTTATCTGTCTCAAAAAAATGCTAAAAAATTCATATGGGTACAGTGTTGCGCGACCGCGCAATTGTCATTCAAAGTGTGATAGCACTGAAAGCTGAAAATTGGCCTGGACAGGAAAGGGGTGAAAGTGTCCGGACTTGAAGTGGTTAATGGTTGAACTGGATGGACTTTTGTCTTTTTTCAGCCAGACTAACTATGGAACTACTTTTTTCTATGATGATCAGATCCATCTAGTGGCCATCATGCAGCTTTTTCCTGATGCACTCTGTGGGGAATGACTACAATCAACCTGGAGAGGAAATAGTCGAATAGCATTTGATTTTTGCCATTCACACAGAACGCAGTTCTGCACAAAATGTGCAGTTTTACATCATAAAAGCTCTACAAAATTTTTTTTTCCATTTTTTTATTTATTTTTAGCTATATAAATGAAAAAGTCCAAAAATTTTGAGAAAAAGTGTTTTTCTTAAAATTTTTGCAAATAAATAATCTTTCTTCATAAATCTAGGCCAAAATTTATTCAGTTATCTTTTTAGTAAAAATAAAATAACCCAAATTAGTTTATACCAAGAAATTATAATTTTTCAAACTTTTTTTTTATATTTTTATTTTTTTTTTTATATTTATCATTTATGGGTTTTTTTTTTTTTTAACATACTGTTACCCTAGCAGTACATTGTCTGAACATTATATAACATTCGACCTGGAGAGAAAACAAAGCCTAACAACATTCCAGTTTTCCTCCATTCACCCAGAATGAATGTACAGTTTGTTCAAAATAATAGCAGTCAGACATCACTAACCTGATCAATCACTGTTTTTGGTAGAAATTATATTTCTACATGGCAAATAATTTACTAGCAGGTGTAATAGAGTAATAGAAATCCAACAGACCCAACAGTCATGACATGCATGCTGCTGATTCTGTGTAATTGAATCACTAATTGAAAGCAGCATGTTCAAAATAATAGCAGTGTGGAGTTCTATTAGTGAGGTCATTCATTCTTTGAAAAACAAGTGGCAATTATTGCCCTTATTTACGGAAGGAAGGCAGCAAATGTTGTACATGCTGGTTACAGTGCATTTCTCTCTGAAATTCTGAGGAAAATGGGTCATTACAGACATTGTTCAGAAGAACAGCGTACCTTGATTAAAAAGTTGATTGGAGAGGGGAAAACATATAAAGAAGTGCAGAAAATGATAGGCTGCTCAGCTAAAATGATCGCAAATGCTTTAAAATGGCAACCAAAACCTGAAAGACGTGAAAGAAAGCGAAAAACTACCATTCAAATGGATAGAAGAATAGCCAAAATGGCAAGGACTCAGCCAACAATCAGCTCCAGGAAGATCAAAGAAGGTGTAAAGTTACCTGGGAGTACTGTTACAATTAGAAGACGCCTATGTGAAGGCAAGCTATCTGCAAGAAGCCCCCGCAAGTCCCACTGTTGAAAAAAAGACATGTGCTGAAGAGGTTACAATTTGCCAAAGAGTACATTGACTGGCCTAAAGAGAAATGGCGCAACATTTTGTGGACTGATGAAAGTAAGATTGTTCTTTTTGGGTCTAGTGGCCGGAGACAGTTTGTCAGACGACCCCCAAACACTGAATTCAAGCCACAGTACACTGTGAAGACAGTGAAGCATGGTTGCGTAAGCATCATGATATGGGGATGTTTCTCATACTACGGTGTTGGGCCTATTTATCGCATACCAGGGATCATAGATCAGTTTGAATACATCAGAATACTTGAAGAGGTCATACTGCCTTATGCTGAAGAGGAAATGCCCTTGAAATGGGTGTTCCAACAAGACAACGGCCCCAAACACACCAGTAAACGTGCAACATCTTGGTTCCAGACCAACAAGATTAACGCTATGGAGTGGCCAGCCCAATCCCCAGATCTTAATCCAATAGAAAACTTGTGGGGTGACATCAAAAATGCAGTTTCTGAGGCAAAACCAAGAAATAGAGAAGAACTGTGGAATGTAGTCCAATCATCCTGGGCTGGAATACGTGTTCACAGGTGCCAGAAGGTGGTTGACTCCATGCAACACAGATGTACAGCAGTTCTCAGAGAAGAATACAAACACTGCTATTTTTTTGAACAGTCTAATATTCACTTTTCTTAAATTTTTTTAGAGGAACACCACAAATTTGATATATTTTTCTTCACGTTTTGATTTGGAATAGAATGTGTAGTGTTCCCAATGCATTTGTGTGTATGGAAATAAAAGCTATTAGAAGGATTTTGAGCTTTATTCACTTTTTTCAACACACTGCTATTATTTTGAACACAACTGTATATGCAGTTTCACAGGACAAATAGGAAATGCAATAGGAAGTGAGAGGAAGTTTGCCCCAAAGTGAGGGGGACTCCCATCCAATAGGGCTTGTTTAAACTCGCTTTGGTCTCTGAGGAGTGATCTGCGTTCGAAATGCTCTTCAGAGACTGGTGTTGAGGAGGCGTTGTAACGCGGTCCCATTTATGTCAATGGGTCATGCTCAGCCGAGGTAAAATTCCTGTTGTGTGTACACCCACAGCTAAAGGCAAGGATGGTGTGTGTGCGCGTATAAGGGGGTGGGGGTTGGTAAAAATGTGGCCCAACTGCAGGTTTTACAACCCCTCGTGGGAACAAGCCCATAGATTAGAGTTGCCTCCTCATCCCTTTAAAACCGAACACATATTAATTACACAGGTTCTGGGGCTGATTTAATGCAGATAAGGCACCAAGTGAGTTTAATTACCACTTTAACCACTTGCCGTCTGGCCCATGTACATAAACGGCCAGACGGTGGCAGTCCAGGGGCGGGTTGCCGTTCCTAAACAGCACCCGAATTTTCAAGCTGTGCGCGCTCCCTGGGAGCGTACAGCACCGGGATCCGGTGCCCGCTGTGTCCTCCAGACACAGTGGAACACTGATCGTCGGACAGGACCTCTGTGTGAGGTCCCGATCATGTGATCACTGATTGGCCAATCAGTGATCATATGCAGAGTAGTAAGCAAGATGTCACTTCTGACATCATTGCTTACTACGTGTGAAATCTGTGAATGATCACAGAGATCACATGGTACAAGGCTATTCACAGCAGCCTTGTACCATGTGACAAGCTGTGACCAATCACAGCTCACACAGTATTTCTCAATGGCTGCAGGAATGCAGTCAGAGAGAAGGAGAAATGATTGCTTTTACAGCCTTTATGGGTGTAAAAGCAATTAGTATAAAAAAAAAAATCTTCATCACCCCCCACAAGTAGTACAGTGTCACCATGGTGACACTGTACTGCTAGGGTGACAGTATGTAAAATAAAAAAACAAAACATAATAATATAAAAAAAAAATGGCAAAAAATGTTTTTGAAAAATTAAAAATTTTGGTTATAAACTAATTTGGGTTATTTATTTTTTCCTAAAAAGATAACTGAATAAATTTTGGCCAAGATTTATGAAGAAAGATTATTTATTTGCAAAATGTTATAAGAAAAACACTTTTTTGTTCAAAACGTTTGGACTTTTTCATTTATATAGAAAAAAAAATAAAAATCCAGGTGGTGAATAAATACCAGTGGTGAATAAATACCACCAAAATAAAGTGTTATCTGTCTCAAAAAAATTCATATGGGTGCAGTGTTGCATGACCGTGCAATTGTCATTCAAAGTGTGATAGCGCTGAAAGCTGGAAATTGGCCTGGACAGGAAGGGGGTGAAAGTGTCCGGACTGGAAGGGGGGTGAAAGTGTCCAGACTGGAAGGGGGTGAAAGTGCCTGGATTTGATGGTGCCTTATCTGCATTGAATTAGCCCCAGAACCCGTGTCATTAATATGTGTTCGGGTGTAAATGGATAAGGTGGTCACCCTACCATAGATAATTGTCCCTGGAACATTTTCTCCTCACCTTTTAGCTCTGGTGACAACTCTGAAATGATGGATCTCCCCTCCCTTTCAATCTCCAGTGACAATGGAGGGGTGAATCTCCCCGTCCGGTTGGTCTCCCTAGACATGATATTGGAAGTTGGGATTTTAGGTCCAGCTCCCGGAGTAGATTCCACATGTTCTGCCTCACCAAAGCCACCCCAGGCCCACCATTTGCTTTGTAATGTGCCCCCCCCCCGCAGGGAACTAACGGGGGCTATGGAAGCCATCGGGTGGCAGTGCAGCCTCCAGCTACTGGATTGTGTTTCACCCCCCATTGTCAGGCCTGTACGACGTACGGACCTGGCAGCAAAAGGGTTAACCCCCCGGCGGTATTCCTGAGTGTACCCTGCAACGTTGCTCCGGGATCTCTTCTGCACTTACCTTGTCCTGCGCTCACGCAATGTCCCCCCTGCAGTGTCCCCGGCAATGTCCGGCTGATGCCGGCATCTGTCTTCTGGGTTCCATACCCTGCGACGTCGGGACGTACGTGGATGGAACCGGTGGGAAATTTGAAAGTTGTAAAAGTGACAATCACTAAATACACTAAAATCACATAGTAAAACATTATTGTATCAAACCATTTCACATACATTTTGTCCCGAGTGCTTTGTCATGTGCCCTGCCTGCATTTTTACTGTTCTTTCTGCCTGGAAACTGAGAAACGTCCATGGCGTCCAAAAAACGTCCCTTTAGGTCAAAAGCGGTTGTAGACCGGCTAGAGAACAGTGATAGTAAATTAGAACCACTGAATTGAGTGATAATGATTCGTGGGGAAAGTCGTCATCAGACACTGAAAACGATTTTGCGACTTTGCTCAGTAATGTGCGAACTTGGCGCTATATTTCAAATTTCAGTGTTTTTGGTTTGAGTATATTATTTAATTAAATTATTATTATATTATTTTCTGATTATTTATTAAATTATGATTTATGATTTTGTGTTTAAAATTTTATCATACCCAGGATGTTTACTAGACTCTTGTTCTGACAGATTTCAGTGAGTTATTCCTAAAAATTACAGGCCTACAATACAAAAATACATATTTTCATGCAAAAAAATGTACCGCTTTGAGCACAGAAATATGGACATAATCAGACCGCTAGGGAGGTTAAAGGACTGACATGTTGGCGAGGTAGCACCCTATGATGCTTCAAGTCACTATGATGTTTCAAAGCTCTTTGGAGTCCTCATTCAGCTGCTGGTGTTTGTTGCCGGAGCTAGCATGGCTGTGTGCCGAATGGCACTCCTGTGTTCATTGTACCCAAGAGAAAATCTTCTGCTGCAGGCACTAAAACCCTAAAGCTGCCACCGTGGAGCCGGCTCCCATAGACGTCAGCTGCTAGCGCGGTCCCTACAAAGGCTCCAAAGGAGAAAACAGGAACCGCTTGTTGTATTGAAGGCCTCAGGAGGATTTATTGAATTATTCAACACACAGACTACTCCATCCGCTGTACAGACCCCACTAACGCGTTTCACTCAGCCAGGAGCCTACTTTTAAGGTCGCACCCTATGAGTAAGCTCCAGACCAAGTGAAAAGCATTTGAGGTTCTGTACGTCGAATGGAGTAGTCTGTGTGTTGGACGATTCAATAAATCGTGTATAATACATAAGGGGGGATATGATCTCCATGTATAATACATAAGGGGGGATATGATCACCATGTATAATACGTAAGGGGGGATATGATCTCCATGAATAATACGTAAGGGGGGATATGATCTCCATGTATAATACGTAAGGGGGGATATGATCTCCATGTATCATACGTAAGGGGGATATGATCTCCATGTATAATACATAAGGGGGGATATGATCTCCATGTATAATACATAAGGGGGGATATGATCTCCATGTATAATACATAAGGGGGGATATGATCTCCATGTATAATACATAAGGGGGGATATGATCACCATGTATAATACGTAAGGGGGGATATGATCAACATGTATAATACGTAAGGGGGGATATGATCACCATGTATAATACGTAAGGGGGGATATGATCTCCATGTATAATACGTAAGGGGGGATATGATCTCCATGTATCATACGTAAGGGGGATATGATCTCCATGTATCATACGTAAGGGGGATATGATCTCCATGTATAATACGTAAGGGGGGATATGATCACCATGTATAATACGTAAGGGGGGATATGATCACCATGTATAATACGTAAGGGGGGATATGATCTCCATGTATAATACGTAAGGGGGGATATGATCTCCATGTATAATACGTAAGGGGGGATATGATCTCCATGTATAATACGTAAGGGGGGATATGATCTCCATGTATCATACGTAAGGGGGATATGATCTCCATGTATAATACATAAGGGGGGATATGATCACCATGTATAATATATAAGGGGGGATATGATCTCCATGTATAATACGTAAGGGGGGATATGATCTCCATGTATAATACGTAAGGGGGGATATGATCACCATGTATAATACGTAAGGGGGGATATGATCACCATGTATAATACGTAAGGGGGGATATGATCTCCATGTATCATACGTAAGGGGGGATATGATCTCCATGTATCATACGTAAGGGGGGATATGATCACCATGTATAATACATAAGGGGGATATGATCTCCATGTATAATACATAAGGGGGGGGGGATATGATCTCCATGTATAATACATAAGGGGGATATGATCACCATGTATATTACGTAAGGGGGGATATGGTCTCCATGTAGAATACGTAAGGGGGGATATGATCTCCATGTATAATACGTAAGGGGGGATATGATCTCCATGTATAATACGTAAGGGGGGATATGATCTCCATGTATAATATGTAAGGGGGATATGATCTCCATGTATAATACGTAAGGGGGGATATGATCTCCATGTATAATACGTAAGGGGGGATATGATCTCCATGTATAATACGTACGGGGGATATGATCTCCATGTATAATACGTAAGGGGGGATATGATCTCCATGTATAATGTATAAGGGGGGATATGATCTCTATGTATAAATGCATAAGGGGGGATATGATCTCCATGTAGAATACGTAAAGGGGGATATGATCTCCATGTAGAATACGTAAGGGGGGATATGATCTCCATGTAGAATACGTAAGGGGGGATATGATCTCCATGTATAATACGTAAGGGGGGATATGATCTCCATGTATAATACGTAAGGGGGGATATGATCTCCATGTACAGTATAATACATAAGGGGGGGGATATGATTTCCATGTATAATACATAAGGGGGGTATGATCTCCATGTATAATACATAAGGGGGGATATGATCTCCATGTATAATACATAAGGGGGGATATGATCTCCATGTATAATACATAAGGGGGGGATATGATCTCCATGTATAATACATAAGGGGGGGATATGATCTCCATGTATAATACATAAGGGGGGATATGATCTCTATGTATAATACATAAGGGGGGGGGGATATGGTCTCCATGTATAATACATAATGGGGGATATGATCTCCATGTATAATACATAAGGGGGGATATGATCTCCATGTATAATACGTAAGGGGGGATATGATCTCCATGTATAATACGTAAGGGGGGATATGATCTCCATGTATCATACGTAAGGGGGATATGATCTCCATGTATAATACATAAGGGGGGATATGATCACCATGTATAATACATAAGGGGGGATATGATCACCATGTATAATACATAAGGGGGATATGATCTCCATGTATAATACATAAAGGGGGGGGGATATGATCTCCATGTATAATACATAAGGGGGATATGATCACCATGTATATTACGTAAGGGGGGGATATGGTCTCCATGTATAATACGTAAGGGGGGATATGATCTCCATGTATAATACGTAAGGGGGGATATGATCTCCATGTATAATACGTAAGGGGGGATATGATCTCCATGTATAATATGTAAGGGGGATATGATCTCCATGTATAATATGTAAGGGGGGATATGATCTCCATGTATAATACGTAAGGGGGGATATGATCTCCATGTATAATACGTACGGGGGATATGATCTCCATGTATAATACGTAAGGGGGGATATGATCTCCATGTATAATGTATAAGGGGGGATATGATCTCCATGTATAATGTATAAGGGGGGATATGATCTCCATGTATAATGTATAAGGGGGGATATGATCTCTATGTATAAATGCATAAGGGGGGATATGATCTCCATGTAGAATACGTAAGGGGGGATATGATCTCCATGTAGAATACGTAAGGGGGGATATGATCTCCATGTAGAATACGTAAGGGGGGATATGATCTCCATGTAGAATACGTAAGGGGGGATATGATCTCCATGTAGAATACGTAAGGGGGGATATGATCTCCATGTATAATATATAAGGGGGAATATGATCTCCATGTATAATACATAAGGGGGGATATGATCTCCATGTATAATACATAAGGGGGGAGGGGTTATGATCTCCATGTATAATACATAAGGGGGGGATATGATCTCCATGTATAATACACAAGGGGGGATATGATCACCATGTATAATACACAAGGGGGGATATGATCTCCATGTATAATACACAAGGGGGGATATGATCTCCATGTATAATACATAAGGGGGGATATGATCTCCATGTATAATACATAAGGGGGATATGATCTCCATGTATAAATACATCAGTGATTCATATAGTGAACTCGGTGTAGTTATTCACCCTGAGGTCATCGCAGAGGACAAGGGGGCGCTCTTTACATCTGGAAGAAAAGAAATGTAATCTCCAAACACGGAAAGGTTTCTTCACAGTAAGAGCTGTGAGAATGTGGAATAGACTCCCTCAAGAGTTGGTTGTGGCCAGCTCAGTGGATTGCTGTAGGAAAGTGCTGGATTCTTTCTTGGATACACAGAATATAACTGGATATAACATTTATAGGTAAAGTTGATCCAGGGAATATCCGATTGCCTCTCGGGGGATCAGGAAGGAATATTTTCCCAGCAGGAGCAAATTGGATCGTGCTTTGCTTGGTTTTTTGCCTTCGTCTGGATCAACTGTGGGTGTAGGATTATAACTTTTTTTTCAATGGTTGAAATGAATGAATATTAATGAAAATATGTTATATCTTTTCAAAAACATAGACTTGCCCTTTAAAAACTTCCCACCTTAGTTACAAAAGGACTAGGGACATAACAATGCAGCCTATGAAAGCCACCACGTAATATGACATCATTCCTTTTTAGAAGATTTCCTTCATACTGCAGATATATAGATATATAAAAGCTTGCTCTGTTGACTTCTCTGGTGTGCAAAAAGATATTTTATTTACTTAAAACACTTCCCACACTCTTAGCATGAAAAGGATGCTTGATTATGTGTAGTTTTTGGTGTCTAAGAAGATTCCTTTTATCAGCAAAACATTTCCCACACTCCCTACAAGAAAAAGGACGTTCCCCCGTGTGAGTCCTCTGGTGTGTAATAAGGTGTACTTTCTCAGCGAAGCTTTTCCCACACTTTGAACACGAAAAAGGCCGTTCACCTGTGTGACTTCTCTGGTGTTTAAGCAGGCGTCCCTTCCGCATGAAACATTTCTTACATTCAGAGCATGCAAAAGGACGTTCCCCTGTGTGGTTTCTCTGGTGTACAAGCAGGTATGCTTTGTCAATGAAACATTTCCCGCACTCAGAACAGGAAAAGGGACGCTCGCCTTTGTGACTTCTCTGATGCCGAAGAAGGTTTACTTCCTGAGTGAAGCTTCTCCCGCACTCTTGGCATGAGAAAGGACGCTCACTTGTGTGTGTTCTCTGGTGTGTAAGAAGGTGTCCAGTTGAAGTGAAGCACTTCCCGCACTCTGAACATGAAAAGGGCATTTTGCCGGTGTGTCGTTTCAAATGGGTAATGAGGTGCCCTTTTTGTGAGAAAAATTTCCCGCACTGAGGACATGAAAAGGGCTTCTCACCGGTGTGGACTCTCTGGTGCTTGACAAGTCCTGATATTGTTGTGAAAGACAGCTTACACTCCGAACATGGAAAAGGCTTCTCACCAGTGTGAACTTTTTGATGCCTGACAAGATAGGACTTGGTTGCGAAGGATTTCCCGCACTCGTTGCAAGAGAAGGGCTTCTCTCCGCTGTGAGATCTCTGATGCGCCACAAACTGCGATTTTTCCATGAATGATTTTTTGCACTGGGGACATGAGAAGGGCTTTTCCCTGGTGTGATATTTCTGGTGTTTTTTGAGTTGTGACTTTGCCGTAAATGATTTCTCGCACTTCGTGCACGAGAAGATCTCCTCGCCGGTGTGGATTCTCTGATGGACACGGAGTTCACATTTTGTTTTTAAGGATTTTCCGCACTCTGAACACGCATACGGCCAACCTCTATCATGGTGGTGTTGATGTATGACGTGTGTTGATTCATGTGTAGGAGTGTCTGAATATGGAACTAGACCCTCGCAGGTGTGCGTCCTCTGATGAACAACAAGATGTGACTTCTCCCTAAAACGTTTATTACATTCAGGACAATGAAATGCACTGTCCTTGCCAGTTGTACTGGTATCTGGATCATCGAAAAAGTCATTTCCAGGATTAGATGGATGTTGTGATCTATCGGGGATGATGGTATGGGATCTTTTTAGACATTCCTTGAGATTAGAATGATCCGTTGGCCTGTCTGCACAGCAAAGTCTGGGATAGATTTTTGGAATAATGGGGTTTACTCCTGGAGAAAATTGTGCGATGTTATCATTCTGGACTTTATAGTCTAGAGGGGATATTAGATGTGCCTCTGAGGGATTCGAAATATGGCCACCTGTGGAAAATCATTAAAAAAATAATATTGAAAACCTATTATTCTTCCATTTTTACAGTCAAGGGTCCTGTAAATCGGCCTAATCCTCAACAGTTTTATAGAACTTGGACAAGGAAAAGGGAACATTTGTCACATATAAAATTGCATATCAGATAAATAGTTCAATACAGCAAAACCAACCATGGCTCACAGTCATGGTGTATGTACACTAATCACATGATGTTAGGATGGGGAATGGAGATGGACCTTTCATATGGTGTATAGTATCTCCTCCTCATTTGTTGAGAACATAAAGTTAAATTGAGGAATGGAGATGGACCTTTCATATGGTGTTCAGTATCTCCTCCTCATTTGTTGGGAAAATGACGTTATATTGAGGAATGGAAATGGACCTTTCATAGAGTGTACAGTATGTCCTCATTTGTTGGGAATGTGACGTTTTACTGAAGAACAGAGCTGGACCTTCCATATGGTGTCCAGTATCTCCTCCTCATTTGTTGGAAACGTGACGTTATATTGAGTAATGGAGATGGACCTTTCATATGGTGTATAGTATCTCCTCCTCATTTGTTGAGAACATAAAGTTAAATTGAGGAATGGAGATGGACCTTTCATATGGTGTTCAGTATCTCCTCCTCATTTGTTGGGAAAATGACGGTATATTGAGGAATGGAAATGGACCTTTCATATGGTGTCCAGTATCTCCTCCTCATTTGTTGGGAACATGACAAAATATTGAGAAATGGAGATGGACCTTTCATATGGTGTCCAGTATCTCCTCCTCATTTGTTGGGAACATGACGTTATATTGAGGAATGGAGATGGACCTTTCATATGATGTCCAGTATCTCCTCCTCATTTGTTGGGAACATGAGTTTATACTGAGGAATAGAGATGGACCTTTTATATGGTGTACAGTATCTTCTCCTCATTTGTTGGGAACATGACGTTATATTGAGGAATGGAGATGGGCCTTTCATATGGTGTTCAGTATCTCCTCCTCATTTGTTGGGAACATGACGTAATATATTGAGGAACGGAGATGGACCTTTCATATAGTGTACAGTATGTCCTCATTTGTTGGGAACGTGACGTTTTACTGAGGAACGGAGATGGACCTTCCATATGGTGTACAGTATCTTCTCCTCATTTGTTGGGAACATGACGTTATATTGAGGAATGGAGATGGACCTTTCATATGGTGCCCAGTATCTCATTTGTTGGGAACATGACATAATATTGAGGGATGCAGATAGACCTTTCATATGGTGTCCAGTATCTCCTCATTTGTTGGGAACATGACGTTGTGTTGAGGAATGGAGATAGACCTTTCATAAGGTGTCCAGTATCTCCTCATTTGTTGGGAATATGACGTTATATTGAGGAATTGAGATGGACCTTTCATATTGTCAGATGGTCCCGGCGCAGGCGCAGTGCGAGTTCGCGCATGCGCAGTAGAAGCCGCGGCCGCCCGCTGGGCACCAATGGCAGCGCAGGGCGCGATATTTAAATGACGCTGAGCTGTCATTCGGTGCCTTCTGGTCTTATCCTACATCCTGTATCCTGAACCTGTTTCTAGTAAGTTGCTGACCCGGATTGTACCTGACCACTGCTGTATTCTCCTGCGCAGACCCTTGCTTTGCCTGACCTCTCTCCTGGATGCCCCCTATTGGACCTGACCTACCGTTGCTGACCTGGCGTGTGACCCGACTATTCTCTGCCTGCTGCTTTGTACCTCACCGTCCCCATCGTTACCGACCCGGCTTTCCTGACTCTGCACTTGCTCAGCCATCCATCCCTCTCAACGGGGTCTCCTGACCTCCTCATATCAGGCTCTCTCCCGTGGGAACCCCTGGCGAACACCCCTACCACTGGCGGGTACCCTCAGTAGGCACGACCTGGTCCCGGGGTACTCCAAGTCCATCCCCACCATCAGGGGCCCTGGTGAACAAGTACTCTGGGACTTAGACTCCGTGCGCTGGGCACGCCTGATTAGTGGAGTGCTAGTGGTGTCGCCGGGCGGTCCCTTACAGTACCAGAAGGCCTTGACTGAGCCTAGAGGAGGGCCCTCCCCGCTGGAAGAAATTTGCAGGCATCTATCTAACTTGACGCAGGCCGTAGCAGCCTTGCAGGACAAATGTATGCAGCTGGAGAACCGCTTCCAGACCTGCTCCATATCTGACCCAGCCCCACAGGCCCCGGTTTCCGCACCCCCGGCCGCTCTTGAGCCAGTGTCAGGGGCCTCCGCCCCGCTACCTATGGCGGAACCCCGAGTACCCTTACCGGAGCGTTTCCACAGGGACCGCACACGCTTCAGGTCATTCCGTGAATCCTGCCTCCTATTTTTTGAACTTCAACCCCGTACCTTTCTGACTGAATCAGTGAAAGTAGGATTTATAATCTCACTGTTGCAGGGCGAACCCCAAGATTGGGCCCATCGGCTAAGGGGAAACAATGACCCTCACCTGGGAACAGTCAAAGATTTCTTTGAAGCGATGGCCATCCTGTATGATGACCCGCAGCAGGCAGCCTCTGCCGAAGCAATCTTATACACACTCCAACAGGGCCGTCAGGCGGCAGAGGAATACGCCTCAGAATTTAGGCGTTGGATGGGGGACACTCGCTGGAACGAGTTTGCCTTGCTGCACCAGTTCCGCATGGGGCTATCAGAACCCCTAAAGGATGAGCTGGCCCGGGTAGAGGTTCCCGAGTCATTAGAGGACCTAATTGCCCTGACGATAAAAATTGACCGAAGACTGCGGGAATGCAGGTTTGAGAGGTCCGGCCAGGGTCGCGGAAACAACTGGGGTCCATTCCTAGGCCCCAGCCAACCACCCAGACCAAGTATCCAGAATCCACTTCCAGGAGATGTTGAAGAACCCATGCAACTAGGCCTGGCTCGGCCCAAATTATCTCCAGAAGAACGCCAGCGGAGACGCTCTCAGAACCTCTGCCTCTACTGTGGGGAAGCCGGTCATATGGTACGATCCTGCCCTCAGAAAATGAGTAAGTGTACCTCTTTTTCTTCTTTGTCTATTGGCAATGTCAGTCCTTCCCAATACTTAGTTGTGCCCCTCTCCTTTCAGCTTCCAGAAAGGACCGTGGAAGTGACAGCCATAATTGATTCGGGGGCATGCAGTTGTTTCCTGGATTTAGACTTTGCTCGCCAGCAGAAAATTCCCCTCCAACCCAGAAAGAGGGGTTTTAACATATTTTTGGCCGATGGCTCCCAGATAAAATCAGGAGTGGTTAATCAGGAAACTCCTCCCATTGCCACTACCATTGCCAACCAACACCGGGAATTTCTCCGCTTGGATGCCATTGCGTCACCTCTTTTCCCAGTCATTTTGGGGCTCCCATGGTTACGGGCCCATAACCCCCAAATTGACTGGGAGACCGGGTCAATCTTGTTCCCTTCCCCATACTGTCAGGAACACTGTCGCACTTCAGGCCCAGCAGGCCCCCAGGTCCTCCTATGCTCCGAGGGGGACTCTGATCTGAAACAGGTTATTCCCGCAGCATATCATGAATTCCTGGACGTGTTCAGTAAACGGGGAGCAGATACTCTGCCCCCCCACCGCCCGTATGACTGTCCCATTGACCTGTTACCCGGCTCCGAGATTCCTTTTGGGCGACTTGGGGGCCCTGAAGGAATATATAGAGGACAGTCTCCAGAAGGGGTTCATCCGTCCCTCCACTTCACCAGCAGGGGCGGGTATCTTCTTCATGGAAAAAAAATACAAGTCTCTGAGACCATGTATTGACTACCGGGAGCTGAACAGGGTCACGATTAAAAATCGTTACCCATTACCGTTGGTGCCAGAGTTATTTCAGAGCCTGAAGGCTGCGGTCATATTTACTAAACTTGATCTAAGGGGGGCGTACAACCTAGTTCGCATAAGGGAGGGGGACGAGTGGAAAACGGCGTTCTGTACCCGGTTTGGGCACTTTGAATACCTGGTCATGCCATTTGGGCTGTGCAATGCACCAGCCACATTTCAACATTTTGTAAATGATATTTTCAGGGATTACCTGGACATTTTTGTTATCGTTTACCTGGACGATATACTGATTTTCTCATCCTCCCTGAAGGATATCAGGATACATGTGGCAAGGGTGTTGGGGCGGTTGCGTCAGCATGGGTTATACGCCAAGGCAGATAAGTGTTGCTTTGAGCAATCTAGCATTACGTTCCTGGGGTTGATTATCTCCACCGCAGGGGTCGCAATGGACCCTCAGAAAGTCTCTGCGATTTTGGAGTGGCCTGTACCCGCGGACAAAAAAGGCATCCAGCGGTTTAATGGGTTTGCAAATTTTTACCGAAAGTTCATTAAAAACTTCTCGGGTCTGGTCTCCCCCATAACTCAGTTAACCAAGCTTGGAACCCGGTTCAGATGGACGCCGGAGGCTCAGGAAGCCTTTGAGGCCTTGAAGAAGCTCTTTACCTCGGCACCCATTCTGGGCCATCCGGACGCTGCCCTGCCATACATCTTGGAAGTAGACGCATCGGAGAATGCGGTGGGGTCCATCCTGTCCCAACGAAAGGGCACCAAAGAATTACTCCATCCCGTAGCGTTCTTCTCGAGGAAACTTACCCCAGCTGAGAAGAATTACGATATCGGCGATCGGGAGTTGTTAGCCATCAAAACAGCACTCGAAGAATGGAGGTACCTGCTAGAAGGTGCCTCGCACCCCATCTTGATCTTCACAGATCACAAGAATCTCGAGTACCTGAGGACCGCCAGACGTTTACGCCCACGGCAGGCGAGATGGGCACTGTTCTTTTCCAGGTTCACTTTTGACATCACGTACAGGCCCGGATCTAAAAATACGAAACCTGATGCACTATCTCGCATGTTTGAAGACTCCAAAGAAGAACCGGTACCTGATACTATTCTGTCTTCAGGAAATTTCTTGGCGCTCCAGACGGACCTTCGGTCCAAGCTATTGGAGGCATCCACGGCCACTTCAATCCCAGTTGGGGTGTCCCTCCAGAACAAGGGGGGACTCCTATGGAAGGATGGGTTGGTCATATTCCCTTAAGAGGTCCGAACCCTTGTCCTGGGGCATTGCCATGACCACCCGATGGCAGGACACTTTGGCCCAGCCAAGACCCTGGAGCTTCTCCAACGCTCTTTTTGGTGGCCGAGTATGGCCAAGGATTGTAAGCTCTATGTAAGATCCTGTACCATCTGCCAGAAAAACAAGCCATCGAGGAACAAGGCTTGGGGACTGCTGCGGCCTTTGCCGATTCCTGAACGACCTTGGCAAAGGATCGCGATGGACTTTATAGTCGAGCTCCCACCGTCCCAAGAACACACCGCGATCTTTGTGGTCATTGATCGATTATCGAAGACGGCTCACTTCGTACTATTAAGGAAGACTCCGTCTGCGTCCGAGACTGCGCGAATATTCATCCAAGAAATCGTAAGACTACATGGAGTCCCGGAGGACATTGTTTCTGATCGAGGGGTCCAATTCACATCTAGATTTTGGAGGGCCCTGTGCAAGGCCCTGGATATCAAGTTATCCCTCTCCTCTGCTTTCCACCCTCAGACCAACGGACAGACTGAGAGGACCAACCAGACCCTAGAACAATACTTGCGTTGCTATACGTCCTTCCTTCAGGATAATTGGTTACCACTTTTACCATTAGCGGAATTTGCATATAACAACGCAAGCCATTCAGCAACAGGGCAATCTCCGTTATTTTCTAACTACGGATTTCACCCTGTCTTTCTCCCTGATTTGGTCTCTGAATGCCCAGTTCCGGCGACACAAGACGCATTAACCTTCTTCTCCTCGAACAACAAAGTACTACAGGAAGCCATCGCTCGGGCCCAGGAGGACAACAAGAATGCGTTTAACAAGAAACAAAGGGGGGATCTGGTGCTGAAGCCTGGGGATAAGGTATGGTTGGCAACAACCAACTTGAGAATGCTATGTCCCTCGAAGAAATTGGGACCTAAATTTGTGGGGCCTTTTTGTGTGAAGCGAATGATCAACGAGGTGACATATGAACTTATCCTTCCTGAAACATTCAAAATTCATCCAGTTTTCCACGTGTCCTTACTTAAACCAGTGATCCCGGATACCTTCCCAGAACGAGAATCCAGACCTCCGGAGGCCATAACGGTGGAGGGACAAGAAGAATTTGAGGTGGAAACGATCCTGAAGTGCCGAAGAAGGGGGGGCCAGACCCAATTTCTTATTAAATGGAAGGGCTATGGCCCTGAGGACAATTCTTGGGAACCAGCCCATAATGTCCATGCACCCAGACTTGTCCGGAGGTTTCTTCGTGACCACCCGTGGTGGAGAGATCGGGTGGGCATCCGAAGGTTGCCCGTAGGGGGGGGGCAATGTCAGGGATCTCCACGATCCCGCGCGATGGTCCCGGCGCAGGCGCAGTGCGCCGCCCTGTGCAGGGACGCGGGCACTAGGTCCGGGTCAACTGCGGCGTGCGAGTTCGCGCATGCGCAGTAGAAGCCGCGGCCGCCCGCTGGGCACCAATGGTAGCGCAGGGCACGATATTTAAACGACCCTGAGTTCTCATTCGGTGCCTTCTGGTCTTATCCTGTATCCTGAACCTGTTTCTAGTAAGTTGCTGACCCGGATTGTACCTGACCACTACTGTATTCTCCTGCCCAGACCCATGCTTTGCCTGACCTCTCTCCTGGATGCCCCCTATTGGACCTGACCTACCGTTGCTGACCTGGCGTGTGACCCGACTATTCTCTGTCCGCTGCTTTGTACCTCACCGTCCCCATCGTTACCAACCCGGCTTGCCTGACTCTGCACTTGCTCAGTCATCCATCCATCCCTCTCAACGGGGTCTCCTGACCTCCTCATATCAGGCTCTCTCCCGTGGGAACCCCTGGCGAACACCCCTACCACTGGCGGGTACCCTCAGTAGGCACGACCTGGTCCCGGGGTACTCCAAGTCCATCCCCACCATCAGGGGCCCTGGTGAACAAGTACTCTGGGACTTAGACTCTGTGCGCTGGGCACGCCTGATTAGTGGAGTGCTAGTGGTGTCGCCGGGCGGTCCCTTACACATATGGTGTACAGTGTCTCCTCCTCATTTGTTGGGAACATGACGTTATATTGAGGAATGGAGATGGACCTTTCATATGGTGTCCAGTATCTCCTCATTTGTTGGGAACATGACGTTATACTGAGGAATGGAGATGGACCTTTCATATGGTGTCCAGTATCTCCTCCTCATTTGTTGGGAACATGACATTATATTGAGGAATGGAGATGGACCTTTCATATGGTGCCCAGTATCTCATTTGTTGGGAACATGACATAATATTGAGGGATGCAGATAGACCTTTCATATGCTGTCCAGTATCTCCTCATTTGTTCGGAACATGACGTTGTATTAAGGAATGGAGGTGGATCTTCCATATGGTGTACAGTATCTCCTCCTCATTTGTTGAGAACATGATGTTAAATTGAGGAATGGAGATGGACCTTTTATATGGTGTTCAGTATCTCTACCTCATTTGTTGGGAACATGACATTATTGAGGAATGGAGATGGACCTTTTATATGGTGTACAGTATCTCCTCCTCATTTGTTGGGAACATGGCGTTATATTGAGGAATGGAGATGGACCTTTCATATAGTGTACAGTATCTCCTCCTCATTTGTTGGGAACATGACGTTATATTGAGGAATGGAGATGGACCTTTTATCTGGTGTCCAGTATCTCCTCCTCATTTGTTGGGAGCATGGCGTTATATTGAGGAATGGAGATGGACCTTTCATTTAATGTACAGTGTGTCCTCATTTGTTGGGAACTTGACGTTATACTGAGGAATGGAGATGGACCTTTCATATGGCGTCCAGTATCTGCTCCTCATTTGTTGGAAATGTGACGTTATATTGAGGAATGGAGATGGACCTTTCATATGGCGTCCAGTATCTGCTCCTCATTTGTTGGGAACGTGACGTTATATTGAGGAATGGAGATGGACCTTTCATATGGTGTCCAGTATTTCCTCCTCATTTGTTGGGAACATGACAAAATATTGAGAAATGGAGATGGACCTTTCATATGGTGTCCAGTATCTCCTCCTCATTTGTTGGGAATAGGACGTTATATTGAGGAATGGAGATGGACCTTTCATATGATGTCCAGTATCTCCTCCTCATTTGTTGGGAACATGAGTTTATACTGAGGAATAGAGATGGACCTTTTATATGGTGTACAGTATCTTCTCCTCATTTGTTGGGAACATGACGTTATATTGAGGAATGGAGATGGGCCTTTCATATGGTGTTCAGTATCTCCTCCTCATTTGTTGGGAACATGACGTTATATTGAGGAACGGAGATGGACCTTTCATATAGTGTACAGTATGTCCTCATTTGTTGGGAATATGACGTTATATTGAGGAATGGAGATGGACCTTTCATATGGTGTCCAGTATCTCCTCCTCATTTGTTGGGAACATGGCGTTATATTGAGGAATGGAGATGGACCTTTCATATGGTGCCCAGTATCTCATTTGTTGGGAACATGACATAATATTGAGGGATGCAGATAGACCTTTCATATGGTGTCCAGTATCTCCTCCTCATTTGTTAAGAACATGACGTTATATTGAGGAATAGAGATGGATCTTTTATATGGTGTCCAGTATCTCCTCCTCATTTGTTGGGAACATGACGTTATATTGAGGAATGGAGATGGACCTTTGATATGGTGCCCAGTATCTCATTTGTTGGGAACATGACATAATATTGAGGGATGCAGATAGACCTTTCATATGGTGTCCAATATCTCCTCATTTGTTGGGAACATGACGTTGTATTAAGGAATGGAGGTGGATCTTCCATATGGTGTACAGTATCTCCTCCTCATTTGTTGAGAACATGATGTTAAATTGAGGAATGGAGATGGACCTTTTATATGGTGTTCAGTATCTCTACCTCATTTGTTGGGAACATGACATTATTGAGAACTGGAGATGGACCTTTCATATGGTGTCCAGTATCTCCTGCTCATTTGTTGGGAATATGACGTTATATTGAGGAATGGAGATGGACCTTTCATATGATGTCCAGTATCTCCTCCTCATTTGTTGGGAACATGACGTTATATTGAGGAATGGAGATGGGCCTTTCATATGGTGTTCAGTATCTCCTCCTCATTTGTTGGGAACATGACGTTATATTGAGGAACGGAGATGGACCTTTCATATAGTGTACAGTATGTCCTCATTTGTTGGGAACATGACGTTTTACTGAGGAACGGAGATGGACCTTCCATATGGTGTCCAGTATCTCCTCCTCATTTGTTGGGAATATGACGTTATATTGAGGAATGGAGATGGACCTTTCATATGGTGTTCAGTATCTCCTCCTCATTTGTTGGGAACATGACGTTATATTGAGGAACGGAGATGGACCTTTCATATAGTGTACAGTATGTCCTCATTTGTTGGGAATATGACGTTATATTGAGGAATGGAGATGGACCTTTCATATGGTGTCCAGTATCTCCTCCTCATTTGTTGGGAACATGGCGTTATATTGAGGAATGGAGATGGACCTTTCATATGGTGCCCAGTATCTCATTTGTTGGGAACATGACATAATATTGAGGGATGCAGATAGACCTTTCATATGGTGTCCAGTATCTCCTCATTTGTTGGGAACATGACGTTATATTGAGGAACGGAGATGGACCTTCCATATGGTGTCCAGTATCTCCTCCTCATTTGTTGGGAATATGACGTTATATTGAGGAATGGAGATGGACCTTTCATATGGTGTCCAGTATCTCCTCCTCATTTGTTAAGAACATGACGTTATATTGAGGAATAGAGATGGATCTTTTATATGGTGTCCAGTATCTCCTCCTCATTTGTTGGGAACATGACGTTATATTGAGGAATGGAGATGGACCTTTTATATGGTGTTCAGTATCTCTACCTCATTTGTTGGGAACATGACATTATTGAGAACTGGAGATGGACCTTTCATATGGTGTCCAGTATCTCCTCCTCATTTGTTGGGAATATGACGTTATATTGAGGAATGGAGATGGACCTTTCATATGATGTCCAGTATCTCCTCCTCATTTGTTGGGAACATGAGTTTATACTGAGGAATAAAGATGGACCTTTTATATGGTGTACAGTATCTTCTCCTCATTTGTTGGGAACATGACGTTATATTGAGGAATGGAGATGGGCCTTTCATATGGTGTTCAGTATCTCCTCCTCATTTGTTGGGAACATGACGTTATATTGAGGAACGGAGATGGACCTTTCATATAGTGTACAGTATGTCCTCATTTGTTGGGAACATGACGTTTTACTGAGGAACGGAGATGGACCTTCCATATGGTGTCCAGTATCTCCTCCTCATTTGTTGGGAATATGACGTTATATTGAGGAATGGAGATGGACCTTTCATATGGTGTACAGTATCTCCTCCTCATTTGTTGGGAACATGGCGTTATATTGAGGAATGGAGATGGACCTTTCATATAATGTACAGTGTGTCCTCATTTGTTGGGAACTTGACGTTATATTGAGGGATGGAGATGGACCTTTCATATGGTGTCCAGTATCTCCTCCTCATTTGTTGGGAACATGACAAAATATTGAGAAATGGAGATGGACCTTTCATATGGTGTCCAGTATCTCCTCCTCATTTGTTGGGTATATGACGTTATATTGAGGAACGGAGATGGACCTTTCATATAGTGTACAGTATGTCCTCATTTGTTGGGAACGTGACGTTTTACTGAGGAACGGAGATGGACCTTCCATATGGTGTCCAGTATCTCCTTCTCATTTGTTCGGAATATGACGTTATATTGAGGAATGGAGATGGACCTTTCATATGGTGTACAGTATCTCCTCCTCATTTGTTGGGAACATGGCGTTATATTGAGGAATGGAGATGGACCTTTCATATAATGTACAGTGTGTCCTCATTTGTTGGGAACTTGACGTTATATTGAGGGATGGAGATGGACCTTTCATATGGTGTCCAGTATCTCCTCCTCATTTGTTGGGAACATGACAAAATATTGAGAAATGGAGATGGACCTTTCATATGGTGTCCAGTATCTCCTCCTCATTTGTTGGGTATATGACGTTATATTGAGGAACGGAGATGGACCTTTCATATAGTGTACAGTATGTCCTCATTTGTTGGGAACGTGACGTTTTACTGAGGAACGGAGATGGACCTTCCATATGGTGTCCAGTATCTCCTTCTCATTTGTTGGGAATATGACGTTATATTGAGGAATGGAGATGGACCTTTCATATGGTGTCCAGTATCTCCTCCTCATTTGTTGAGAACATGACGTTATATTGAGGAATGGAGATAGACCTTTTATATGGTGTACAGTATCTTCTCCTCATTTGTTGGGAACATGACGTTATATTGAGGAATGGAGATGGACCTTTCATATGGTGCCCAGTATCTCATTTGTTGGCAACATGACATAATATTGAGGGATGCAGATAGACCTTTCATATGGTGTCCAGTATCTCCTCATTTGTTGGGAACATGACGTTGTATTGAGGAATGGAGATGGACCTTTCATATGGTGTCTAGTATCTCCTCCTCATTTGTTGGGAATATGACGTTATATTGTGGAATTGAGATGGACCTTTCATATGGTGTACAGTATCTCCTCCTTATTTGTTGGGAACATGACGTTATATTGAGGAATGGAGATGGACCTTTCATATGGTGTCCAGTATCTCCTCATTTGTTGGGAACATGACGTTATACTGAGGAATGGAGATGGACCTTTTATATGGTGTCCAGTATCTCCTCCTCATTTGTTGGGAACATGACGTTATATTGAGGAATGGAGATGGACCTTTCATATGGTGTCCAGTATCTCCTCCTCATTTGTTGGGAACATGACGTTATATTGAGGAATGGAGATGGACCTTCCATATGGTGTCCAGTATCTCCTCCTCATTTGTTGAGAACATGACGTTATATTGAGGAATGGAGATGGACCTTTTATATGGTGTCCAGTATCTCCTCCTCATTTGTTGAGAACATGACGTTATATTGAGGAATGGAGATGGACCTTTCATATGGTGTCCAGTATCTCCTCCTCATTTGTTGGGAACATGACGTTATATTGAGGAACGGAGATGGACCTTTCATATAGTGTACAGTATGTCCTCATTTGTTGGGAACGTGACGTTTTACTGAGGAACGGAGATGGACCTTCCATATGGTGTCCAGTATCTCCTCCTCATTTGTTGGAAATATGACGTTATATTGAGGAATGGAGATGGACCTTTCATATGGTGTCCAGTATCTCCTCATTTGTTGGGAATATGACATTATATTGAGCAATGGAGATGGACCTTGCATATGGTGTCCAGTATCTCCTCCTCATTTGTTGGGAACATGACGTTATATTGAGGAATGGAGATGGACCTTTCATATGGTGTCCAGTATCTCCTCCTCATTTGTTGAGAACATGACGTTATATTGAGGAATGGAGATAGACCTTTTATATGGTGTACAGTATCTTCTCATTTGTTGGGAACATGACGTTATATTGAGGAATGGAGATTGATCTTTCATATGGTGTCCAGTATCTCCTCCTCATTTGTTGGGAACATGACGTTATACTGAGGAATGGAGATGGATCTTTCATATGGTGCCCAGTATCTCCTCATTTGTTGGGAACATGACATAATATTGAGGAATTGAGATGGACCTTTCATATGGTGTACAGTATCTCCTCCTCATTTGTTGAGAACATGACGTTATACTGAGGAATGGAGATGGACCTTTTATATGGTGTCCAGTTTCTCCTCCTCATTTGTTGGGAACATGACGTTATATTGAGGAATGGAGATGGACCTTTCATATGGTGCCCAGTATCTCATTTGTTGGGAACATGACATAATATTGAGGGATGCAGATAGACCTTTCATATGGTGTCCAGTATCTCCTCATTTGTTGGGAACATGACATGTATTGAGGAATGGAGGTGGATCTTCCATATGGTGTACAGTATCTCCTCCTCATTTGTTGAGAACATGATGTTAAATTGAGGAATGGAGATGGACCTTTTAAATGGTGTTCAGTATCTCTACCTCATTTGTTGGGAACATAACATTATTGAGGAATGGAGATGGACCTTTTATATGGTGTACAGTATCTCCTCCTCATTTGTTGGGAACATGGCGTTATATTGAGGAATGGAGATGGACCTTTCATATAGTGTACAGTATCTCCTCCTCATTTGTTGGGAACATGACGTTATATTGAGGAATGGAGATGGACCTTTCATATAGTGTACAGTATCTCCTCCTCATTTGTTGGGAACATGACGTTATACTGAGGAACGGAGATGGACCTTTCATATGGTGTCCAGTATCTCCTCCTCATTTGTTGGGAACGTGACGTTATATTGAGAAATGGAGATGGACCTTTTATATGGTGGCCAGTATCTCCTCCTCATTTGTTGGGAACATGACGTTATATTGAGGATTGGAGATGGACCTTCCATATGGTCTACAGTATCGCCTCCTCATTTGTTGGGAACGTGACGTTATATTGAGCAATGGAGATGGACCTTTCATATGGTGCCCAGTATCTCATTTGTTGGGAACATGACATAATATTGAGGAATGGAGATGGACCTTTCATATGGTGTCCAGTATCTCCTCCTCATTTGTTGGGAATATGACATTGTATTGAGGAATGGAGGTTGATCTTCCATATGGTGTACAGTATCTCCTCCTCATTTGTTGAGAACATGATGTTAAATTGAGGAATGCAGATGGACCTTTTATATGGTGTCCAGTATCTCCTCCTCATTTGTTGGCAACATGACGTTATATTGAGGAATGGAGATGGACCTTTCATATGGTGCCCAGTATCTCATTTGTTGGGAACATGACGTTATATTGAGAAATGGAGATGGACCTTTTATATGGTGTCCAGTATCTCCTCCTCATTTGTTGGGAACATGACGTTATATTGAGAAATGGAGATTGTCTTTTTATATGGTGTCCAGTATCTCCTCCTCATTTGTTGGGGATATGACGTTACATTGAGGAATGGAGATGGACTTTTCACATGGTGTCCAGTATCTCCTCCTCATTTGTTGGGAACATGACGTTATATTGAGGAATGGAGATGGACTTTTCATATGGTGTCCAGTATCTCCTCCTCATTTGTTGGGAACATGATGTTCTATTGAGGAATGGAGATGGACCTTTCATATGGTGTACAATATATCCTCCTCATTTGTTGGGAACATGACTTTATACTGAGGAATGGAGATGGACCTTTCATAGGGTGTACAGTATCTCCTCCTCATTTGTTGGGAACATGATGATATAGAATTATAGAGACCAAAAAGAGTGTTTTAACTCTTTTAATAACTGAGGGATGATCTCTATGTTGATAAAACAAATTATAGTTTTCTACTGCAAGATGGCTGACTCTTTGTGGAATTGTATGATGGATACTCACAAACACAGGAAATCCCAATATACAAAGACAATATACTACAAACCTTCACAGCTAATGACTATATGCACCATTATTTTTCCAGAGTTTGGGGTGCTGGAAATGTTACAAGCCACTTACCAAAAATATATTTGTATGTCTGTATCAGTAAAGAGTATACTGTAAATAAATGGCTAAATGTGAGTTGTTCTTGTATCTAGTGTTACCTCACCTGTGTTGATAACGAGAGACGATTTCTTCTCTTTAACTGTCAGGATAATTTCATCCTCTCCAGCAGATAGCTGATCACCCCTCACATACGTCACTTCCTCCTCTTTAACCTCAACTTTCACATCAATAATGTCTTCACCCTACAGCAACAGGAAAATCAACAGTAACAAATTCAACATTTACAGACTTCTGGACCAGATACAAAGATATATTTTTAGGGGCCCATTCACACTTTGCATGCACCTAGTTTGATCATTTAGAGTGTTAGACTTGTACTACAGGAGCAGGATCATGCATTTTTTACCCCATAGACTAATGGTAATGAAAAAAAAATTCAAGGAGGTCTGGTTACTAAAACGTTCTTACAGCCGAGGTCCAAATCTCAAGTTCGTGCAATAACGCAGAAAGATTGTAATCATTGAACGTCTGTCAAAAATGTATCAGGTTCCCCCATCAGAGTGCCCCATTACATCAGGTATCACAATCAGGGTGCTCATCAGAGTGCCCCTTTACTTCAACTGTCCTCATCAGAGTGCCCCATTACATTAGGTGTCCCCATCAGAGTGGCCCTTTACATTTGGTGTCTCCATCAAAGTGACACACAAATCTTCACAGTGCCCCAGTGCATCAGGTGTCTCCATCAGAGTTTCCCAGTGCATCAGGTGTCCCCATCAGAGTGTCCCAGTACATCAGGTGTCCCCATCAGAGTGCCCCATTACATCAGGTTTCATAATCGGTGCTCATCAGAGTGCCCCTTTACTTCATGTGTCCCCATCAGAGTGCCATCTTACATTAGGAGTTCCCATCAGAATGCCCCTTTACATTAGGTGTCCCCATCAAAGTGACCCACAAATCTTCACAGTGCCCCATTGCATCAAGTGTCCCTATCAGAGTGCCCAGTACATCAGGTGTCCCCATCAGAGTGCCCCTTTACATTAGGTGTCCCCATCAAAGTGACCCACAATTCTTCACAATGCCCCATTTCATCAAGTGTCCCCATCAGAGTGCCCCAGTACATCAGGTGTCCCCATCAGAGTGCCCCCTTACATCAGGTGTCCCCATCAGAATACCCCCTTACATCAGGTGTCCCCATCAGAGTGCCCCCTTACATCAGGTGTCCCCATCAGAATGCCCCCTTACATCAGGTGTTCCCATCAGAGTTCCCCCTTACATTAGGTGTCCCCATCAGAGTGCCCCTTTACATTAGGTGTCCCCATAAGAATACCCCCTTTCATCAGGTGTCCCCATCAGACTGCCCCCTTACATAAGGTGTACCCATCAGAGTTCCCCCTTACATCAGGTGTGCCCATCAGACTGCCCCCTTACATTAGGTGTTCCCATCAGAGTGCCACTTTACATTAGGTGTCCCCATCAAAGTGACCCCCAAATCTTCAGAGTGCCCCAGTGGGGACTCCTGATGTAAGGGGGCACTCTGATGGGGACACCTGATGTAAGGGGGCACTCTGATGGGGATACTATCGAGTGTCCCAATCAAAGTGCCCCAGTACATCAGGTGACCCCATCAGAGTGCCCCCTTACATCAGGTGTCCCCATCAGAGTGCCCCCTTATATCAGGTGGCCCCATCAGAGTGCTCCCTTACATCAGGTATCCCCATCAGAATGCCCCCTTACATCAGGTGTTCCCATCAGAGTGCCCCTTATATCAAATGTCCCCATTAGAGTGTCCCTTTACATTAGGTGTGCCCATCAGAATGCCCCCTTACATCAGGTGTCCCCATCAGAGTGCCCCTTGTAGCAATCGTGCACAGATGGACGCGGTCATCCATTTTGCTCCAAACCCCTCAATCTTGTATCTCTCTCTCCCAAATCAGATTCCTCCGATATCCCCCCTCCCTCTCTGTTGAGTGAGATGTGGTCTGGATGATGACAGAGATCACAGGCAGCAAACTCATTGGGAGGGCATCATGGCTATAAACCCCAATTAGCTGGTGCCCATATGTGTGCGAGACTCTTGCTTGGAAAGGGATCATAAAGCCAGAAACCAAGTCCCTCACTGAGCCTCAAAGACATTCCAGATAGGCAATAAAGCAGACATCACATTCAAGACCCACTTTCCCCTATGATTACATATCTTGGAATATGAGAGACTTACCTAAAAACCAGGCATATATTCAGATCGGTCACTTTAATACAAGTCGTCTGATAAATTACACCCCCTATCTGACATATACAGGAAAGCAGAAAATGATATCTCCTTAACCGTCACAACAGGCATGTCATATTTCATATGTAGACGTTCAGCAGAAGATTCTGAGTATTAATCTACTCCTGGATAGAATGTTATATGTATCCAGGGTAAGTTATGAACCATGACATCAACTGTGAGGGTTTTTGGTCATAGCTTGGGTCTCCGCCTGCAACACCCGTCCAAAGGAGGCGATTGGTTCTCTGCTTCAGGGAGACACCCTGCTGAGTTCCTAGAAAAAGCTAAGCTGAGTTGAGCAAAGTTGAAGATTCTCCCTTTTAACATCGGAACTAACTTTGGGAGATAAGGCATCCTTTTGGCTCTGAAACCTGATCTGCTTAAACCAAGGCTGACGGCAAGTACTTTATTCCTCTAAACGTCTTTCTGTTATCTCTTGGCTGTGCTATTGCTCTCTCTCTCTCTCTCTCTCTCTCTATATATATATATATATATATACTGTATATATTGGCTACATCTTTTTCTGTAAATATTTTTATTGCACCCTTTTGACCTTTTAGTAATAAATCTTACTTTCTGAAAGTGTTGAACTGTTTCTAAAGCTCTTTAATGCAAACTAAGAATCCCTGCCTCTGAAGAGCGCTACTGTGTGTGCGTTTTAAACTTCGGTATATCTCTGCCTGCGGTGACAGTGGTATACAGACGATTATTCAACCATCATAGTGTTATTGCTGATATTGCCGAGTTTCCTCTTACTTTGTACAAAAAGTAGGTGGTGGCAGTGTGAAGGGTTAATTGTGTAATTAACCTGACCCAGTAACAATCGCGCTCAGGCTGCAGGTACACAGGTTGTCGTCCATTAGCTGGAAAATCTTTGTGCAGGGTGCAGCTGGGCGTGGTATTGTTACGCTCGTGACAGCGCGGTTTTAGATTGGCTAGTCCTTCGGTCACGAGTTTGGTGAGAAGGGCTGGGGTCTGATGCCGCGATCGTCACACCCCTTATATCAAATGTCCCCATCACAGTGTCCCTTTACATTAGGTGCGCCCATCCGAGTTCCCTCATAGATCGGGTTCCCCCAAGAACGATCTTTATAGATCAGTTTTGATTATTCATACTGCACTTATAGAGTGGTAGAGCCCATCAAAATGAACAGTGTACCTGTACCTGATGGATATGTCCCTGTATTCAGGCAAACAAGGGGCGGGAGCTGGGAGTGGAAGCTTGCTGCAAGGGCGGGGCAAATATGTAATGTCATTGGTTGATAGGACGCCAGAGGTCCTAGCAACCAATGACTGCTGAGCAGTGGGGATCTGGTGCTGCAGATTGGTGGGCTGATGGTCAAGACAGGAGCATCACTAGGTCGGGGTCCGGACCACAGTCTACCATTTGTGACCACTGTAGATCTTTAATGGGAGCACTCAAAAAGCACACGTATGCACACATTTTTCAAGCGTTTTTCCAGCGCTCCCATTACAGTCTATGGGACCAAAAGTATGTAATTCAGAACAAAGTGTTCAGGTGTAAATGGCAACAAATTAATTCGCTCCTTGGTGGCCATTCAACCTGAATGACAACCCAGCACCCTAAGGCGATACAGCCCTGCATTTCAAAGCGCCACAACGCACAGTAATTCACTACAATGTGCTGTGGTGCACTGTGTTGGAAAAATTGTTGGTTTTTGGTTTGTTCTTGTACACTGGCAGCCGATTTATTTGAATGGGCTGCCTTAGTGCCTCGTATGTTGACATGCAGAAGGGAAGAGCACAGGTGTACATGGGTCCCAAGAGTCTGGAGTAACCTATGAGCTCTACAACAATCATTTCATTTACCAGATAATGGTGGGGGATGGTGCGACCTTCCTGTGTGGAGTCCCGGGAATACAGAGGATGGGGACATCTTTCTGGTGGGTTCCCATTACTGGATCCATCTACCTGATGATGATGGAGGATAGTGTGACCTTCCTGTGTGGAATCCCGGGAATACAGAAGATGGGGACATCTCTCTGGTGGGTTCCCATTACTGGATCCATCTACCTGATGATGGTGAGGGATCTCCTGGTCTTCCTGCGTGGAATCCAGGGAATACAGAGGACGAGGACATCTCTCTGGTGGGCTCCCTTGACTGGATCCATCTACCTGATGATGGTGAGGGATGGTGTGACCTTCCTGTGTGGAATCCCTGGAATACAGAGGACGGGGACATCTCTCTGGTGGGTTCTCATTACTGGATCCATCTGTAGGAAACACACACACTGACTGAATCCATTGTTTCTATGTGTTTATCAGATGATGGGGGATCTAGGTGGACCCTCCGTACTGCTCTCTCCTTTACAATAAAGTCTCCTCTTACCCGGTGATGTGAGGGATGGCTGATTATCCATCATGACATCCTTGTAGAGGTCCTTGTGTCCTTCTAAATACTCCCACTCCTCCATGGAGAAATAGACCGTGACACCCTGACACCTTATAGGAACCTGACACACACAATGATACAGTCACCATCCAGACACATCCCTTGTCTGTTACTGGAGAATGTCCCAGAATTTCCAGCACCGCTCACCTCTCCTGTCAGCAGCACACCCATCTTGTTGGTGACTTCTAGGATCTTCTGCTTCTGGTCAACTGTTGAATTTGAGCGAGGAGGCAGGATAAGGGGACTTCGCCTTTTGCACAATCTTGGGGACACACTGTGATTTGTCTTCTCTCCGTTCTGCTCAAAAGATGTCTTCCTCACTACTGAACACTCCTGTATAATACAGCAATTATTATTATAGGGTCAAAACCCCTACCTGTCCCATCATGAGTGTTTCATTGGTATAGATGAGTGATGTGATTACACGCTCCCAGAATTCTCTCACCTCTCCAGTCAGCAGGTAGATAACCTCTAGCGTGCGGTTCACTATCACCTTATTCATATGATATGGCTTTTTTAAAATCTGTAAATGACTGAAGGTCCTCTGATTGTCCATCATGACGTCCTTGTAGAGGTCCTTGTGTCCTTCTAAATACTCCCACTCCTCCATGGAGAAATAGACAGTGACATCCTGACACCTTATAGGAACCTGACACACACAATGATACAGTCACCATCCAGACACATCCCTTGTCTGTTACTGGAGAATGTCCCAGAATTCCCGGCACCGCTCACCTCTCCTGTCAGCAGATCAATGATCTTCTGGAGAACTTCTAGGATCTTCTTGTCATTGCTCCAAGGAGGTGGAGCCAATGGGGTTAAGGAAGGTGCATAAGGACAGATGATGGGTATAGATCCCTCACCACATGTTTTTCTCACTACTTCATAATCCTGTGTACAAATCCTGAGACAGAATATAATTGTACACCTTCCCAGCATCCTCCTCAAGAATCTTACAAGTATGAACCTCTACAGTCAGATTTGTAACTAAAAGGGTAAGAGTGATATTATGTGACCTCCCAGAAGCCTCTTCATCTCTCCGGTCAGGTCTGAGTTTTATTAATAGAGATGAGTGATGTCATGTGACCTCCCAGAATCTTCCTCACCTCTCCGGTCAGGTCTGTGTTTTATTAATAGAGATGAGTGATGTCATGTGACCTCTCAGAATCTTCCTCACCTCTCCGGTCAGGTCTGTGTTTTATTAATAGAGATGAGTGATGTCATGTGACCTCCCAGAATCCTCCGCACCTCTCCGGTCAGGTCTGTGTTTTATTAATAGAGATGAGTGATGTCATGTGACCTCCCAGAATCCTCCTCAACTCTCCGGTCAGGTCTACATTTTTTTTTAATAGAGATGAGTGATATCATGTGACCTCCCAGAATCTTCCTCACCTCTCCGGTCAGGTCTGCGTTTTATTAATAGAGATGAGTGATATCATGTGACCTCCCAGAAGCCTCCTCACCTCTCCGGTCAGGTCTGCGTTTTATTAATAGAGATGAGTAATGTCATGTGACCTCCCAGAATCCTCCTCACCTCTCCGGTCAGGTCTGCGTTTTATTAATAGAGATGAGAGCGATGTCATGTGACCTCCCAGAATCCTCACCTCTCCGGTCAGGTCTGTGTTCTATTAATAGAGATGAGAGTGTTGTCATGTGACCTCCCAGAATCCTAAAACCTCTCCGGTCAGCTCTGTGTTTTATTAATAGAGGTAAGAGTGACTTCATGTGGCCTCCCAGAATCCTCCTCACCTCTACAGTCAGGTCTGTGTTTTATTAATAGAGATGAGTGATGTCATGTGACCTCCCAGAATCCTCCTCACCTCTCCAGTCAGCTCTGCGTGTTAATAATAGAGATAAGAGTGATGTCATGTGACCTCCCAGAATCCCCCTCACCTCTCCAACAAACAGGTAGATAATCTCCAGGGTGAGGCTTAGTATCTTCTTGGCCATGTGACTCCCATCCTCATCTATCTTCTTTGGCGTTGTCATGTTATCTATACATAACAATCCACTCTAAAGAGATAATAGCGTGAGAAAAATCTGCACAATATGCATTTACAGACATGTATTTGATGGTTATTTAGTATGTATGATGTAGACATGATGTTGTTCTGTGTGCACAGCGGCAGGGAATGTCTATATTGTGTGTCCCGTTCTATTAGTGTCATTGGACACAGCATGTACTGTGCACATTGATGACAGTGAACGCCACCAAAATAGGTCTAGGAGCATCTGTGCTGTGATTGGTGCTCAGGATCACATGACAGAGAAAGGAAACCAGTTAGGTTAGAAAAGGAAAAATTAAAGTGAAATAAATATATAGAGCTTTTTTAATCCAAATACTGCTAAGAGCAAATCAGAGGCTCTGGATGGACGGTTGGATAAATGGTTCTATATTTAGGATGTATCCGGTCTATAAACCAGAGGCTCTGGATGGACGGTTGGATAAATGGTTCTATATTTAGGACGTATCCGGTCTATAAACCAGAGGCTCTGGACGGACAGTTGGATAAATGGCTCTATATTTAGGATGTATCCAGTTTATAAACCAGAGGATCTGGACGGACGGTTGGATAAATGGTTCTATATCTAGGACGTATCCGGTCTATAAACTATGAAAGACATGATGATGGAGGAAGAGGACGGACATGACGGGGGGGGTTACTGGGTGTAAATATAAAATAAGATCTTATTACCTCCTCTGCTGCCAGTTCCAGCACTGTTTCCTATTTCCTTCAAACTCACCTCTCACCTGAACTTCCTGTCTAAGAATGACATAACTTCCTCTCTATACCTGATATCACTTCCTGTCTATTATTTGGCTCACCATAAGATCATCACCTTGTGGCGAGTATAAAAACTGCATTCTATGGTTTCCATCACTGAGAGCGGAGTTGGAGCAGATTCCTGTTATATACATCATTAGCCATTGTAACATTAATGGATGTCCTCATTATGTTTAGTAGATCTAATAGAACTTTTATACCCCCTAGATTGTAAGCTCCCAGGATCAGGGCCCTCCTCACCCTCTTGTATAGAACTGTATTGTTGCTGTATTGTCTCCGTTATATTGTAAAGCGCTGAGCAAACTGTTGGCACCATAAATCCTGTATAACAATAATAAATAAAATATCCAGGCTTGCAGAAAACAAACACATTTCTTACAAATTCCAAACTTTTAGACCGGTGTGTATGTCCTTTAATGATGTTCATTATTACGGTATATGAAGTTATAGACAAGTTTTGAATGTTCTTTTCCATTCTTTGATTTCATATATTTTTCAGTTTTAGAACAATATCAAATTATTCTTCTTATTTTATTCATTGTCTGACTGCACCTTTGGTAGGATGTAAATTTGTGTTATGACTGTTTTATGATTTATTTGTCACGATATAATCTGTCCATCTATGGGAACTTAATGCTAAACTGCCTTAGCTTGCACTTAAAGTGGTAAAAAAACCCCAAAAGCAAACATTTATTGTATTGCAGCTTACCAATGCTTAGATGTGATGACTGCATTCGTTTTCTTTTTTAGGCTCTTTCCTTTTTTCCCACCTGGTGATCTTGCCAGTAAGTCTGACACTAACTGACACTGTTAACCCTAATCAGCCCTTCTCCTCTTAGGGCTCATGTACACGGGGCATTTGGAAAAGTCTTCTGAGCGATGGAAACTGCTGGAAAACGTCAGTTTAGCTGAGTTTGCTTATTGCATTTTGAAGCGTTTTTAAAAGATAACCTCAGACCTTCCCAAAATGCCCAGAATGCACTCAAAAATAGTAAGAAAATTAACAATTTCAAACATTTTGAGAGGAAAAGAGAGAGCAGAAGCAGAGAGAGCAGTATATGTTGAGATGACCTGTCTTTTCTGGTTGTCTTCACTATGGATCCCATCATGAGCATAATGCGGCGCGTTCTACCATTTTTTTCCTTCACGCGAAACCTGAAACTGACTGCGCTGGTGTACCGGGTCCATTTGAATACATGGAAAATGCTTTGCATGCATTTCTGATGATGAAAAAAGGCTCTGGACAGCATCTGGATATGGAACAGTTAAAAAACACTTCTAAACGCGGTTAACCGTGTTTATAAGTGTTTGCCATTTGAAACGCCGGTAAAATCTACTCCGGAACGCAGGTTTGGTGCGTTCAAAAAAAATGACTGTAAACTAAACTGCCTGTAAACAACGATGTGTACATGGACACATAAGAAAACATTACGGAGAGTTCAGGGGCTGCTGAAAAAAACGCAGAAAAGCTCCTGAACGTCAGTATATCAGCTGCAGTGTACATGAGCCCTAATCTATTATTTTGTAGCTGATTTTTTTTTTTAATTTCTAGCTTTTGGGGTTTTTCTGCCAACAGTATTTAAACTTTTTTTCTTCAGTACACCCCACTTCCCCATTGACCTCCACACTACTGCCCTGTGGCCATGCTACTTCCCCTATGTATACCTGTTAACCTCACTGTCCCCTGTCCTTCAGGCTTTATCACACTGCCTGCTGTTGACCCCACTGTCCCTCTGTTCATCCCACTTCCCTCCTATCCACCCCATCCATCTCATTGTCCCCTTGTTCTCCACACATCAACCCACTGCCCCTCTTGTCCACCCTACTTCACCCTATTTCTCCCCTGTCCTGCACAGTTAACTCCCCCCCCCCCTACACTTTACCCCACTTTTCACTGCACAATCCTCCCTGTTCTCCCCAGGTCACCCCTCTGCCCCCCACAATGTCCTCCTGTTCACACCACTACACCCCTGTCTTCTGCCTACCACTTTCTTTTCACCCCATTGCCCCCACCCTTCCTTGCACTGCCCCCCTGTCCCCCACACTTCATCCCACTCGCCCATCCCCCACTGAGCTCTCCTGCCACTCTATCCACCCCACTGCCCCAGTAGCAACAATTCCTCCACTAAGCACCACTGCCCCTATCCTCCATACTAAAGTCAGGCACCCCCCTTCACTCCACTGCCTCCATGTCTTCCCCACTTGACCCCACATCCCCCTGTCCTCCACACTGCAACCTATTGCCACCCTGCCCTTGCCACTTCTTCAAGTCCTCTACACACTGCCCCCATCATGCAAATTTCTCCACTAAGCACCACTAGACCCCTGTCCACATCAATGCCCTCCGCACACTCCTCTGTCCCCCCACTGAGCACTACTGCCCCTCTCTCCACCCCACTGTTGCCCTGCCCCCTACCTTGAGCACCACTTCCCCCTATTCCCCCACCACCCCATCCCCCCTCTCACTGAGCCACACTGATTTTCACAGCTCCCATCCGAGCATCAGTTTTTCTCCTTTTTCCCTATATAAGCACCAATGCTTCACAGTCCACATCCCCCCCACCAATGAACACCAATTTTTTTTTTCCATTCTCTGATAACAAGACATTTTTTTTTCTAGAACTGCCGACAGCAGCACTAATCACTAACACTGGGGAAAATTTTCCTTCCTTGACAACAGCTAAAAAATTTTTTTTCCCACTTCTCATAGTGGGTGGGCATTTTTATCCCCCACCAGCCAAAGAAAGTCAGCATGTTTTTCCTGGCACTGACCATAAATAGTGGCCATTTTGCCCTCATTCTCAGACCATAAATAGTGGGCATTTTGTCCCCCTCCCATTGACCACAGATGATGGGCATTTGTTTTCCTCCCACTGACCACAAACCAAAAGCATGTCCCCCCACCTCATCCTTACCTGCAGCATAAGGGGCACACGAATTGGATTTTTTAAAATGTATTCTCTGCAAGAGCTGTTGGGTTACAGCACTTTAAATAGAACGTGTAGACTAAAAGTTGTAGCTAGGTAAACTAACTAACAAATCATTTTACTAATAAACATGTCTTAGACCTCTGTTTTCTGTTCTTCTCATAAATATTCCTGTCTTTTAAAATTAAATTGTAGAATACGTTTCTGATATTCGTTTTGTAGAACCACGCCCAGGTCATAGAACACCCCGCCCCTAATTGAAGTAATTCTCTGCCGACAATGACTAGCTGGATGCACAGCAAATAAGTGAAACTGGAAAAGTTTTGAAATGTTGGCAACTGTTGGAGGACAGAGGGGCAGTGGTGCTCAAAAGGAGACTGAATACCTTGCTCATGCAGTCCTGCGCTTTAGGCTGCTGGGGAGCTTCTCTGATGCTGAGGTTGGGGTCTTCCCAGGGGCGGACTGACAACTCATGGGGCCCCTGTGTCCTTGCCCACACCCGAAAAAGCCTATGAAAAAGGTACCAGGGGCATCTCATGGGGCCCCCTACAGACCCTGGGCCCTCAGGCAGTGCCCGAGTTTCCAAATGGTCAGTCCACCACTGGGTCTTCCTGTTTGCTGCTGGGTAAGTCCTCACGCACACGGGACATTTATACAGCGGCTGTTTTTGGCTTTTGATGGTTTTTTCTACAGCCAGTAACCCCCCCCCCCCCCCCCCAGCATGTTATCCTAGGTGTCCACGCACACACAGACTGTAATCAGCATTTTTTGGCAGGGGCGTTTTTTGGCTGGTAAAAAAACCCCCAGAACTAGTGGGTTTCTAGAGGAGTTTTTTAGCTGTAAAAATGCTCTAACACTGAAAAACGCATTAAATAGCAGCAAACCAGCGTTTTTGGACTTTTTTTAATTTAAGATTGTAAGCTCCAAGGATCAGGCCCTCCTATCCCTCTTGTATTGAACTGTATTGTTGCTGTATTGTCTTCCGTTATATTGTAAAGTGCTGAGCAAACTGTTGGCGCTATATAAATCCTGTATACTAATAATAAAAAAAAATTTAAAAACCGCAAACACGAAAAAACACAGCTAAACGCTAATGAAAAAATGCTAAAAACGCTGAAAAACTCACATGACTTTACACAGCTAACATTGCCAGCATTATTAAAACGCTCTGTGTGCTCTATGAAGCCATGCACTAGACAGCATGAGAGACAGAGCAGTGTCTGTGAAGAGCATGTCTGTCCTGAGAGGTGTCTGCCATTTTTGAGTGCTAAGGCCACCAAATCTGAGCTCTGAAGAGCAACTGGGACAGTAGAGCTCAGGGGCAGACTGACCATTCAAACACTGCCCGAGGGCCCGGGGTCAGTAGGGGGCCCCATGAGATACCCAATACCTTTTTCATAGGCTTTTTTGAGTTTGGGCAAGGACACAGGGGCCCCATGATCCCCTATTGCCCCGGGGGCCCCATGAGTTGTCAGTCCGCCTCTGCAGGTGCTGGAACACAAAGCAGCCACCATTGTAGTCGAGGTATAATTGTGGCTTCAACAAAGAGGAATGTGCGATTAGGAAAACAACCACTGACACCAATGTTTATTTCTGCTCTCACTGACACCAATGATATGGGGCTTATATATGTCACTGACACCGACTTACCACTTAGCCCGGGTTCACACTGATGCGGTGCACAAATCGTACCGGTTTCTATTCTATTTCTGCACCGCATCATAAATCGCACCTCCTTCATGCAAACCGCTGCAGGTGTGTATTTTAAGTCAACACCCGAAAGTCGGGTCGAAAAACGCGGTGTGATGTGCAGAATCGGATTGCGTGGGTGTGAACACTGAATCTGGTGCAGACAAGAAAAAGGGTCCTGGACTTCTTTGGTGCGGATGCGATGCGTTTTGTATGGCTCAAAAATGCAACGCACAGAAATCGCATGTGATTTGCGGTGGAATGCGGTGCTGTTCCTGTGCGAATTACATGCGATGCGCCGCGCCAGATTGGACCGGGGATTACACCAATATCACAGCTTATTTTTACTGCCAATATCACCAATGTTGGGGAATATTATACTACGATGACACCAAAATGGACCTAGTTTTGTTCCCACCAACACCATCAGTGGGGCTTATTCCCTCCTACTGACACCGATATGGGGCTTTATCCCTCCTACTGACACCCATATGGGGCTTATTCCTTCCTACTGACACCGATATGGGGTTTATTTCCTCCTATTTCAATCCCACCAACAATGGGGCTTATTCCCTCCTGTCACGACCCGCGGTCGCCGCCACCAACAGGCGACAATCGCACAGCCGTGACTAACAGTAATACGTCACGCCCACGGCGTCCGACCCCAGACCTTCTCACCAAACTCGTGACCGAAGGGCCGGCCGATCCAAAACCGCGGTGTGACACGCGTAACAAGGCCCCACCCAGCTGCACCCTACACAGCGATTGCCCAGCTAATGGACTACAATCGGTGCCTGCAGCCTGAATGCGCTTGTTACTGGGTCGGGTTAGTTACGCAACTAACCCTCTACTGCCACCACCACTTTTGTCGGAGACTGGGAAACTCCCGTTACCAAATATACACTATAATGATTGAAATATTGATCTATATAGCACGGCCCGCAGACCTACTATACAGAGATATATAACAAACAGTAGCGTCTCTTCAAAGGCAGGGATTCGTGAATTGCAAGTAAGCGCTTAGAAACAGTTTAACACTTTCAGAAAGAAAGATTTATTACTAAAAGCGTTAGATGCAAAATAAATATGAACAAAGAGATATCACAAGAATATATATATACAGTTGCAAGAAAAAGTATGTGAACCCCTTGGGATTACGTGGAGTTTTGCATGAATTGGGCATAAAATATGCTCTGAACGTCATCTAAGTCACAACAATAGAAGAACACAGTCTGCTGAACATAATACTACACAAACATTAGATGTTGCCATGGTTTAATTGCACATAACATGTAAACATTCACAGTGCAGGGAGGAAAAAGTATGTGAGGCCCTAGCTTAATGACTTCTCCCAGAGCTAATTGGAGCCAGGAGTGAGCCAACCTTGACTCCAATCAGTGTGATGATATTGGATGTGTTGCTGACAGCTGTCCTGCCCTTAAAAAACACACAACTGTTTTGGGTTTACTGGTTTCAAGAAGCACTGTCTGATGTGAACCATGCCTCGCAGAAAAGAGCTCTCAGAAGACCTACGATCAAGAATTGTTGACTTGCATGAAGCTGGAAAGGGTTACAAAAGTATCTCCAAAAGCCTTGATGTTCATGTGTCCACGGTAAGACAGACTGTCTACAAATGGAGAAAGTTTAGCACTGTTGCTACTCTCCCTAGGCGCGGTCGTCCTGTAAAAATGACTGCAAGAAAACAGCGCAGAATGCTGCATGAGGTAAAGAAGAATCCCAGAGTGTCAGCTAAAGACCTACAGAAATCTCTGACACATGCTAACATTTTTGTTGACACATCTACAATAAGGAAAACATTAAACAAGAATGGAGTACATGGGAGGACACCACGGAGGAAGCCATTGCTGTCCAAAAAGAATATTGCAGCACGTTTGAAGTTTGCAAAAGAGCACCTGGATGTTCCACAGCACTACTGGCAAAATATACTGTGGACAGATGAAACCAAGATTGAGTTGTTTGGGAAGAACACACAACACTATGTGTGGAGGAAAAAAGGCACAGCACACCAACATCAAAACCTCATCCCCACTGTGAAACATGGCGGAGGGAGCATCATGGTTTGGGGCTGCTTTGCTGCTTCAGGGCCTGGGCGGATTGTTGTCATTGATGGGAAAATGAATTCCAGAGTTTATCAAGACATTTTGCAGGAAAACGTACGACCATCTGTCCGCCAACTGAAGCTCCGCAGAGGATGGGTGATGCAACAGGACAATGACCCAAAGCATACAAGTAATTCAACAAAACAATGGCTGCAACAGCACAGAATACACCTTCTGGAGTGGCCCAGTCAGAGTCCTGACCTCAACCCGATTGAAATGCTGTGGCATGACCTTAAGAGAGCGATTCACACCAGACATCCCAAGAATATTGCTACACTGAAACAGTTTTGTGAAGAGGAGTGGTCCAAAATGACTCCAGATCGTTGTGCAGGTCTGATCTGCAACTACAGGAAACGTTTGGTTGAGGTTATTGCTGCCAAAGGAGGGTCAACCAGTTATTAAGTCCAAAGGTTCACATACTTTTTCCTCCCTGCACTGTGAATGTTTACATGTTATGTGCAATTAAACCATGGCAACATCTAATGTTTGTGTAGTATTATGTTCAGCAGACTGTGTTCTTCTATTGTTGTGACTTAGATGACGTTCAGAGCACATTTTATGCCCAATTCATGCAAAACTCCACGGAATCCCAAGGGGTTCACATACTTTTTCTTGCAACTGTATGTATATAAAGACACAGCAAACATAGAATAGCGAGAAAATACAGGGTAAGTTACTTGCCTTGCCTGGTTTTAGCAAATTCAAGTTGTGGGCCGAAAGGTTCTTTGATCTCCTCTGTTACGATGTTGCTCGGAGATCCCTGTGTGTGTGTGTGTGTGTGTGTGACAGAGTCTCTCTAACTCACTTAAAAGTCTTAAAGGGTCCCTCTCAGGGGAAGGGGGGGCTCTGACTACCCATTTTGGGAGTGGTCATTGGGGAACTCTACACTAAATTACTAGCTTATATCCTGTGATATGAACCATACAGTTGACCTCAGGACTGTGCACTTATTCTGGTCGGTTTGATAATGAGTGGGCTTACATAGTTTTGGGTGATAAAAATGACACCTTTTGCAGACTGGATGGCTCCACTTCTCATGTCTTCCTGGTTGTCCCCCACACCATCTGCCAGAAGATAACCTTTGCCTCACAGGAATGCAGGGGGGATGTGAGGAGTGATTTGAGAAATGCCTCAGATAAACAGATAGAACACGAAAACGAGGGTTGAGGGGGAACTCCGCTCCAATTCTGATGAGCAAGTTTGCCACACCTCCCCCTTAAGTGGTTGCCAAGGAGTGAGCTACAAGTTCTCTCCTGACACAACCGACATCTGTCCAGAGGTTCCTCTTGGGACGTCCTGGTACCGCTGTACTGCGGGAGAACCGAATTCCGTCTGAACCAGAAGCCGTTCTCCCCAGCAGCACTGCTGGGCCGACCAAGTGAGTGGTCACGGGTGGGTACCAGTCGGCTGTGGCTATCCGAATCCTGTGGCAACTGCCGGGGTGCCCACCTGTTCACAAAACACTTCGGCTCAGGGGTGCCATTTGCTAACATATTAATATGTAGCTTCTTGTCGAGGTAGAGAAGAAGGTTTCCCTCTCCTACCTTCTTCCTCAGGCTTAGGCTTACATCTGGCCTGAAGGTAGTAGCGCCCGTGGGCACCGGAACCGGACAGGCGAATTCTGGGCCTCGCCTCCCAGTGGTGTCCGCAGGTACCTTCATCCAAGATGGACAATCCTCGTTACCTGCTAGCATCCAGGATACCAGTTCCTCCAGTTTCCTGTCTGCTAGGTCAGTCACAGGTCCAGCTGAGCCATGATCATCGCATCCAGGCGTCTTACCATAGCCAGCTGTACCCGCGACTGATGTAACCTGCTTTTTGGCCTGGGGAGCAGACCAGGCCTCAACTGCCTCAGTCTCCCCACGCCCAGACCTCTGGGGGTCTCTTTTTTCTGATGGGTTCCTAAACTGAACCACTGACATGCCCCTCTGACAGTTACCCTTCTTGGCTGTCGGACTGGGCACAGGCGGTTTGTTCGAGCCTAGTGACAGGGGCCCAAGTGGCTCTTCCCAGACAGGGCCGAGCACCGTGAGGCCCCTAAAGTGGACAACTGCACCCATGTCCACTGCACATTGCGGGCCACTCCTGACCGCAGGAATGGCGGTCAGTGCCTGCTCAACCCCAACTAGCTTTCCCAAGGATTCAGGCAAGCCACATGGGGTAGTGAAGGCTGGCTCGTCTGGAGCTTGCTGGGTTAGAGATGGTGGCCCATGCTCCTTGCTCAAGTCCATGATGGCAAAACAGTAGGCACCTTCCGGATGCTGCATTGCCTCATGGCTCCTGGGCATGGGGTAGGCCACAAACCCAGGGCTGGCGTTCAGTTTCCCAAGGTTCTCAGAAAGCCTGGTCATCATATCCTGCTGGAGGACCGCGACCACTAGGACTGCCCAGACTCTAGCTGATCCCTGGATTCCTGACTGTGCCATTCCCTTTGCCTCTGTGGCCCAATCAGCCAGCACCTTCTGAATCCAGACACCATCTATCAGAGGCCTGGGCAGCTGCTTCGGACCCCGAGTGCTAGGGGAGGGTGATTGGGTCTGGGCCCGGAGACCCTCTCTCTGTAACCCAAGCATCAACCTTCCTTCCACTCGTAATCCAGGCCTGCTGCCTCTGACCTCTGTCTGTCTGCCTGTGAACACACCTTGACAAGTGAGATTAACTGACAGGCTTTCAGGCTCCCAGCCCCCACTGACTAGGCCAGTCATTCTAGTCTCTTTGCTGGTTTGTTTACTCTCCCCAGCAGGGGGGCTCACACCTAGCCCTGGAATAAAATTTCCATCTGAATGGCTTTCCAGAGCAGTCTTCCCTGTGGGACTACAAAGCTCAGTTAGCTTATCTCTGAAGGTCCTTTGAGACTCACTTTTCAGGGCTGCCTGAAGTGTGGTACTACAAGTACCAGCCAGCTTACCTCTGAAGGTCCTTTGGGACTCACTTTTCAGGGCTGCCTGAAGTGTGAAACTGCAAGTCCCAGCCAGCTTACCTCTGAAGGTCCTTTGGGACTCACTTTTCAGGGCTGCCTGAAGTGGGGAACTACAAGTCCCAGCGAGCTGTGGTGTGCCTTCTTTAGTAGGGTAACTCACAGCTAGCGGGCCTCTGAAGCTCCGTTGGGAATCGCTTTTCAGTGCTGCCTGAGGCGTGGGACTACAAGTCTCAGCCAGCTGCCTAGTCCTATGCAAGGCCAACGGCTGGGCACTTATCAAGGCACAATCTTCTGAGCCTGGGCAAGGGACAGACCTATCCAGACAATCCCCTTGCTCAGCCTCCAGAGAATGTACCTCAGCCCCCAACACTGAAAACGCATCCTTTGTTTCATCACAAATCTCATTGTTAGCATTACCAACATTGCCGTCAACAATACAAACATTATCAATGACATTACCATCAATGCTACTGATATTATCCATGACATTCCTATCAATGCTACTGATATTATCCATGACATTCCTATCAATGCTACTGATATTATCCATGACATTCCTATCAATGTTACTGATATTATTACTGACATTCCAGACTGTATTCCCAATGTTACTAACATTAGTAAGATCACCCTCAGTGTCACCACAACGATCCTCAACAGTCATGTTCATAATATCCGTGACGCATGAGTCCAATACCTCCCCAGGCCAGGGGATTTCTTCTGGTTCTCCAGCTAATGGAGACTCCTGCAGCCCCACACCATTCCCAGCCCCCTCCCTCTGTCCATCCACCGGTGGCCCAGACATTACCCCAATATCTGTCCACAGTTCCTTGGCTTGTCCAGAGAGTTCCAGGGGGCCCTTCCGGGTCTTCTCGGCAGGGGCGTAATATGAAACAAGAGTGCCTAGGTCAGCACCCAACAAAACAGGGGTGGGCAGTTTATCCGAGACCCCCACCTCCCTCATCCCCCTCCCCGCACCCCAATCTAGGAATACCTTTGCACAGGGTGTGCGTGAACGGGTCCCCCCAACTCCTGTGAGGGTCAGGAACTTTCCTGGAATGAGGTTCTGTGGCTCAATCAGCTCTGGCCGGATCAAAGTGACGTCTGCCCCGGTGTCCCGGAAACCAGTTGCAGACCGGTTGCCCACGGTAACGGGCTGCAAGTTGGCGGGGTTTACCCGCATCTTCCTGCGAACGAACAGCACAGAAGAAGAGTTGCTGGCCAGCTGGCCAGATGATGTCATCTGCTTCTGCTCAGGACACTGCGTCCTGAGATGTCCGGCTTTCCCACAGGTGAAACATCTGCGGGTGTCAGGCAGGAATGGCTTGGCTCCAAGCGCTGCAGGGTTGGGCGGAGGGAAAGCTTGACTCACCGAAGTAGGAGAGGTTGCTAGGGACGATTTCCCCCCTTTCCAGCTGTTTGGAGGAGCCTTGCGAGGTTCAGGCACTCGCGTGTGGACGAAGGTATCTGCCAGATCTGCTGCAGCTGTAGTAGATGCTGGCTCCCTCTCCAAGACGAACTGTCTGACGTCTGCTGGACAAATGTGCAGGAGTTGATCTCTGATCATGAGGTCCTCCAAAGATTCATAATCTGCCAGCACCCTATGTCAAAAAATTCTACACACCAGCAGTGTGAAGAGACCTGAATGTGGCACATGGCAGAGTGTGGCGATGGAGACAGCAGCAATGGGAGGCCGTACAGGGACCCATGAGAGACTCTGGACCTGGCAGCAGCATGAGGAGGCGGTATATAGGGGCCCATGGCAGATTAGGGGCCTGGCAGCAGCTATGGGAGACCCGTAATCTGCCAGCACCCTATGTCAAAAAATTCAACACAACAGCAGTGTGTGAGGAGACCTGAAAGTGGCACATGGCAGAGTGTGGCGATGGAGACAGCAGCAATGGGAGGCCGTATAGGGACCCATGAGAGACTCTGGACTTGGCAGCAGCATGAGGAGGCGGTATATAGGGGCCCATGGCAGATTAGGGGCCTGGCAGCAGCTATAGGAGGCCCGTAATCTGCCAGCACCCTATGTCAAAAAATTCAACACACCAGCAGTGTGTGAGGAGACCTGAAAGTGGCACATGGCAGAGTGTGGCGATGGAGACAGCAGCAATGGGAGGCCGTACAGGGACCCATGAGAGACTCTGGACTTGGCAGCAGCATGAGGAGGCGGTATATAGGGGCCCATGGCAGATTAGGGGCCTGGCAGCAGCTATAGGGGGCCCGTAATCTGCCAGCACCCTATGTCAAAAAATTCTACACACCAGCAGTGTGTGAGGAGACCTGAAAGTGGCACATGGCAGAGTGTGGCGATGGAGACAGCAGCAATGGGAGGCCGTACAGGGACCCATGAGAGACTCTGGACTTGGCAGCAGCATGAGGAGGCGGTATATAGGGGCCCATGGCAGATTAGGGGCCTGGCAGCAGCTATGGGAGGCCCGTAATCTGCCAGCACCCTATGTCAAAAAATTGAAAACACAAGCAGTGTGAAGAGACCTGAATGTGGCACATGGCAGAGTGTGGCGATGGAGACAGCAGCAATGGGAGGCCGTACAGGGACCCATGAGAGACTCTGGACTTGGCAGCAGCATGAGGAGGTGGTATATAGGGGCCCATGGCAGATTAGGGGCCTGGCAGCAGCTATGGGAGGCCCGTAATCTGCCAGCACCCTATGTCAAAAAATTGAAAACACAAGCAGTGTGAAGAGACCTGAATGTGGCACATGGCAGAGTGTGGCGATGGAGACAGCAGCAATGGGAGGCCGTACAGGGACCCATGAGAGACTCTGGACTTGGCAGCAGCATGAGGAGGCGGTATATAGGGGCCCATGGCAGATTAGGGGCCTGGCAGCAGCTATGGGAGGCCCGTAATCTGCCAGCACCCTATGTCAAAAAATTCAACACAACAGCAGTGTGTGAGGAGACCTGAAAGTGGCACATGGCAGAGTGTGGCGATGGAGACAGCAGCAATGGGAGGCCGTACAGGGACCCATGAGAGACTCTGGACTTGGCAGCAGCATGAGGAGGCGGTATATAGGGACCCATGGCAGATTAGGGGCCTGGCAGCAGCTATGGGAGGCCCGTAATCTGCCAGCACCCTATGTCAAAAAATTCAACACAACAGCAGTGTGTGAGGAGACCTGAAAGTGGCACATGGCAGAGTGTGGCGATGGAGACAGCAGCAATGGGAGGCCGTATAGGGACCCATGAGAGACTCTGGACTTGGCAGCAGCATGAGGAGGCGGTATATAGGGGCCCATGGCAGATTAGGGGCCTGGCAGCAGCTATAGGAGGCCCGTAATCTGCCAGCACCCTATGTCAAAAAATTCAACACACCAGCAGTGTGTGAGGAGACCTGAAAGTGGCACATGGCAGAGTGTGGCGATGGAGACAGCAGCAATGGGAGGCCGTACAGGGACCCATGAGAGACTCTGGAACTGGCAGCAGCATGAGGAGGCGGTATATAGGGGCCCATGGCAGATTAGGGGCCTGGCAGCAGCTATAGGGGGCCCGTAATCTGCCAGCACCCTATGTCAAAAAATTCTACACACCAGCAGTGTGTGAGGAGACCTGAAAGTGGCACATGGCAGAGTGTGGCGATGGAGACAGCAGCAATGGGAGGCCGTACAGGGACCCATGAGAGACTCTGGACTTGGCAGCAGCATGAGGAGGCGGTATATAGGGGCCCATGGCAGATTAGGGGCCTGGCAGCAGCTATGGGAGGCCCGTAATCTGCCAGCACCCTATGTCAAAAAATTGAAAACACAAGCAGTGTGAAGAGACCTGAATGTGGCACATGGCAGAGTGTGGCGATGGAGACAGCAGCAATGGGAGGCCGTACAGGGACCCATGAGAGACTCTGGACTTGGCAGCAGCATGAGGAGGTGGTATATAGGGGCCCATGGCAGATTAGGGGCCTGGCAGCAGCTATGGGAGGCCCGTAATCTGCCAGCACCCTATGTCAAAAAATTGAAAACACAAGCAGTGTGAAGAGACCTGAATGTGGCACATGGCAGAGTGTGGCGATGGAGACAGCAGCAATGGGAGGCCGTACAGGGACCCATGAGAGACTCTGGACTTGGCAGCAGCATGAGGAGGCGGTATATAGGGGCCCATGGCAGATTAGGGGCCTGGCAGCAGCTATGGGAGGCCCGTAATCTGCCAGCACCCTATGTCAAAAAATTCAACACAACAGCAGTGTGTGAGGAGACCTGAAAGTGGCACATGGCAGAGTGTGGCGATGGAGACAGCAGCAATGGGAGGCCGTACAGGGACCCATGAGAGACTCTGGACTTGGCAGCAGCATGAGGAGGCGGTATATAGGGGCCCATGGCAGATTAGGGGCCTGGCAGCAGCTATGGGAGGCCCGTAATCTGCCAGCACCCTATGTCAAAAAATTCAACACAACAGCAGTGTGTGAGGAGACCTGAAAGTGGCACATGGCAGAGTGTGGCGATGGAGACAGCAGCAATGGGAGGCCGTACAGGGACCCATGAGAGACTCTGGACTTGGCAGCAGCATGAGGAGGGGGTATATAGGGGCCCATGGCAGATTAGGGGCCTGGCAGCAGCTATAGGAGGCCCGTAATCTGCCAGCACCCTATGTCAAAAAATTCAACACACCAGCAGTGTGTGAGGAGACCTGAAAGTGGCACATGGCAGAGTGTGGCGATGGAGACAGCAGCAATGGGAGGCCGTACAGGGACCCATGAGAGACTCTGGAACTGGCAGCAGCATGAGGAGGCGGTATATAGGGGCCCATGGCAGATTAGGGGCCTGGCAGCAGCTATAGGGGGCCCGTAATCTGCCAGCACCCTATGTCAAAAAATTCTACACACCAGCAGTGTGTGAGGAGACCTGAAAGTGGCACATGGCAGAGTGTGGCGATGGAGACAGCAGCAATGGGAGGCCGTACAGGGACCCATGAGAGACTCTGGACTTGGCAGCAGCATGAGGAGGCGGTATATAGGGGCCCATGGCAGATTAGGGGCCTGGCAGCAGCTATGGGAGGCCCGTAATCTGCCAGCACCCTATGTCAAAAAATTGAAAACACAAGCAGTGTGAAGAGACCTGAATGTGGCACATGGCAGAGTGTGGCGATGGAGACAGCAGCAATGGGAGGCCGTACAGGGACCCATGAGAGACTCTGGACTTGGCAGCAGCATGAGGAGGTGGTATATAGGGGCCCATGGCAGATTAGGGGCCTGGCAGCAGCTATGGGAGGCCCGTAATCTGCCAGCACCCTATGTCAAAAAATTGAAAACACAAGCAGTGTGAAGAGACCTGAATGTGGCACATGGCAGAGTGTGGCGATGGAGACAGCAGCAATGGGAGGCCGTACAGGGACCCATGAGAGACTCTGGACTTGGCAGCAGCATGAGGAGGCGGTATATAGGGGCCCATGGCAGATTAGGGGCCTGGCAGCAGCTATGGGAGGCCCGTAATCTGCCAGCACCCTATGTCAAAAAATTCAACACAACAGCAGTGTGTGAGGAGACCTGAAAGTGGCACATGGCAGAGTGTGGCGATGGAGACAGCAGCAATGGGAGGCCGTACAGGGACCCATGAGAGACTCTGGACTTGGCAGCAGCATGAGGAGGCGGTATATAGGGGCCCATGGCAGATTAGGGGCCTGGCAGCAGCTATGGGAGGCCCGTAATCTGCCAGCACCCTATGTCAAAAAATTCAACACAACAGCAGTGTGTGAGGAGACCTGAAAGTGGCACATGGCAGAGTGTGGCGATGGAGACAGCAGCAATGGGAGGCCGTACAGGGACCCATGAGAGACTCTGGACTTGGCAGCAGCATGAGGAGGCGGTATATAGGGGCCCATGGCAGATTAGGGGCCTGGCAGCAGCTATGGGAGGCCCGTAATCTGCCAGCACCCTATGTCAAAAAATTGAAAACACAAGCAGTGTGAAGAGACCTGAATGTGGCACATGGCAGAGTGTGGCGATGGAGACAGCAGCAATGGGAGGCTGTACAGGGACCCATGAGAGACTCTGGACTTGGCAGCAGCATGAGGAGGCGGTATATAGGGGCCCATGGCAGATTAGGGGCCTGGCAGCAGCTATGGGAGGCCCGTAATCTGCCAGCACCCTATGTCAAAAAATTCAACACAACAGCAGTGTGTGAGGAGACCTGAAAGTGGCACATGGCAGAGTGTGGCGATGGAGACAGCAGCAATGGGAGGCCGTACAGGGACCCATGAGAGACTCTGGACTTGGCAGCAGCATGAGGAGGCGGTATATAGGGGCCCATGGCAGATTAGGGGACTGGCAGCAGCTATGGGAGGCCCGTAATCTGCCAGCACCCTATGTCAAAAAATTTAAAACACAAGCAGTGTGAAGAGACCTGAATGTGGCACATGGCAGAGTGTGGCGATGGAGACAGCAGCAATGGGAGGCTGTACAGGGACCCATGAGAGACTCTGGACTTGGCAGCAGCATGAGGAGGCGGTATATAGGGGCCTATGGCAGATTAGGGGCCTGGCAGCAGCTATAGGAGGCCCGTAATCTGCCAGCACCCTATGTCAAAAAATTCTACACACCAGCAGTGTGAAGAGACCTGAATGTGGCACATGGCAGAGTGTGGCGATGGAAACAGCAGCAATGGGAGGCCGTACAGGGACCCATGAGAGACTCTGGACCTAGCAGCAGCATGAGGAGGCGGTATATAGGGGCCTATGGCAGATTAGGGGCCTGGCAGCAGCTATAGGAGGCCCGTAATCTGCCAGCACCCTATGTCAAAAAATTCAACACACCAGCAGTGTGTGAGGAGACCTGAAAGTGGCACATGTTTGAGGCATGATTCATGGCGGATTTAGTCAGTTGTGTCAGGAACTGGTGGTTTGAAATCCAGACTAATCCACGCCTGATTCATTTTCACAAACGTGAGTCTCTCCACACTTTGGGTGGACAGTCGTGTCCTCCGCGGAGTTGCAATACCTCCTGCCGCACTAAACACGCGCTCCGATGCCACGCTACTGGCCGGGCATGACAGCCTTTCAAGGGCAAATTCAGCTAGTTGGGGCCAAAGGTCAAGTTTCGTTGCCCAGTAGTCAAGGGGATTGTCTACCTCGGTTGGCAGGGTGCTGTCCAAGTAGGCCCAAGCCTGTTGTTTGAGCTCCTGCTCCAGGTCCACCTGATGCTGCTGCTGCTGCTGCGGCTGGTTAGTAGTTTCCTCACTGCGCTGGTAAAGAAAGCTACTCATCATCGACTGCAGACTGAGGCAGCCGCTGCTGGTGGAGCTGCCACTGCTCCTACCACCCCACCCCTCCCCTGCTGCCATGCCAGCGGAACGCGAGCGCACAGGGCCCACAGTGTCTGAGGATGGACGTTGGCGCACAAAGGCAGAGACCAACTGACTACATAGGTGGTTTTTATAGTACGTAATTTTGGCCTCCCTCTCAGCAGGTGTGAAAAAGGCCACCATTTTGGACCGGTAGCGAGGGTCCAACAAGGTGGACAGCCAAAAGTCATCCCTCTGTCTGATGGTTATTATTCGGCTGTCGCTACGCAAGCAAGCGAGCATGCTATGGGCCATTTGTGCCAAGGAATGCGAGGGACTCCCTGCCTCCATCTCCACAGCATACTGCCACGGTGCGTCTGGGTCCTCTGTCTCCTCCTCCTCCTCCTCTACCAGATGCTCCTGCTCCTCCACTCCTGTCCGCTGAGTGGAAAAACCACCCATTTCACTCAATAATTCCTGAGCACCAATGTCCTCCTCTACCTCCTCCTCTTCTTCCTGTCCTGCCCCCACAGGGGTCATGTGGCGTTGAGATCTGTGCGCCACGTCTACCGCACCCTGACCAGCCATTGTTAACAGCATTTGTTCCAGGACGTGCAACAGAGGAATGACGTCGTTCATCCCATAGTCCTGCCGACTCACGAATAGCGTGGCCTCCTCAAAGGGCCTGAGCAAGCGGCAGGTGTCACGCATGAGCTGCCAATGGCTGACATCTAAGTTACACAGGGAGTACCTTTATCCGCTTTTAACATCAGGAAATCTGTGATGGCCTTTCGCTGTTCGTAAAGGCGGTCTAACATATGTAGGGTTGAATTCCACCTTGTTGCAACGTCACAGCATGAGGAGTCGGTACGGGGGCCCATGGCAGATTACGTGCCTGGCAGCAGCAATGGGAGGCCCGTAATCTGGCAGCACCCTATGTCAAAAAATTGAACACACCAGCAGTGTGAGGAGACCTGAAAGTGGCACATGGCAGAGTGTGGCGATGGAGACAGCAGCAATGGGAGGCCGTACAGGGACCCATGAGAGACTCTGGAACTGGCAGCAGCATGAGGAGGCGGTATATAGGGGCCCATGGCAGATTAGGGGCCTGGCAGCAGCTATGGGAGGCCTGTAATCTGCCAGCACCCTATGTCAAAAAATTCAACACAACAGCAGTGTGTGAGGAGACCTGAAAGTGGCACATGGCAGAGTGTGGCGATGGAGACAGCAGCAATGGGAGGCCGTACAGGGACCCATGAGAGACTCTGGACTTGGCAGCAGCATGAGGAGGCGGTATATAGGGGCCCATGGCAGATTAGGGGCCTGGCAGCAGCTATGGGAGGCCCGTAATCTGCCAGCACCCTATGTCAAAAAATTCAACACAACAGCAGTGTGTGAGGAGACCTGAAAGTGGCACATGGCAGAGTGTGGCGATGGAGACAGCAGCAATGGGAGGCCGTACAGGGACCCATGAGAGACTCTGGACTTGGCAGCAGCATGAGGAGGCGGTATATAGGGGCCCATGGCAGATTAGGGGCCTGGCAGCAGCTATGGGAGGCCCGTAATCTGCCAGCACCCTATGTCAAAAAATTGAAAACACAAGCAGTGTGAAGAGACCTGAATGTGGCACATGGCAGAGTGTGGCGATGGAGACAGCAGCAATGGGAGGCTGTACAGGGACCCATGAGAGACTCTGGACTTGGCAGCAGCATGAGGAGGCGGTATATAGGGGCCCATGGCAGATTAGGGGCCTGGCAGCAGCTATGGGAGGCCCGTAATCTGCCAGCACCCTATGTCAAAAAATTCAACACAACAGCAGTGTGTGAGGAGACCTGAAAGTGGCACATGGCAGAGTGTGGCGATGGAGACAGCAGCAATGGGAGGCCGTACAGGGACCCATGAGAGACTCTGGACTTGGCAGCAGCATGAGGAGGCGGTATATAGGGGCCCATGGCAGATTAGGGGACTGGCAGCAGCTATGGGAGGCCCGTAATCTGCCAGCACCCTATGTCAAAAAATTTAAAACACAAGCAGTGTGAAGAGACCTGAATGTGGCACATGGCAGAGTGTGGCGATGGAGACAGCAGCAATGGGAGGCTGTACAGGGACCCATGAGAGACTCTGGACTTGGCAGCAGCATGAGGAGGCGGTATATAGGGGCCTATGGCAGATTAGGGGCCTGGCAGCAGCTATAGGAGGCCCGTAATCTGCCAGCACCCTATGTCAAAAAATTCTACACACCAGCAGTGTGAAGAGACCTGAATGTGGCACATGGCAGAGTGTGGCGATGGAAACAGCAGCAATGGGAGGCCGTACAGGGACCCATGAGAGACTCTGGACCTAGCAGCAGCATGAGGAGGCGGTATATAGGGGCCTATGGCAGATTAGGGGCCTGGCAGCAGCTATAGGAGGCCCGTAATCTGCCAGCACCCTATGTCAAAAAATTCAACACACCAGCAGTGTGTGAGGAGACCTGAAAGTGGCACATGTTTGAGGCATGATTCATGGCGGATTTAGTCAGTTGTGTCAGGAACTGGTGGTTTGAAATCCAGACTAATCCACGCCTGATTCATTTTCACAAACGTGAGTCTCTCCACACTTTGGGTGGACAGTCGTGTCCTCCGCGGAGTTGCAATACCTCCTGCCGCACTAAACACGCGCTCCGATGCCACGCTACTGGCCGGGCATGACAGCCTTTCAAGGGCAAATTCAGCTAGTTGGGGCCAAAGGTCAAGTTTCGTTGCCCAGTAGTCAAGGGGATTGTCTACCTCGGTTGGCAGGGTGCTGTCCAAGTAGGCCCAAGCCTGTTGTTTGAGCTCCTGCTCCAGGTCCACCTGATGCTGCTGCTGCTGCTGCGGCTGGTTAGTAGTTTCCTCACTGCGCTGGTGAAGAAAGCTACTCATCATCGACTGCAGACTGAGGCAGCCGCTGCTGGTGGAGCTGCCACTGCTCCTACCACCCCACCCCTCCCCTGCTGCCATGCCAGCGGAACGCGAGCGCACAGGGCCCACAGTGTCTGAGGATGGACGTTGGCGCACAAAGGCAGAGACCAACTGACTACATAGGTGGTTTTTATAGTACGTAATTTTGGCCTCCCTCTCAGCAGGTGTGAAAAAGGCCACCATTTTGGACCGGTAGCGAGGGTCCAACAAGGTGGACAGCCAAAAGTCATCCCTCTGTCTGATGGTTATTATTCGGCTGTCGCTACGCAAGCAAGCGAGCATGCTATGGGCCATTTGTGCCAAGGAATGCGAGGGACTCCCTGCCTCCATCTCCACAGCATACTGCCACGGTGCGTCTGGGTCCTCTGTCTCCTCCTCCTCCTCCTCTACCAGATGCTCCTGCTCCTCCACTCCTGTCCGCTGAGTGGAAAAACCACCCATTTCACTCAATAATTCCTGAGCACCAATGTCCTCCTCTACCTCCTCCTCTTCTTCCTGTCCTGCCCCCACAGGGGTCATGTGGCGTTGAGATCTGTGCGCCACGTCTACCGCACCCTGACCAGCCATTGTTAACAGCATTTGTTCCAGGACGTGCAACAGAGGAATGACGTCGTTCATCCCATAGTCCTGCCGACTCACGAATAGCGTGGCCTCCTCAAAGGGCCTGAGCAAGCGGCAGGTGTCACGCATGAGCTGCCAATGGCTGACATCTAAGTTACACAGGGAGTACCTTTATCCGCTTTTAACATCAGGAAATCTGTGATGGCCTTTCGCTGTTCGTAAAGGCGGTCTAACATATGTAGGGTTGAATTCCACCTTGTTGCAACGTCACAGCATGAGGAGTCGGTACGGGGGCCCATGGCAGATTACGTGCCTGGCAGCAGCAATGGGAGGCCCGTAATCTGGCAGCACCCTATGTCAAAAAATTGAACACACCAGCAGTGTGAGGAGACCTGAAAGTGGCACATGGCAGAGTGTGGCGATGGAGACAGCAGCAATGGGAGGCCGTACAGGGACCCATGAGAGACTCTGGAACTGGCAGCAGCATGAGGAGGCGGTATATAGGGGCCCATGGCAGATTAGGGGCCTGGCAGCAGCTATGGGAGGCCTGTAATCTGCCAGCACCCTATGTCAAAAAATTCAACACAACAGCAGTGTGTGAGGAGACCTGAAAGTGGCACATGGCAGAGTGTGGCGATGGAGACAGCAGCAATGGGAGGCCGTACAGGGACCCATGAGAGACTCTGGACTTGGCAGCAGCATGAGGAGGCGGTATATAGGGGCCCATGGCAGATTAGGGGCCTGGCAGCAGCTATGGGAGGCCCGTAATCTGCCAGCACCCTATGTCAAAAAATTCAACACACCAGCAGTGTGAAGAGACCTGAATGTGGCACATGGCAGAGTGTGGCGATGGAAACAGCAGCAATGGGAGGCCGTACAGGGACCCATGAGAGACTCTGGACTTGGCAGCAGCATGAGGAGGCGGTATATAGGGGCCCATGGCAGATTAGGGGCCTGGCAGCAGCTATGGGAGGCCCGTAATCTGCCAGCACCCTATGTCAAAAAATTCAACACAACAGCAGTGTGTGAGGAGACCTGAAAGTGGCACATGGCAGAGTGTGGCGATGGAGACAGCAGCAATGGGAGGCCGTATAGGGACCCATGAGAGACTCTGGACTTGGCAGCAGCATGAGGAGGCGGTATATAGGGGCCCATGGCAGATTAGGGGCCTGGCAGCAGCTATAGGAGGCCCGTAATCTGCCAGCACCCTATGTCAAAAAATTCAACACACCAGCAGTGTGTGAGGAGACCTGAAAGTGGCACATGGCAGAGTGTGGCGATGGAGACAGCAGCAATGGGAGGCCGTACAGGGACCCATGAGAGACTCTGGAACTGGCAGCAGCATGAGGAGGCGGTATATAGGGGCCCATGGCAGATTAGGGGCCTGGCAGCAGCTATAGGGGGCCCGTAATCTGCCAGCACCCTATGTCAAAAAATTCTACACACCAGCAGTGTGTGAGGAGACCTGAAAGTGGCACATGGCAGAGTGTGGCGATGGAGACAGCAGCAATGGGAGGCCGTACAGGGACCCATGAGAGACTCTGGAACTGGCAGCAGCATGAGGAGGCGGTATATAGGGGCCCATGGCAGATTAGGGGCCTGGCAGCAGCTATAGGGGGCCCGTAATCTGCCAGCACCCTATGTCAAAAAATTCTACACACCAGCAGTGTGTGAGGAGACCTGAAAGTGGCACATGGCAGAGTGTGGCGATGGAGACAGCAGCAATGGGAGGCCGTACAGGGACCCATGAGAGACTCTGGACTTGGCAGCAGCATGAGGAGGCGGTATATAGGGGCCCATGGCAGATTAGGGACCTGGCAGCAGCTATAGGAGGCCCGTAATCTGCCAGCACCCTATGTCAAAAAATTCAACACACCAGCAGTGTGTGAGGAGACCTGAAAGTGGCACATGGCAGAGTGTGGCGATGGAGACAGCAGCAATGGGAGGCCGTACAGGGACCCATGAGAGACTCTGGACTTGGCAGCAGCATGAGGAGGCGGTATATAGGGGCCCATGGCAGATTAGGGGCCTGGCAGCAGCTATGGGAGGCCCGTAATCTGCCAGCACCCTATGTCAAAAAATTCAACACACCAGCAGTGTGAAGAGACCTGAATGTGGCACATGGCAGAGTGTGGCGATGGAAACAGCAGCAATGGGAGGCCGTACAGGGACCCATGAGAGACTCTGGACTTGGCAGCAGCATGAGGAGGCGGTATATAGGGGCCCATGGCAGATTAGGGGCCTGGCAGCAGCTATGGGAGGCCCGTAATCTGCCAGCACCCTATGTCAAAAAATTCAACACAACAGCAGTGTGTGAGGAGACCTGAAAGTGGCACATGGCAGAGTGTGGCGATGGAGACAGCAGCAATGGGAGGCCGTATAGGGACCCATGAGAGACTCTGGACTTGGCAGCAGCATGAGGAGGCGGTATATAGGGGCCCATGGCAGATTAGGGGCCTGGCAGCAGCTATAGGAGGCCCGTAATTTGCCAGCACCCTATGTCAAAAAATTCAACACACCAGCAGTGTGTGAGGAGACCTGAAAGTGGCACATGGCAGAGTGTGGCGATGGAGACAGCAGCAATGGGAGGCCGTACAGGGACCCATGAGAGACTCTGGAACTGGCAGCAGCATGAGGAGGCGGTATATAGGGGCCCATGGCAGATTAGGGGCCTGGCAGCAGCTATAGGGGGCCCGTAATCTGCCAGCACCCTATGTCAAAAAATTCTACACACCAGCAGTGTGTGAGGAGACCTGAAAGTGGCACATGGCAGAGTGTGGCGATGGAGACAGCAGCAATGGGAGGCCGTACAGGGACCCATGAGAGACTCTGGAACTGGCAGCAGCATGAGGAGGCGGTATATAGGGGCCCATGGCAGATTAGGGGCCTGGCAGCAGCTATAGGGGGCCCGTAATCTGCCAGCACCCTATGTCAAAAAATTCTACACACCAGCAGTGTGTGAGGAGACCTGAAAGTGGCACATGGCAGAGTGTGGCGATGGAGACAGCAGCAATGGGAGGCCGTACAGGGACCCATGAGAGACTCTGGACTTGGCAGCAGCATGAGGAGGCGGTATATAGGGGCCCATGGCAGATTAGGGGCCTGGCAGCAGCTATGGGAGGTCCGTAATCTGCCAGCACCCTATGTCACTCTCCTCGCCAGTACTTCTTCGCCTGGCTGCTGAAAAGGCCGATGTCTCCCCCCGTTCCTGACCGCCCTCTGTTAGCTCTTCCTCACTGTACAGTGGGGCTGAGCCCACAGCATGCGATACTTCGCTTGGTGAGGGAACAGCAAAGGACAGGGGCAGGTAGAGGACATGTGATTTCAGTGGGCTTGCTCCCGGGCCATGCCAACTAACGGTTGTGTCTGACGTACCCACCGACCGTTGGCTGTAGGTGTCAGAGGTGACCTGGGAAGAGGAAGACGACCGAGCCAACCAATCAATGACGGCAGGGTTGTCGGTGGAGACACGACCGCTGGATGACACCGGGAGCACTGGCCTCTGGCTGCGAATAGTGCTGCCTCGACCCCTTCCTCTGCTGCCACGTCTGCTCGCTCCTAAAAAATTGCCTCCTCTGCCACTCCTCTGCATGTTGTCTGACATACTCTTTAATTCAACGATTATGTGTCCCTGAGTAACAATTCTCTGGCACTCAGTAACAATTCTGTCTGTCCCTGAGTAAAAATTCTGTGGCCCTAATTAAAGTTTCTGTGGCCCTGAGTAACAATTCTCTGGCACTCCGTAACAATTCTGTCTGTCCCTGAGTAACAATTCTGTGGCCCTAAGTAAAGTTTCTGTGGCCCTGAGTAACAATTCTCTGGCACTCAGTAACAATTCTGTCTGTCCCTGAGTAACAATTCTCTGGCACTCAGTAACAATTCTGTCTGTCCCTGAGTAAAAATTCTGTGGCCCTAAGTAAAGTTTCTGTGGCCCTGAGTAACAATTCTCTGGCACTCCGTAACAATTCTGTCTGTCCCTGAGTAACAATTCTCTGGCACTCAGTAACAATTCTGTCTGTCCCTGAGTAAAAATTCTGTGGCCCTAATTAAAGTTTCTGTGGCCCTGAGTAACAATTCTCTGGCACTCCGTAACAATTCTGTCTGTCCCTGAGTATGAATTCTGTGGCCCTAACTAGCATTTCTTTGTCCCTAAGTAACAGTTCTGTGGCCCTGAGTAACAATTCTGTGTCTGTGCGAGTAACAATTCTGTGGCCCTAAGTAACAGTTCTGTGGCCCTCAGTAACAGTTCTGTGTCTGTGCGAGTAACAATTCTGTGTCTGTGCGAGTAACAATTCTGTGGCCCTAAGTAAAAGTTCTGTGGCCTTCAGTAACAATTCTGTGTCTGTGCGAGTAACAATTCTGTGTCTGTGCGAGTAACAATTCTGTGGCCCTAAGTAAAGTTTCTGTGGCCCTAAGTAACAATTCTCTGGCACTCAGTAACAATTCTGTCTGTCCCTGAGTAACAATTCTCTGGCACTCAGTAACAATTCTGTCTGTCCCTGAGTAAAAATTCTGTGGCCCTAAGTAAAGTTTCTGTGGCCCTGAGTAACAATTCTCTGGCACTCCGTAACAATTCTGTCTGTCCCTGAGTAACAATTCTCTGGCACTCAGTAACAATTCTGTCTGTCCCTGAGTAAAAATTCTGTGGCCCTAATTAAAGTTTCTGTGGCCCTAAGTAACAATTCTCTGGCACTCAGTAACAATTCTGTCTGTCCCTGAGTAACAATTCTCTGGCACTCCGTAACAATTCTGTCTGTCCCTGAGTAACAATTCTCTGGCACTCAGTAACAATTCTGTCTGTCCCTGAGTAACAATTCTCTGGCACTCAGTAACAATTCTGTCTGTCCCTGAGTAAAAATTCTGTGGCCCTAAGTAAAGTTTCTGTGGCCCTGAGTAACAATTCTCTGGCACTCAGTAACAATTCTGTCTGTCCCTGAGTAACAATTCTCTGGCACTCAGTAACAATTCTGTCTGTCCCTGAGTAAAAATTCTGTGGCCCTAAGTAAAGTTTCTGTGGCCCTGAGTAACAATTCTCTGGCACTCCGTAACAATTCTGTCTGTCCCTGAGTATGAATTCTGTGGCCCTAACTAGCGTTTCTTTGTCCCTAAGTAACAGTTCTGTGGCCCTGAGTAACAATTCTGTGTCTGTGCGAGTAACAATTCTGTGGCCCTAAGTAACAGTTCTGTGGCCCTCAGTAACAGTTCTGTGTCTGTGCGAGTAACAATTCTGTGTCTGTGCGAGTAACAATTCTGTGGCCCTAAGTAAAGTTTCTGTGGCCCTCAGTAACAGTTCTGTGTCTGTGCGAGTAACAATTCTGTGTCTGTGCGAGTAACAATTCTGTGGCCCTAAGTAAAGTTTCTGTGGCCCTAAGTAACAATTCTCTGGCACTCAGTAACAATTCTGTCTGTCCCTGAGTAACAATTCTCTGGCACTCAGTAACAATTCTGTCTGTCCCTGAGTAAAAATTCTGTGGCCCTAAGTAAAGTTTCTGTGGCCCTGAGTAACAATTCTCTGGCACTCCGTAACAATTCTGTCTGTCCCTGAGTAACAATTCTCTGGCACTCAGTAACAATTCTGTCTGTCCCTGAGTAAAAATTCTGTGGCCCTAAGTAAAGTTTCTGTGGCCCTGAGTAACAATTCTCTGGCACTCCGTAACAATTCTGTCTGTCCCTGAGTATGAATTCTGTGGCCCTAACTAGCGTTTCTTTGTCCCTAAGTAACAGTTCTGTGGCCCTGAGTAACAATTCTGTGTCTGTGCGAGTAACAATTCTGTGGCCCTAAGTAACAGTTCTGTGGCCCTCAGTAACAGTTCTGTGTCTGTGTGAGTAACAATTCTGTGCCTGTGCGAGTAACAATTCTGTGGCCCTAAGTAACAGTTCTGTGGCCTTCAGTAACAATTCTGTGTCTGTGCGAGTAACAATTCTGTGTCTGTGCGAGTAACAATTCTGTGGCCCTAAGTAAAGTTTCTGTGGCCCTAAGTAACAATTCTCTGGCACTCAGTAACAATTCTGTCTGTCCCTGAGTAACAATTCTCTGGCACTCAGTAACAATTCTGTCTGTCCCTGAGTAAAAATTCTGTGGCCCTAAGTAAAGTTTCTGGGGCCCTGAGTAACAATTCTCTGGCACTCAGTAACAATTCTGTCTGTCCCTGAGTAACAATTCTCTGGCACTCAGTAACAATTCTGTCTGTCCCTGAGTAAAAATTCTGTGGCCCTAAGTAAAGTTTCTGTGGCCCTAAGTAACAATTCTCTGGCACTCAGTAACAATTCTGTCTGTCCCTGAGTAACAATTCTCTGGCACTCAGTAACAATTCTGTCTGTCCCTGAGTAAAAATTCTGTGGCCCTAATTAAAGTTTCTGTGGCCCTAAGTAACAATTCTCTGGCACTCAGTAACAATTCTGTCTGTCCCTGAGTAACAATTCTCTGGCACTCAGTAACAATTCTGTCTGTCCCTGAGTAAAAATTCTGTGGCCCTAATAACGTTTCTGTGGCCCTAAGTAACAATTCTCTGGCACTGAGTAACAATTCTGTCTGTCCCTGAGTATGAATTCTGTGGCCCTAACTAGCGTTTCTTTGTCCCTAAATAACGATTCTGTGGCCCTCATTAACAAGTCTGTGTCCCTGAGTAATGGTTCTCTGTCCCTAAGTAACTTTTCTCTGTCCCCAATTATCGTTTCTGTGGCCCTAACTCTGTCCCTGTCCCTAGTACAGAGCGGTCTGCCTCTGTTCAATAACTGCAGGCAAATGAAGAATTCCAAAATGGCCGCTATTTATAGCTCGACCATTACACAGTGCTGGCTGGCTGGCTGCTGATTGGCTGATGCGATCACATGTAGTTGAGGAATGCATTATGGGTCAGCGCGCCTTGTCTGCGCGCCTTCCCAGACATCCCCGCTCCGTCGCCGCACATGTCAGCCGCCATTTTCTGAAATATTTTGATTCGCGCGTCCGAATTAGGCTATTTTTCGGATTCGGCACGAATCGAAATTTTTCCGATATTCGACTCGAATTCCACTTCGGATACTTCGATTCGCTCATCTCTACTTATAACTCACTCTTCATGTGTTTGTTTGGGAACCTACAATTTATTGAAGATGCAGGGCCATGTTGCTTAATGGCATCAATCGCTCTGAACTCGAATAGTTATGGTTAAAAGAAGCAAGATGAAACATGGTTTATGATATGAATGACCATTCAGTATGAATTTGGGTTCAGAAACAAACAGGACATATAGGAAAATGCAATAACCAGCGAGCCAAATAGCAACTGACCCGTTTTGTTTTAAACCAATCATGTGATTGTTTGCTATATTAGTCTAGATTTACACCTATGCAGGTTGACTTTTAGGCAATTCTGCATTGAGTTTTGCGTTTTTGCATTTGCCTTTGATGCTTTTTTTTTTCTTGTTTCTAGGCAGATTTTAAATGCAAAACGCAGCAAAAACGCAATACATGCTTTTCTGCTGCATTCCTATTGAAGTCTATAGAACCAAAAATGTAACGTTTTGCATTGAAAAAAGTCCCTGACCCTTGCCAAAAAATGCACCAGATGAAAACGCCGAGATGAGAACCTGTCCCTGACCACTGTGCTATTAATGCACAGTGCACTTAAAAATAAATTCCCATTGATCAGTAATGAAGAGGAGGTTGCATGCGTCCCCATTTCCCACCAAGGATAAGGAGGAGGGGGGGCAGCCTTCCCCATCAGCAATGATAAGAGGGGGCAACCTTGCACATCAACAATGATAAGGGGGGGGTGGCAGCCTTCTCCATCAGCAATGATAAGGGGGGGCAACCTTGCACATCAGCAATGATAAGGGGGAGGAGGGAGGGGACGAGGGGGCAGCCTTCCCCATCAGCAATGATAAGGGGGAGGGGGGGGGGGCAGCCTTCCCCATCAGCAATGATAAGGGGGAGGGGGGGGGCAGCCTTAACCCATCAGCAATGATAAGGGAGGGCAGCCTTAACCCATCAGCAATGATAAGGGGGGGGGGAGGGCAGCCTTAACCCATCAGCAATGATAAGGGGGAGGGGGGAGGGCAGCCTTAACCCATCAGCAATGATAAGGGGGAGGGGGGAGGGCAGCCTTAACCCATCAGCAATGATAAGGGGGAGGGGGGAGGGCAGCCTTAACCCATCAGCAATGATAAGGGGGAGGGGGGAGGGCAGCCTTAACCCATCAGCAATGATAAGGGGGAGGGGCAGCCTTAACCCATCAGCAATGATAAGGGGGAGGGGGGGAGGGGGCAGCCTTAACCCATCAGCAATGATAAGGGGGAGGGGGGAGGGGGCAGCCTTAACCCATCAGCAATGAAAACCACACTTCCCATCATCAATGAAAGGGGGGACATGCTGCCCGTCAACATAAAAAAAAGTGAGGGGTATGCTTCCCATTGATCATCAGTACTTGCTTGTTTGAATACAAATCTAGGTAGCATGGGGGGGGTTACTAAAACTGCTGGGTGAAAAATCAGGTGCAGCTCTGCATAGGAACCAATCAGCTTCCAGCTTTTGTCAAAGCTTCATTGAACAAGCTGAGATTAGAAGCTGATTGGCTGCATCAGATGTTGCCCTCTCCAGTATTAATACACCAGCCCTAGTAACACAGATTTACACAAAAGTGCAGCAAAAAAAGCCTACGCTGTACCAAACAAATCCACACTCCACTCTTTTTAATTCTTTTATTTAAAATTTGCAAGTAAAAACATAAAAACATAAATTCCAAAATATATATCAAACGAAAATATCATAATACATAGTAAACAAAAGGCAATCTTCACATCAGATACAAAACAGCATTTACATATCTCCTCCCACAAAAACCCTCCCCTTTATTAAATACAAAAACCACCCACAACAATCAAAACCCATCACCATATATCACATCCCCTATTCCCCCCCCCTCCTCCCACCTCCCTCTCCCTTACATATAATACAACATAACCATATACCAACAACCCACAAGTAACCCAGAGAAAATACATTTACATAATCCCTCCTATACCATCCTCCCCCTTATTACATATGCAATTCCACCCACCAAGCCAAACCATACAAAACCAATATTCAAAAAATCCACAAAACCCACACTCACCCCCATTTTTTTACACAACTTCCCTCCCTCCTCCCTCCATATCCAACAGAACCCCCACACCAAAATCAAAAATAATTATATACAAGAACCAAGAAAAACTACAAAAAACACTTCAGAAAAGTATCCTATGTACACCAATTCTTCCACTCTTGAGTTTTCCAGATGGCTTTTGCTTCAGTTTCTCGTTTTTTAAAATCAAAATATGCGTAGTTATAAATCCTTCCACGGACCATGGCCGCACAATTTTTCACGTCCACTCTTTCTTGTCTGAAAACCAAAATATTACGCACATCCCACAAGCATTCTTTCACACAATTCACAATTATCCACAACACTCTTTCCTCCTCCCTCCTCACATTACTCAACCCATACAAAACCGTTTCATACGTCGTTCTCACAATCCCAGTCAGCCCTTCCACCATTTTTTCCATTTTCTTCCATACTTTCCTAGCAAAACTACATTCCCAAAAAACATGCACCACCCTTTCAATCCTACCACACCCCTCTCTCAGACATACTTCACTGTCAACCAATCTTCTTCTCCTCTGAAACTCTCTCATGGGTAAACATCCATGCACACTCATCCATGCAATATCTTTCTGTCTATTATCCAACCATTTACATGCTACCTTCTTCCATACCTTTTCACTCTGCACTACATTCAATCCACTAATCCCTTCCAATTCTTCCCTCTCATCCAACACTTTCATCACTTTTCTACTCTCACACCACTTTCCACACATTACCTCTTATAATTAAATCCACACTCCACTCACCCAGCATGTGGTAGCATTAGACCATGTGCAAGGCAAAAAGGTTGCCACTTGCCCCGGTATTTATAGGCCAGCCTCTTTTTTTTCTCACTCAACTTTATTTGCATCAATGACAAATGGACAAACTCTCAAAAAGGTTAAAAAACACTATTTTCTTTTGCAACCAGTGCCTAGATGCCTCATTTTTCCTGGACAGCTGCAGAGAGGGGGAAAAAAAACTAAAATAAAAGTAAAAAAACAAAACCAAACAAAAAAAAAAGCCAGCATGGGGAACAAACTGGTCAGCTGACACTTCCAGCCACGCCTCTGCAACTGTAACCCCTTATAGCCCAGATCCAGTGTTGCTTTTCTGCATTGCAGTGCTAGACCTTGCCTGACATTAGGCTCACACCTAAGCATTTTCCTTGGCGGTTTGCAGAAACACACTACAGTCCATTCAGCATGATTTCCTATGGGACATGCTCTCACCCATGCGTTTTCATCGCTGCGTTTTTATTTTTTTTTAAAGGGTCGGGGACTTTTTTGAACGCAAGATGTTGCCGTTTTTGGTTCTATAGACTTCAATGGAAATGCTGCAGAAAAACGTATTGCGTTTTTTATGTTATTTTTATGCATTTTGCATTTTAAATCTGCCTACCAATAAGGAAAAAAACCCCCCCAACAACACACATCAAAAACGCAGCAAAACACAAATGCAAAAATGCAAAACGCATCGCAGAAAGGGCTCAAACGCAACCTGCATAGGTGTGAATGTAGTCTTCAGCTCAGCTCACACCTATGCTGTTTGCATTTAATCCGTTTCTGAAGTGCTTTTTGCAGGTTTTTTATGCACGTGCGTTTGACGCACTGCGTTTTCTTTTCTTGTTGCTAGGCAGATTAAAATGCAAAACGCATCAAAAGCGCAGCAGAAATGCACTACATGCTGAGCCTTTCCAACAAACGCACCGAGTGAAAACGCAGAGATGTCAATGCGTCCCATAGGCAATCATGCTCAATGGACTGCAGTGTGTTTCTGCAAAACGCCGTGAAAAACGCTTAGCTGTGAACCTAGACGAAGGAGGGAAAGGCCGGGGATTGCGGACATTGTTCAGCAAGCTCTGCATCCTGCGAGATGTCCCATGATATGCAGGGTGTCAGTGGGGTGACGGGTGCTCAGGGGCGGACTGACCATTTGGAAACTCGGGCACTGCCCGAGGGCCCGGGGTCAGTAGGGGGCCCCATGAGATACCCAATACCTTTTTCATAGGCTTTTTTGAGTTTGGGCAAGGACACAGGGGCCCCATGATCCCCTATTGCCCCGGGGGCCCCATGAGTTGTCAGTCCGCCTCTGCAGGTGCTGGAACACAAAGCAGCCACCATTGTAGTCGAGGTATAATTGTGGCTTCAACAAAGAGGAATGTGCGATTAGGAAAACAACCACTGACACCAATGTTTATTTCTGCTCTCACTGACACCAATGATATGGGGCTTATATATGTCACTAACACCGACTTACCACTTAGCCCGGGTTCACACTGATGCGGTGCACAAATCGTACCGGTTTCTATTCTATTTCTGCACCGCATCATAAATCGCACCTCCTTCATGCAAACCGCTGCAGGTGTGTATTTTAAGTCAACACCCGAAAGTCGGGTCGAAAAACGCGGTGTGATGTGCAGAATCGGATTGCGTGGGTGTGAACACTGAATCTGGTGCAGACAAGAAAAAGGGTCCTGGACTTCTTTGGTGCGGATGCGATGCGTTTTGTATGGCTCAAAAATGCAACGTACAGAAATCGCATGTGATTTGCGGTGGAATGCGGTGCTGTTCCTGTGCGAATTACATGCGATGCGCCGCGCCAGATTGGACCGGGGATTACACCAATATCACAGCTTATTTTTACTGCCAATATCACCAATGTTGGGGAATATTATACTACGATGACACCAAAATGGACCTAGTTTTGTTCCCACCAACACCATCAGTGGGGCTTATTCCCTCCTACTGACACCGATATGGGGCTTTATCCCTCCTACTGACACCCATATGGGGCTTATTCCTTCCTACTGACACCGATATGGGGTTTATTTCCTCCTATTTCAATCCCACCAACAATGGGGCTTATTCCCTCCTGACACGACCCGCGGTCGCCGCCACCAACAGGCGACAATCGCACAGCCGTGACTAACAGTAATACGTCACGCCCACGGTGTCCGACCCCAGACCTTCTCACCAAACTCGTGATCGAAGGGCCGGCCGATCCAAAACCGCGGTGTGACACGCGTAACAAGGCCCCACCCAGCTGCACCCTACACAGCGATTGCCCAGCTAATGGACTACAATCGGTGCCTGCAGCCTGAATGCGCTTGTTACTGGGTCGGGTTAGTTACGCAACTAACCCTCTACTGCCACCACCACTTTTGTCGGAGACTGGGAAACTCCCGTTACCAAATATACACTATAATGATTGAAATATTGATCTATATAGCACGGCCCGCAGACCTACTATACAGAGATATATAACAAACAGTAGCGTCTCTTCAAAGGCAGGGATTCGTGAATTGCAAGTAAGCGCTTAGAAACAGTTTAACACTTTCAGAAAGAAAGATTTATTACTAAAAGCGTTGGATGCAAAATAAATATGAACAAAGAGATATCACAAGAATATATATATATGTATATAAAGACACAGCAAACATAGAATAGCGAGAAAATACAGGGTAAGTTACTTGCCTTGCCTGGTTTTAGCAAATTCAAGTTGTGGGCCGAAAGGTTCTTTGATCTCCTCTGTTACGATGTTGCTCGGAGATCCCTGTGTGTGTGTGACAGAGTCTCTCTAACTCACTTAAAAGTCTTAAAGGGTCCCTCTCAGGGGAAGGGGGGGCTCTGACTACCCATTTTGGGAGTGGTCATTGGGGAACTCTACACTAAATTACTAGCTTATATCCTGTGATATGAACCATACAGTTGACCTCAGGACTGTGCACTTATTCTGGTCGGTTTGATAATGAGTGGGCTTACATAGTTTTGGGTGATAAAAATGACACCTTTTGCAGACTGGATGGCTCCACTTCTCATGTCTTCCTGGTTGTCCCCCACACCATCTGCCAGAAGATAACCTTTGCCTCACAGGAATGCAGGGGGGATGTGAGGAGTGATTTGAGAAATGCCTCAGATAAACAGATAGAACACGAAAACGAGGGTTGAGGGGGAACTCCGCTCCAATTCTGATGAGCAAGTTTGCCACACCTCCTACTGACACCGATATGGGGCTTATTCCCTCCTACTGACACCGATATGGGGCTTATTCCCTCCTACTGACACCGATATGGGGCTAATTCCCTCCTACTGACACCAATATGGGGCTTATTCCTTCCTACTGACACCGATATGGGGTTTATTTCATCCTATTTCAATCCCACCAACAATGGGGCTTATTCCCTCCTACTGCCACCAATATGGGGCTTATTCCCTCCTACTGATACCGATATGGGGCCTATTCTCTCCTACTGACACCGATATGGGGCTTATTCCCTCCTACTGACACCGATATGGAGCTTATTCCCTCCTACTGACACCGATATAGGGCTTATACTATTCCCACCAACAATGGCACTTATTCCCTCCTACTAACACTGATATGAGGCTTATTCCCTCCTACTGACACCGATATGGGGCTTATTCCCTCCTACTGATACTGATATGGGGCTTATTCCCTCCTACTGACACCGATATAGGGTTTATACTATTCCCACCAACAATGGAGCTTATTTCCTCCTGACACTGATATGAGGCTTATTCCCTCCTACTGACACCGATATGGGGCTTATTCCCTCCTACTGACACCGATATGGGGTTTATTTCCTCCTATTTCAATCCCACCAACAATGGGGCTTATTCCCTCCTACTGCCACCAATATGGGGCTTATTCCCTCCTACTAATACCGTTATGGGGCCTATTCTCTCCTACTGACACCGATATGGGGCTTATTCCCTCCTACTGACACCGATATGGAGCTTATTCCCTCCTACTGACACCGATATAGGGCTTATACTATTCCCACCAACAATGGCGCTTATTCCCTCCTACTAACACTGATATGAGGCTTATTCCCTCCTACTGACACCGATATGGGGCTTATTCCCTCCTACTGATACTGATATGGGGCTTATTCTCTCCTACTGACACTGATATGGGGCTTATTCTCTCCTACTGACACCGATATGGGGCTTATTCCTTCCTACTGACACCGATATGGAGCTTATTCCCTCCTACTGACACCGATATAGGGCTTATACTATTCCCACCAACAATGGAGCTTATTCCCTCCTGACACTGATATGAGGCTTATTCCCTCCTACTGACACCGATATGGGGCTTATTCCCTCCTACTGACACCGATATGGAACTTATTCCCTCCTACTGACACCGATATGGGACTTATTCCCATTTACTGACACCGATATGGGGCTTATTCCCTCCTACTGACACCGATATGGGGCTTATTCCCTCCTACTGACACCGATATGGGGCTTATTTTATTCCCAACAACAATGGCACTTATTCCCTACTACTGACACCGATATGGGGCTTATTCCCATCTACTGACACCAATATGGTGCTTATTCCCTCCTACTGACACCGATATGGGGCTTATTCCCTCCTACTGACACCGATATGGGGTTTATTTCCTTCTATTTCAATCCCACCAACAATGGGGCTTATTCCTTCCTACTGCCACCAATATGGGGCTTATTCCCTCCTACTGATACCGTTATGGGGCCTATTCTCTCCTACTGACACCGATATGGGGCTTATTCCCTCCTACTGACACCGATATGGAGCTTATTCCCTCCTACTGACACTGATATAGGGCTTATACTATTCCCACCAACAATGGCGCTTATTCCCTCCTACTAACACTGATATGAGGCTTATTACCTCCTACTGACACCGATATGGGGCTTATTCCCTCCTACTGATACCGTTATGGGGCCTATTCTCTCCTACTGATACCGATATGGGGCCTATTCTCTCCTACTGACACCGATATGGGGCTTATTCCCTCCTACTGACACCGATATGGAGCTTATTCCCTCCTACTGACACCGATATAGGGCTTATACTATTCCCACCAACAATGGCGCTTATTCCCTCCTACTAACACTGATATGAGGCTTATTCCGTCCTACTGACACCGATATGGGGCTTATTCCCTCCTACTGATACTGATATGGTGCTTATTCCCTCCTACTGACACCGATATAGGGTTTATACTATTCCCACCAACAATGGAGCTTATTTCCTCCTGACACTGATATGAGGCTTATTCCCTCCTACTGACACCGATATGGGGCTTATTCCCTCCTACTGACACCGATATGGGGTTTATTTCCTCCTATTTCAATCCCACCAACAATGGGGCTTATTCCCTCCTACTGCCACCAATATGGGGCTTATTCCCTCCTACTGATACCGTTATGGGGCCTATTCTCTCCTACTGACACCGATATGGGGCTTATTCCCTCCTACTGACACCGATATGGGGCTTATTCCCTCCTACTGATACTGATATGGGGCTTATTCCCTCCTACTGACACCGATATAGGGTTTATACTATTCCCACCAACAATGGAGCTTATTTCCTCCTGACACTGATATGAGGCTTATTCCCTCCTACTGACACCGATATGGGGCTTATTCCCTCCTACTGACACCGATATGGGGTTTATTTCCTCCTATTTCAATCCCACCAACAATGGGGCTTATTCCCTCCTACTGCCACCAATATGGGGCTTATTCCCTCCTACTGATACCGTTATGGGGCCTATTCTCTCCTACTGACACCGATATGGGGCTTATTCCCTCCTACTGACACCGATATGGAGCTTATTCCCTCCTACTGACACCGATATAGGGCTTATACTATTCCCACCAACAATGGCGCCTATTCCCTCCTACTAACACTGATATGAGGCTTATTCCCTCCTACTGACACCGATATGGGGCTTATTCCCTCCTACTGACACCGATATGGGGCTTATTCCCTCCTACTGATACTGATATGGGGCTTATTCTCTCCTACTGACACTGATATGGGGCTTATTCTTTCCTACTGACACCGATATGGGGCTTATTCCCTCCTACTGACACCAATATGGAGCTTATTCCCTCCTACTGACACCGATATAGGGCTTATACTATTCCCACCAACAATGGCGCCTATTCCCTCCTACTAACACTGATATGAGGCTTATTCCCTCCTACTGACACCGATATGGGGCTTATTCCCTCCTACTGATACGGGGCTTATTCTCTCCTACTGACACTGATATGGGGCTTATTCCCTCCTACTGACACCGATATGGAGCTTATTCCCTCCTACTGACACCGATATAGGGCTTATACTATTCCCACCAACAATGGAGCTTATTCCCTCCTGACACTGATATGAGGCTTATTCCCTCCTACTGACACCGATATGGGGCTTATTCCCTCCTACTGACACCGATATGGGACTTATTCCCTCCTACTGACACCGATATGGGGCTTATTCCCATTTACTGACACCGATATGGGGCTTATTCCCTCCTACTGACACCGATATGGGACTTATTCCCTCCTACTGACACCGATATGGGGCTTATTCCCATTTACTGACACCGATATGGGGCTTATTCCCTCCTACTGACACTGATATGGGGCTTATTCCCTCCTACTGACACCGATATGGGGCTTATTCCCTCCTACTGACACCGATATGGGGCTTATTTTATTCCCAACAACAATGGCACTTATTCCCTACTACTGACACCGATATGGGGTTTATTCCCACCTACTGACACCAATATGGTGCTTATTCCCTCCTACTGACACCGATATGGGGCTTATTCCCTCCTACTGACACCGATATGGGGTTTATTTCCTCCTATTTCAATCCCACCAACAATGGGGCTTATTCCCTCCTACTGCCACCGATATGGGGCTTATTCCCTCCTACTGATACCGTTATGGGGCCTATTCTCTCCTACTGACACCGATATGGGGCTTATTCCCTCCTACTGACACCGATATGGAGCTTATTCCCTCCTACTGACACCGATATAGGGCTTATACTATTCCCACTAACAATGGCGCTTATTCCCTCCTACTAACACTGATATGAGGCTTATTCCCTCCTACTGACACCGATATGAGGCTTATTCCCTCCTACTGACACCGATATGGGGCTTATTCCCTCCTACTGATACTGATATGGGGCTTATTCTCTCCTACTGACACCGATATGGGGCTTATTCTCTCCTACTGACACCTATATGGGGCTTATTCCCTCCTACTGACACCGATATGGAGCTTATTCCCTCCTACTGACACCGATATAGGGCTTATACTATTCCCACCAACAATGGAGCTTATTCCCTCCTGACACTGATATGAGGCTTATTCCCTCCTACTGACACCGATATGGGGCTTATTCCCTCCTACTGACACCGATATGGGACTTATTCCCTCCTACTGACACCGATATGGGGCTTATTCCCATTTACTGACACTGATATGGGGCTTATTCCCTCCTACTGACACCGATATGGGGCTTATTCCCTCCTACTGACACCGATATGGGGCTTATTCCCATTTACTGACACCGATATGGGGCTTATTTTATTCCCAACAACAATGGCACTTATTCCCTACTACTGACACCGATATGGGGCTTATTCCCACCTACTGACACCAATATGGTGCTTATTCCCTCTTACTGACACCGATATGGGGCTTATTCCCACCTACTGACATCGATATGGGGCTTATTCCCTCCTACTGACACCGATATGGGGCTTATCTTTTCCCCCACCAACCATGAGGTTTATTCCTTCCTACTGACACCGATATGGAGCTTATTCCCTCCTACTGACACCGATATGGGGCTTATTCCCTCCTACTGACACCGATATATGGGGCTTATTCCCTCCTACTGATACCGGTATGAGGCTTATTTTTTTACCCCACCAACCATGAGGCTTATTCCCTCCTACCGACACTAATACGGGGCTTATTTTATTCCTACCAACACCAAAGATGGGGCTTATTGCCTGCCATTGACAAATATATGAGGCTTATTTGCTTCCACTGACACCACAAATATGTGGAATATTGCCCTCTTTACAGCAATTCTATGGGACTTATTTTCTTCCTTTAGGGCTCTGACACCAGCGATGAGGTTTATTATCCTCCCACACTAAGGCTAGGTTCACACCTACGCAGTTTGCATTTGCTCCGTTTCTGCATTACATTTTTGCACGTGAAGCGTTTTGCTATTTTTTTCTTGTTGCTAGGCAGATTTAAAGCGCAAAACGCATAAAAAATGCTGCAAAAACGCACTACATGCTTTTCTGCAGCCTTTCTATTGAAGTCTATAGAACCAAAAACTTTTTTGCGTCTAAAAAAAGTCCCTGACTCTCTCCAAAAAAATGCACTGGGTGAAAACACGGAGATGTGAACGTGTCCCATAGGAAATCATGTTACATGGACCCTAGTGCGTTTCTGCAAAATGCTTAGGTGTGAACCCGGGGTAATGATGGGTCTTATTTTTATTCACACTGACACCAGTGATGAGGTTTATGTTACTCACACCAACACCAACAATGGGGCATATTCTTCTCCTACTTCATATGTGGTTTATTTTATTTCACTGACACATATTGTCACACATTTGCGTTCCATTAAAAAAGAACATATGTACTGAGAGCGTGTGCCCTGCACACATGTCCGGTACTCACGGAAAGGTCCCGATCTCCTCTTTTGATCGGGACCCTTCCCGATCATGTGACCGCTGTGACAGGCGTCACAGCGGTCACATGACTCTAAACCCCGCCCCACGGCTTCTGAAACTCTTAAAGGGCCGGGAGGCCCCGGCATGAAGGGTTTAAGTAATGACCATTATCACTGAACCAATGAGCCCAAAGCTGAAATGTCAAAATGGCTTTGGTCAATCAGCAGTATACGAGCGTGAGAGCTGAACTGGTTGAGGTTACAATGTTGTTTGTCTGGTTGCCTTAGCTCTGAGGAAGGGAGTGCGTCTACCGAAATGCGTCAGCTATTACAACTGGTGACCTATTTCCACAGGACAGATTCACTTGGCTGCATGTCTGTTTTAATGGTCCTTTTGTGAGTACTTGTCACTTTTTTCTATAATAAAGCAATTGATACCACGGTAATGCACGAGGAGAGTGCGCCCTGTTGTGTTCTTTCTTAAAGCGAAGTTCCAGCTGAAAAAAATAACCACCTCTTGTATCATGTCTGCGGTCTCAAAAATCCATACAGCAGAGAAGGGAGAACACGATGGTCAGTTCTGATTTATTGGACCAATCAATTACTTCAATACCTTTCCAGAGCGATACATATGGGAGATGTAAATATAAAATATAAGGTGCAAGGTGAAGAGTGAACGCTGTAGAAAAGTCAATCAAATAATGAAGCAGAATATCTGTGATTCCTGTGATGGTGAAACTGAGAATAGATTGCACTAACCAGATGGAAGAAGTGCTTGCGCATGGAGTATATAAGACCTACTCCTGGTGCTTTGGATATGGAACGCTGGAATAGGTAGTAGTCATCTAAACTGCAACCACCAGGTGTCATCCATCAAGGATCCATAGAAGGCCTCCGGAAATGCCAGTAATAGCCACCAGGGGGAGTCATCCCAAACATCAGATGTCAGATAGGCAGGAGTCAGGCAAATCTTCAAGAAGTATGGGGCTCCCATACAAAAAAGAGCCCTAGACAAAGCCTCTGATAGTGTAGTTGCCTTTAATAATGGTAATGCACATATAAAAAAAGCACCTACAAAGTAATAAAAAATGGCCGCCGGCCATCCTCAACAAGCCATGCGGTGTGGTAGACCAGTGGGGGGCACCTCCCTGACGCGTTTTGTGTAAAAGGACACGTTTTCAGGGAGTGTGCAGAGATAACAAAGACCTTAATATATTGTTCGGCGCGCATGTGCCGTGAATAGTCGCTACGTCATCGCGGGAGTCCCGCGCATGCGCAGTGCGTGGCGGCCATTTTCCTGTAGTAATAGGAACAATGACAATATACAGATCGCGCATGGGCAGTAAGCGAAAACGGCAACCATTTTACCGGTGATCAGTCTCATAATAGCCTGAATAGCACTTAGGCTATGTTCACACTAGCATTGTGTGCAGGCGGCAAAGAGGCATTTGGGAAGCGTTTTTACCGCTTCCCAAATGCCTCTGACAATTCTGCAGCACATGGTGCCACATTGCAGCACTTGGTGCTCTTCTAACGGGAGCGTTAGCGTCGCGGCAAAACGGACGCCTCTGGTCGAGTCAGGAGGCGTTGAAGCCTCCTATTCCAGTAAATGGTGCCGCTCCCAAACGCCCGGCCGGCGTTTGTGGTGACGACGTGGTTGCGGGGCGTTTGCGGAGCAGTAACACCATTCAAACTTCATTATAGGCGTTTGTGGGGCGTTTTTAACGCTTGGCAAACGCCTAGCAACTTCCGCTAAACCGCGCATGCGTTTGCCGAGCGTTAAAAAAACGCTCGGCAAACGCCGGACCAACGCTTGCCAAACACTATAGGGGCGTTTGGCAAGTGTTGGTAAAACAGTCAAGTGTGAACGAGCCCTTAGACCACCAGGGTGATTGAACAGAGGAACAAATAGATAAAAATGTATTATCAACAGGACTCTTTGGTCAACACTAATTATCCAAGAGTCTTATACTGCTAGATATCGGCCAGTGAATCGATATTCATATAACAAAGAATTGGAAAAGCAAATAAAACAGTTAGATGGTAGCAGTTTGCATAGCGCCATCTAGCTGTGGATAATAAGCAGGAAGATGTTTAAAATATATATTGAAAGGGTATATCACCCTGTTCAATCACAAATGGGTAAGATAAATGTATAAATAAAGTACATACAGATAAAATAGGATGGTCCAGTCAAAGGTAGATACCTAATAACTGGGATCACCCAATTATAAATATTAAGAGCAAACATAAATCTAATGATAGCATAGTACATAAATGACAAGTATATAAAAATATGTATAAAAAATATATATATAAAATGCAATAAAAACGAAAATGAGAATAAGAATATAACAATACAACTGAATAAATGTAAAAATAGCAACGCTATGAGGAATAAAACGTACCAAGATATAATAGTGTACATATGGATGTAAACAGTAAAAACAAAAATATACAAAAAGCAAAGTTAGCTGGTGTCTATGAAACAATTGATGTCTAAATCTATGTTTAGACCATGTGGAGACTGTGTATGTAATAGATAAATCCACTTCGTCTCTAGCATAGACACTGCCCTCTTTTTATGAACTCCTCTCCAATGTTTTTGAATAGTGTCAATACCAATAAATTTAAGGGAATGAGGGTCCCTGTTGTGATGTTGACGGATAATGTATGGAGACTGAGTGCTCTCTATAGCCTTTTTTAATATTGGTTAAATGCTCACGTAGTCTATCTCTGAACCTCCTGGTGGTCCTGCCCACATATTGTTTACCACAGGAGCATTCTAAAAGATAGACCACATACATACTGTTACATGTAATGGTAGATGTAATATCAAAACGTTTGCCAGTGGAGTTAGAGCAGAATGTATGTATAGGATTCTTGTGAATGCCATTATGCACACACAGTATGCACCTATTGCACGGAAAGAATCCCTTACGAAAAAGTAAGTGGCTTTGGGGGATTAACCACATTAGGGGCTAGCTTATTTCTTAAAGACGGAGCCTTCCGATAAGGTATTTCTGGATGGTCAGGCAAACAATTTCCCAAAACAGGATAATTTTTTAGAATGCACCAGTTTTTCTTTATGATTTTTGCAACATCCTTAAATTGAGCTGAGAAATTGGTTATAAAAAGGACAAAATCTTTCAGTCTTATTTTTGTTACTGGAAGAGAGGAGGATATCCCTACTGGTGTCCATAGCCCGAATAATTTCTGTGTCTATATATATATATATATATCTATATATATATATCTATCTATCAACATGCAGCGCTAGGATTAAAAGTCTTTATCATAAATCGTTATCAATATCAAAACCCGTACACTATCCAGATATATATAGCGTCTCCTGATATTGGCATAAATTAAATAAAACAACACTCTGAAAGGTGTAATTATGTGGAAAACATGTGACAGTCTATCAAAGGTCAGGGTATTGTTGATGACTTTGGTGGAACGTATAGGTGTAGATTGCACTAACCAGATAGCGCTATTTAATGCGCATATGAGTGATGATACATGGGTCATCTGAAGTAGGACATCTACGATATGGATGGTCTGATGGACAGCCACAGGAATGCTCAGCCACACTTCCAGATACTACCAAAGCGATCGAGATCCACCAGAGGGAGCCAGCGATCAGGATGTCATCACAGTTCTTTAACCCAGCATCAGGGAGTGTGTAGTACACACAAAATCCACCAGAGGGAGCCAGCAGTTAAGATGTCATCCAATGGTCTCCTTTTAAGAGGCGGGCTCATAGAGAAATGAGCCCAAACACAAAGAATGCCATAGTGCAACACTGCTTTATTGTGAAGAACATCAATTAAAAGGAATGACACACTGTCAAAAAACACTTTTGGCATCTAGCCAACTGAGGGGTCCACGTGGTAGAGTCACTGAGAGCCGCTTCCTGACATTTTTCGTGCAATAGCCACCATCACTACCCTGACCTTTGATAGACTGTCACGTGTTTTCCACATAATTACACCGTTTCAGAGTGTTGTTTTATTTAAATTTATTCCAAAATCAGGAGATGCTATATATATCCGGATAGTATGCGGGTTTTGATATTGATAACGATTTATGATAAAGACTTTTCATCCTAGCGCTGCATGTTGATATATATATATATTGCATTTAGAAGGTTTTGAGGTTATTACCTTTCATGCTAGCTGCTCCACCCGCATAGATCTAGCGCTCGTTCCTTTCATATATTTAATTTCTGTTTCTAATGCGATGTTATCATAGCCTTTTTCAATAAATCTATTTTTAAGCACATTGGATTGTATGATAAAGTCATACAACTTATCGCAGTTCTTGCGAATCCTGAGAAATTGTCCCCTGGGGATATTATTTAACCATCAAGGCAGGTGGCAACTGTTCTTAGGAAAAAAACTATTCCTGTCCGTAATTTTGAAAAAAGTTTTGGATGATATCCTTGTACCATTATTACACAGGGTTAGAGCTAGAAAAATTAATTTCGTAGTAGTCATACTGAAATGTTAACTTAATATTGAGAGTATTATAACTAAGAGTGGTAAAAAAATTCCTTAATGAAAATTCATCACCGTCCCACAGAATATCGTCAATATAACGGCGGTAGAAAAGAAGGTGTGGCCAATCCCTAGAGTAAATCAAATCCTCTTCCCACCTAGCCATGAATAAATTAGCCAAGCTTGGTGCGAATTTAGCACCCGTGGCTACACCAGTAATTTGGAGATAATATTTGTCGCTAAACCAAAAATAATTGTGGTTCATAGCAAAACTTAACAGATCAAGTATGAAACGTTTTTGTGCTGGGGTATGTCCTCTGCACTATTAAGGTAAAATTCAGCGGCTGTAAGGCCGTCTTCATGTCTGCCATGACTAGGAAGGTAGGGTTAGATAATTTGATATCTTTAATATCAACCAGGACTTGTTTAGAGTCTCTGAGAAAGGCTGGCGTGTTGCATACTAAAGGTTGAAGGAAAAAATCGATGTATTCCCCAACACGAGCACATAAAGAGCCAATGCCACTAACTATTGGGCGGCCCGGGGGATTGACAGGGTCTTTGTGAATTTTCGGTAAACAGTACAAAATAAGTAATTTGGGAACAGCAGGACAAAGATAATCCTTTTCTTTCCTATTAAGAATACCTCTTTCATATCCTTTTTTAATTAATGCTTTAAGCAATTTTTTTGTATGCAAATAAAGGATTCCTTTGCAGCACTGCATAAGTCTCTGTATCATCCAAAATATTATAAACTTGCGCCAAGTAGTCACATATATTCATAATAACCACGCCCCCACCTTTATCAGCAGGACGTACTACCAAATCTTTAGTTTCTAATAAGCTGTTAATTGTATTATCAATACGTTGTTGGTCATATTGCTTTTTAACCTTAATGTTCTCCAGATCTTTTAAAACCATATTTTTAAAAATGTTGATGTGAGAGTAGGCAGGTGGGTTAAAAAGAGAAGCATTTTTGAGATTAGAAGACTTAAAAGATGCCGGACATGTGTTAATAGTGTCTCTCATTATAGGGTTGCTTAAAAAATGTCTTTTTAAAGAGAGTTTTCTAGCAAATTTATGGATATCAATAAAAGTGCCAAATTTGTTAGGTTTGGCAGAGGGAGCAAATTTAAGACCTTTATTTAAAAGACACAATTCCTTATCAGTGAGTGATTGATTGCTAAGACTAAAAATTCCTGATTCTGTTACATCCTTCTTTTTTGTGTTAGCCCTTGCCCCTCCTCATTTTCCTCTTGTCTTAAACTGCTTTTTCTTCCTGGACCTTTTTCTAAAAAATGATTAGGTCCATTATGGTGTTGGGATCTGGAAGAATTGTCTGGTAATTCCCTGTTACTGGGATTCCTGTATCCGGAATGTGAATAGGAGGGGTTATCATATTGTGGGTTACGAACGTTGTGTGGTCCATTTTGATATGGCCTGTAATGTTGGTAATTCATCTGATTTCTAGAAGGTGTTCGGTCATAAGGTCTGTATGATTGGTCATACTGTCTATAATAGTAATCATTATCGTAATAATCATCTTCTATTCTTTGGTTTCTGGGCTTCATATTTCTAGAGGGTGGTGGTGAATGACCCCTAGTCCTGGGAGGATTATGATTAGGCCTGAATGGGGCCTTAGTGCTGGGTTCATGTCTGTATTCAGACTGGGGATGCGTCCTAAAATGCCTGTCCCCTATATAAGGACTGTGATAATTATTTCTAAGGGGGCCAAAACAGTTATGTGTAGAAATGTTAAACCCAGGTCTGGGTGAGCTAGGTCTAAGTGAAGCAAAGAAAAAATTCCTGTGTTTTTCAATAGGTGTATGTGGAGGTATAAAACCTCTCTTAGGTTTGGAATCCTTAGCAAGATGATTGGAGTCTGAGTCGTTAGAAGTAACAAAATCATAATTAGAGGCTTCCCACTTGAACACCAATTTTTCTTTGTAATCGTGATAGTCCCTAGTTTACTTTTTCTTTTTCTTGATCTTTTGTTCTTTTAATGTTTTATCAAGAAGTAATTTCAGTTTATCTGATTCTGCCTTATATTCTTCTTTATCCATATAAGGGACTAATAATTCCTTAGTTTTATTTATTTCCATGTCTAAATCACAACAGGAACCCTCATTCCCTTAAATTTATTGGTATTGACACTATTCAAAAACATTGGAGAGGAGTTCATAAAAAGAGAGCAGAGTCTATGCTAGAGACGAATGGATTTATCTCTCCACATGGTCTAAACATAGATTTAGACATCAATTGTTTCATAGACACCAACTAACTTTGCTTTTTGCATATTTTTGTTTTTACTGTTTACATCCATATGTACACTATTATATCTTGGAACGTTTTATTCCTCATAGCGTTGCTATTTTTACATTTATTCAGTTGTATTGTTATATTCTTATTCTCATTTTCATTGCATTTTATATATATATATATATATTTTTATACATATTATTTATATACTTGTCAATTATTTACTATGCTATCATTAGGTTTCTGTTTGCTCTTAATATTTATAATTGGGTGATCCCAGTTATTAGGTATCTATCTTTGACTGGACCATCCTATTTTATCTGTATGTACTTTATTTATACATTTATCTTACCCATTAGTGATTGAACAGGGTGATACACCCTTTCAATATCTATTTTAAACATTTTTCTGCTTATTATCCACAGCTAGATGGTGCTATGCAAACTGCTACCATCTGTTTTATTTGCTTTTCCAATTCTTTGTTATATGAATATCGATTCACTGGCCGATATCTAGCAGTAAAAGACTCTTGGATAATTAGTGTTGACCAAAGAGTCCTGTTGATAATACATTTGTATCTATTTGTTCCTCTGTTCAATCACCCTGGTGGTCTAAGTGCTATTCAGGCTATTATGAGACTGATCACCGGTAAAATGGCCGCCGTTGTCGCTTACCACGCATGCGCAATCTGTATATTGTCATTCTTCCTATTACTACAGGAAAATGGCCGCCACGCACACGCACTGCGAATGCCCAGGACTCCCGCGATGACGTAGCGGCTATTCACAGTGCATGCGTGCCGAACGATATATAAAGGTCTTTGTTATCTCTGCACACTCCCTTTGAAAACGTGTCCTTTTACACGAAACGCGTCAGGTTAGATGACTACTACCTATTCCAGTGTTCCATATCCAGAGCACCAGGAGTAGGTCTTATATACTCCATGCGCAAGCACTTCTTCCATCTGGTTAGTGCAATCTATTCTCAGTTTCACCATCACAGAAGTCACGGATATTCTGCTTAATTATTTGATTGACTTTTCTACAGCGTTCACTCTTCACCTTGCACCTTATAACTTACGGATTTATAAGAATTGAACTATATGTTTTATACTGCTTTTTTTTCATTCATATGTGATTCTCCACCCAGATTTATTCATGCTATTGTTTATGGCTATTAGCGCTGCATTTTATTATTTATGGTTCATTATTTGAAGGTTATAGAGGTTAACTTTTATGTGAGCAGTTAGCCTTTTTATTCATATTTATTTTCATCCAGCGCTTGATTTGGCTTGACTTTTAAATGTAAAATATATTCGTACCACTTCTTAAGGTCCTTCCACCCGGGCATCCGTATATCCGTTTTTCACCAAAAACGGACCCCCATGTATTTCTATGGACTTGCGGATTTAAACGGATGAACATCTTTTTACATCCGCTAATGTCCGCATCTGTTAACATCCTACTTTTCTTCAGCAAAAAAAACCCGGAACGGACGAAAAATGGATGTACACGGATGAAAAATGGATCAAAACAGATGTAAACAGATGAAAAAACGGATGAAAAAACAGATGAAAAAACGGATGAAAAAACAGATGTAAACTCATCTATTTTACTTTTACAAAAAAACCCGGAACAGACAAAAAAAGGATGTAAATGGATCTAAATAGATGTACACGGATGAAAAACTGATCTAAACGGATGAAAAAACAGATGTAAACCAATGTAAACGGATGAAAAATGGATGAAAAACAGATGAAAAAACAGATGTAAACTCATCTGTTTTTTCTTTGAAAAAACGTGACTGAGCTGAAGAAAAAAAAAATGGAACGCCCATGTGAAAGGACCCTTAACAGATCACAGTGAGGCGGAATAACAACAAAAAATCCATACAGCACAGAAGGGAGAACACGATGGTCGGTTCTGATTTATTGGACCAATCAATGACTTTGATATCATTCCAGAGCGATACATATGGGAGCTGTCAATATATTCGTACCACTTCTTAGGGGCCTTCCACCCGGGTGTTCCATATGTCCATTTTTCATCTGTCCGTTTACGGATGAAAAACGGACCCCCATGTATTTCTATGGACTTGCGGATATAAACAGATGAACATTTTTTTACACCCGCTAATGTCCGCATCTGTTAACATCCGTTTAACGGATCTAAACAGAGGAAAAGCGGATGTAAACCAATGTAAATAGATGAAAAAACGGATGTAAATGGATTAAAAGGGGATAAAAAATAGATGGAAAAACGGATGAAAAATAGATGAAAAAAACAGATGTAAACTCATCCGTTTTTCCTTTGAAAAAATATGACTGAGCTGAAGAAAAAAAAAAACGGAATGCCCGTGTGAAAGGACCCTTACCAGATCACAGTGAGGCGGAATAACAACCAAAAATGTAAACAACACAGAAGGGAGAACACGATGGTCGGTTTTGATTTATTGGACCAATGACTTCAATACCTTTCCAGAGCGATACATATCGGAGATGTCAATACCACTTCTTAAGGTTCTTCCACCCGGGCATTCAGTACGTCCGTTTTTCATCTGTCCATTTATGGATGAACAATCGACCCCCATGTATCTCTATGGACTTGCGAATGTAAACAGATGAACATTTTTTTTATATCCGCTAATGTACGCATCTGTTAACATCCGTTTTTTGAGCGGAAAAAAACCATATTTTTCCTCTGCTAAAAAAAAAAAAACCCAGAACATGGATGAAAAATGAATGTAAATGGATGAAAATTGATCTACATGGATGAATACGGATGAATATGGATGAAAAACGGATGTAAACCAATGTAAACGGATGAAAAATGGAAGTAAATGGATCTAAACAGATGAAAACGGATCTAAACAGTTGAAAAATGAATGTAAACGGATGAAACTGGATCTATATGGATGAAAACAGATGTAAACGGACAAATGGATGAAAAACAGATTTAAACGGAAGAAAAATGGATGTAAACGGATAAAAAATGGATAAAAACGGATGAAAAATGAATGTAAATGGATGTAAACTGATTATAAACGAATGAAACTGGATCTACATGGATGAAAACGGATGTAAACGGACAAATGGATGAAAAACGGATTTAAACTGATCTAAAACGGAGGAAAAATGGATGTAAACAGATGAAAAATGGATGTAAACAGATTAAAAAAAATGGATGAAAACAGATGAAAAATGAATGTAAATAAATGGAAACAGACATAAATGGATGAAAAATAGATGTAAACTGATCTAAACGAATGAAAAATGAATGTAAACGGATGAAACTGGATCTACATGGATGAAAAACGGATTTAAACTGATCTAAACAGAGGAAAAATTGATGTAAACGGATCAAAAATGGATAAAAAATGAATGTAAATAGATGGAAACAGACGTAAACGGATGGAAACTGAGCTAAACGGATGAAAAACAGATGTAAACCAATGTAAACGGATGAAAAAGAAGATATAAACTCATCCGTTTTTTCTTTGAGAAAAGGTGACAGAACCGGAACGCCTGTGTGAAAGGACCCTAACTTGGCTGAAGTCAAGAAGCTGAAGTCCATTAGTCAGTCCGAGTTCCTCGTTCCCGATGGCGGAGAAGAACATTTCCAGCTTATGCAGGCTGTAGAGGAACTCTTCAGTAACATTGTATATATTTATAAAAAATTAAAGTGAAACCATTCAAATAGAAGACAGAGCCAATCCGGCTGAGTAAATAGCCGTCTGATCTCTAGCACACCCCAAGGCGTGCCGGATCAGAACCAGGACCGGGGGTGGGCAGATATCAGGTCTGTAATGTCCAAAATAATAGAAGCCAGAAAATGACTAAGCAAAGCAGACTGGTCCGGCACTTTTACAGGGTTGTACCCCATTAAAAACCCATTTCTATTATACTGTCGTACGATCGATTGAACAAATCGTCCTGTTCAAATCGCACCATACGTTTGTCAAGTATGCGTCCTTTGATGTCTTGTTACATGACTTTTATGCCTAAAACATTTCCCGCACTCTGAACATGAATAAGGACGCTCTCCTGTGTGAAGTCTCTGGTGTTTAAGAAGCTTTCCTTTTACAGTGAAACTTTTCCCGCACTCTGAACACGAATAAGGACGCTCTCCCGTATGACTTCTTTGGTGTCTAAGAAGGCTACCTTTCACAGTGAAACATTTCCCGCACTCTGAACACGAATAAGGGCGCTCACCCGTGTGACTTCTCTGGTGTATAAGAAGTTTTCCTTTTTCGGTGAAACATTTCCCGCACTCTGAACATAAATAAGGACGCTCGCCCGTGTGAATTTTCTGATGTGTAAGAAGGTTTCTTTTTGCAATAAAACACTTCCCGCACTCTGAACAGGAATAAGGGCGCTCACCCGTGTGAATTCTCTGGTGTGTAAGAAGGTCTCCTCTCACAGTGAAACATTTCCCACACTCTGAACATGAATAGGGATAATCACCAGTGTGAATTATCTTGTGTCTTAAAAGCTGTATTTTCCAACGGAAACATTTTCCACATTCTGGGCACAAATAAAGACCCTGACCAATGTGAAGTTTCTGGTGTCTAATGAGGTTCTCGTTACTAGTGAAACATTTCCCGCACTCTGCACATGAGAATGTACGCTCGCTCTTGTGACTTCTTTGGTGTGTAAGAAACTTATCTTTCACAGTAAAACATTTTCCGCACTCTGAACATGAATAAGGAGGCTCACCTGTGTGAATTCTCTGGTGCTTCTGAAGGGTTGTGTTGCGAGTAAAACTTTTCCCACACACTGAGCATGAATAAGGACGCTCCCCTGTGTGAATTCTCCGGTGATATAAATAGTTTCCTTTGTGGGTAAAACATTTCCCGCACTCTGAACATGAATAAGAACGCTGACTTGTGTGAGTTCTTTGGTGTTTTAGAAGGTTTCCTTTGAGAGTAAAACATTTCCCGCACTCTGAACATGAAAAAGAACCCTCGCCTGTGTGACTCCTCTGGTGATTTAGAAGGTTTCCTTTAAGAGTAAAACATTTCCCGCACTCTGAACATAAATAAGAACGCTCGCCTGTGTGGGTTCTCTGGTGGTTTAGAAGGCTTCTTTTGTGAGTAAAACACTTTCCACACTCGGAACATGAGAAGGAATGCTCACCTACGTGTCTGCTCTGGTGTCTCAGAAGTTCTTTATTCTCACTGAAACATTTCCCACACTCCATGCTGATGTGAGATTTGAGATGAATATGAAGTTTAGATTTGATTTTAAAAGATTTTTCACACTCCGTACAGGACAGTGAAGGGTCTGCTGATCTAAGACGGTTCTCTGCTGCCTCCATACAATGCAATCTGTGATGTACAATATGAGGAACTGGATTTACTCCTGGAGAATATTGTTTGGCATCATTATTTTTTGAATTACAACCTGGAGGTACATTATGTCCATATATTAGGAAGCAATATTGAAAAAAAATGTATTTTCACATTTTGCATCCACCATATAAATAATTCAGATTAAATATACAAAATATCCAAACAAACTATACCTCACCAAGTAACAATTGTGTATTGATGGCATCGTTATATTGAGGAATGGAGATGGACCTTCATATGGTGTCCAGTATCTCCTCCTCATTTGTTGGGAACATGACGTTATATTGAGGAATGGAGATGGACCTTTCATATGGTGTACAGTATCTCCTCCTCATTTGTTGGGAACATGAGGTTATACTGAGGAATGGAGATGGACCTTCATATGGTGTCCAGTATCTCCTCATTTGTTGGGAACATGACGTTATATTGAGGAATGGAGATGAACCTTTCATATGGTGTCCAGTATCTCCTCCTCATTTGTTGGGAACATGACGTTATATTGAGGAATGGAGATGGACCTTCCATATGGTGTCCAGTATCTCCTCCTCATTTGTTGGGAACAAGATGTTATAATGAGGAATGGAGATGGACCTTTTATATGGTGTCCAGTATCTCCTCCTCATTTGTTGGGAACATGACGTTATATTGAGGAATGGGGATGGACCTTTCATATGGTGTACCGTATCTTAACCTTATTCCTTTGGAACATACTTTATAGCCTTAAAAGTAAAATGAAAATATGAATTGTTTCTGTATTTGTTTCTTACATGTGTTGATACAATGAGAAGATTCCTCCTGTTTGTTTTCCATAATCATCTCCGCCTCCTCCATAGACTGCTGATCTCCACTCACCAAAGTCTCTTCTTCTTCCTCTTTAATCTCAGCTTTGATGTCTTTCAGTTCTTCATCCTAAACTCCAGAGATTATAGAATACAATTGTGAAATGCAACAAGAGGTTAGATAGAAGAATGTCCTTTTATAGTTTAGAATACATTTATAGGTGTACACCCTTAATCCCACCTACCTGATGATGGTGAGGAGTGGTGTGATCTTCCTGTGTGGAATCCCGGGAATACAGAGGCCGGGGACATCTCTCTGGTGGGTTCCCATGACTGGATCCATCTGTAGGAAACACACACACTGACTGAATCCATTGTTTCTATGTGTTTATCAGATGATGGGGGATCTAGGTACTTATCTACTGATGTGAAGGTCTACATATCCTCAATCTATGAACTGTTTCTGCATTTAGTGTTTCTTACTCACTTGTGTCCATATGTAGAGAAGATTCCTCCTGTTTACTTTTCATAATCATCTCCCCCTCCTCCATAGACTGCTGATCACCACTAACCAATGTCTCCTCTTCTTCCACTTTAACCTCATGTTTGATGTCTTTCAGTTCTTCACCCTAAACTCCAGAGATGATAGAATACATACGTAAAAGGGAGCGAGAAGTTACAGAGAACAATGTTTTCTCCTAGCTTCGAAATCCTTTTGTGTTCTAGTTGCTCCGCCCCATCTACCTGATGATGGTGAGGGATGGTATGACCCTCCTGTGTGGGATCCCAGGACAACAGAGGACCACCCTTCTCCACAGACTGCTGAGCTCCACTCATGGACATCTCTTCTTCTTCCTCTTTAATCTCAACTTTGATGTCTTTCAGTTTTTCATCCTAAACCCCAAAGATGATAGGATACATTTAGAAAAAAGGAAAAAGAGATTGCATAGAAGAATGTCCTCTCATAGCTTAGAATTCTTTTTAAGGTTCCAGTTGCTCTGTCCCATCTACCTGATGATGGTGAGGGATGGTGTGACCTTCCTGTGTGGAATCCCGGGAATACAGAGGACGGGGACATCTCTCTGGTGGGTTCCCATGACTGGATCCATCTGTAGGAAACACACACACTGACTGAATCCATTGTTTCTATGTGTTTATCAGATGATGGGGGATCTAGGTGGACCCTCCGTACTGCTCTCTCCTTTACAATAAAGTCTCCTCTTACCCGGTGATGTGAGGGGCGGCTGATTGTTCATCATGACGTCCTTGTAGAGGTCCTTGTGTCCTTCTAAATACTCCCACTCCTCCATGGAGAAATAGACAGTGACATCCTGACACCTTATAGGAACCTGACACACACAATGATACAGTCACCATCCAGACACATCCCTTGTCTGTTACTGGAGAATGTCCCAGAATTCCCGGCACCGCTCACCTCTCCTGTCAGCAGATCAATGATCTTCTGGGTGACTTCTAGAATCTTCCTGACACTGTTTTCCTCTATTCTCAGGAAGTGTGGGGGAGGAACTGGAGGATAGCTGCTGGTGTTCGGGATCACCAGATCTTTTATTTACTGCTTTAAAAGGCTGTGTAAACATAAAAAAAACCACAGAAACAACTGTCACTCCTGACCTCTCATAATCCCTACCTCCAATTAGGTTTGTGTTTTACAGTGTTAACAGTGAAGTCATGTGACCCTCCCAGTAGATTTAGGATGTATCCGGTCTATAAACCAGAGGCTCTGGATGGACGGTTGGATAAATGGTTCTATATTTAGGACGTATCCGGTCTATAAACCAGAGGCTCTGGATGGACGGTTGGATAAATGGTTCTATATTTAGGATGTATCCGGTCTATAAACCAGAGGCTCTGGATGGACGGTTGGATAAATGGTTCTATATTTAGGACGTATCCGGTCTATAAACCAGAGGCTCTGGATGGACGGTTGGATAAATGGTTCTATATTTAGGATGTATCCGGTCTATAAACCAGAGGCTCCGGATGGGTGGTTGGATAAATGGTTCTATATTTAGGATGTATCTGGTGTAAATATAAAATAATATTTTATTACCTCCTCTGCTGCCAGTTTCTACAATGTCTCCTCTCTTCTTCCTTCTCACTCACCTCTCACCCAGAACTTCCTGTGCATAACATCACTTCCTGTCTGTTCCTTTCAATTACCATAAGTAAGATCATCACCTTGCTGTGAGGATAAAAACTGCATTCTATGGTTTCCATCACTGAGAGCTGAGTTGTGGCTGATTCCTGTTTGTTATATACATTAATAACCATTGTAACATTATTCATTTTCCTCATATGTTAAAGTGCTCTGCATCTGAACACCAAAAATGCTATATAATTAATCTTTAATATTCAAAACAAACTCTTCCCCCCCCTCCCCATCCATCCATGTCTCCAGGATTTATTTTGTTAAGGAATCATTTTGAAACACACTGTAGTGGATTGTGATTGACAGTCCACGTTTTATTAGATGATCAGTAAAATGACAATTTTATAGTCTTGCTACTGTCTGTATCTTGCTCTTTAAATTCCTTACTCTCTTAAGTAAACAATCAGATATAGGTTGACAGAACAATGATGATAATTAAGATGGCGCCTTCATCCGGAGTCTCGCCCTTGGTGACTCATTAGGAGAAAAGTATCTTTTAATGTAAACAACCCCCATAAAAGGGAATGAGTCTCTTTGGGGACAATGATTGGAAGATATCAACACGGATGGACGAACACGCAGAAACCCAGTGGACTTTTCACCCAATCAATGTATATGCTTTGCCTGCATCATATGCCCTATAAATGATACGGTTAGTTCCTCAATAAAACAGAATTTTAGGAAGTTGGCAAACTGCGAAGTGTCAGTGTCTTACTTCCACGTGCACGTATTCTCATATTAATTTGGCTCACTGGTAGATCACGGTAAATGGTCTGTAAGTGACCGAGTCCAAGACATTTGGCGCCCAGCGTGGAGCCCGGGTTCTGAACACGGGATCAGCCCGACCCAGAGTGGATGAGGGGGACCGTGGAGCATTCCAGACGCGGAGACTGATCACCTCCAAAAGCGGTAAGTGAATTTTTATGTCTAATAATTCCTTACCTGCGTAGTCTGGAATTGCCCAGCGGGACTACTCACCCGTCTGGCTGTCCGTTGATCAGCAAAGTGACAGGTATACTTGCCCGGGGCTCCTTTGAACCCACCTGTCAGTGTAACGTCATCTACCAGTGTGATATGTCTTGTCTTTTGTGTTGTCTGTGTGTACCAGTGTGATTGGTTGGGTTGTTGTTGATGCGCCTGTGAGGGAGGGGAGAATTACGGCAAAATATTCCTCGTCAGGAGTGGACAGGATACACTCTGATTTGAGAGAGGGTGCCGGGCGCTCGCAGTCGCAGTGATGGTGACTGTCGAGGGGAAACTCGTAGTCGCAGTAATGGCGACACGGGGGAAAAAACCACAGCCAGGGATTGGCTTGTGGGGGAAAAAGAAAACTAAAAAAAAAAAAACATTTTACTCCTGACAGGCGTGTCTGAAATACTATGTCATGATCACACTGTGTATGTGGATTAATGTTTGGTGTACACCACGAAAGTGTGGGGATTAGTACAAGTAGTAGTACAGTGACAATCGTAGCTTCTGATATATTGGTTTACAGGGTTAATGTACATTATTCTCAGTGTAGCAGTGTAGCAGGAAAATAGGGAAGTTACTGGAGGAGAAGCAGGGGGCAAAGTGCTGCGCGGGTTACACTGTCTCACGGCACAGCACTTTCAGAACAGAGTGACGGGTTTGGGGACCACCTTAGGGTCCCCGGGAGGGAAGTAAAACAAAATGGGACAGAAACTTATAAAGCCAGAGAACAGTTCGTTTGCTTGTGAACTGGTGGAGGAGAGAGAGGGACCAGAGTATGTAAAAAAGTTGAGAAAGCTGTGTAAAGAGAAGAGAAAGAGGGCTTCTAATGAAGCATGACATGTTAAAGACAGCAGAAACTTGGTTTAATGTGGCCCGCGCCCTACATCAGGAGGGGTGGGTGGAGCAAAAACTGAATCAGGACAGGGGAGTTGTATATGTATATTACAGGAAAGGAGATGCGCCCGGCAAGGCGCCGCCCCCCTATGATGATGGCCCGTCCTGGAGGTGCGAGGCATGTGGAAATACAGGAAGGCCCCACCCCGAGAGTCCAGATTTTTGCATACCGTGTAGTCAGAACCTCCAGATATGTAAGGGGTGTTCAGTTAAGAATCCGGGGTGGGAGGAGATTTGCAAGGGATGTGACCGGAAGCTGACTATGCAACATCCGATGCTTCCAACTCAGTCACCTCCATTTCCGCCTCCGGCCCCGCCCCTTCCGCTTCCGCCCTCTTCAAAGATGGCGGCGCCCAGTGAGGCCACCGGAAGCCATGTTGACTCTGGGCTTAGTACACCGATACACCATACACACCTCATACCAGCTACCACCTTGTGCCCAGTGCTTACTGTCTCTGGCTCCCAACCACCTTCGGCCCTCCACACACCCCTGATGCCTGTAGCACCACCACCAAAACAAACAGAGGGTTCAGACCAAGTTGAACTGAAGACACCCACAGAATGGCAGGGCTGGAATTTTACAGATGTGGTAACCCCTACCTCTCTGCCAGACAGAAGAGGATGGGCTCAAGAAAAGACAGTGGCTGCGGCAGTCCGCCAGGGTACCCGAGAGGATGATGCTGTTTCCATTTATTCCCAACAGAATGATCCGTTCTCAGAAGGCCATGGTCCAGAAAGCAAACCACTCGTTCAACTTCCCCCAACCACACAACCCCATCGTCAAAAATTATCTGTGTATGAGTCTGGAATGGGAGCAGACTCAGCACTTCATCCCTTTTCTTCCACTTACCACAATCCTGTCTATCGCCCCCAAGGATCTGAAGAAGACCATCCCCACCCGGTGCCCAACCTACCTGATGCTCCTATCATGTATGTGGCCTTCACTCCATCCCAAGCCTCCGCACTAGTCACAACTCTCCCGGACCCGGAGAAACACCCGATGCCTTTTTACCGGCGCATAGCTCAGATCCACAAGACCTATTCCACAGCCTGGAGGGATTTGGTCAGTCTGTGTGAGATCAAGGCTGGGGATGCATATTGGCCTATAATGGAAAAGGATCTCACCAGAGTAAAGCCAAATGAGGACACCACTTATGCCTCGGGAATTTCTTTCTGTGACCAGTTGCAGCAGTGGGCCAGAGAGAGACTGGCGGACCAGGCCACCACATTGCAGGACATTGGAAAAGTTCCATACCAGACTAACACAGGTGTTTACAGAGCTGGGATTCAGTGTCCATAACAAGGTACATACTCAAATGCTGGCCTCTGCATTTGTATCAGGACTAAAGGAGTCTGTTCGCAAGGGTTTGATCACTGCCCGTCCAGAGTACCGCACCCTCCACCTGGATATACTGCTGGTGGCAAAAGGTCTGGAAGCGGCCCAGACGACCCGGAAGCCGACACCACTCATGTTGTCAGCTGGAGAGCAGGTCCCCAGAAGAAACCCACTTGTTTGCTTCAACTGTGGAAAACCAGGACATTTCAGAAGGGAATGCAGAGCTCCCAGACGTTCACGACGACTCAATGACTACAACTCAGGGTGGGAAGAGTCTGCAATGCCACCACCTCCACCGCTTCCAGGACCAACACGCACAGGTCCTACCCAAGAACATTTGAACCTTCTCCAATAGGACAGGGGCAAGCCTGTGTCCACTCCCCTTATGACAGTTTCTTCTCATGGATATGGTGCTAGTGGGCCCCTAGCAAAGGCCACTGTTCCCATTGAGGGACATCCTCCGGAAGTTTCAGGCCGCCCCTTGCCAGACCATGTAGAACAGGCCTTACAGGAGCTGCCACTCACTTTTTGGTCCACCGGACCTGAGGATATTGGCCATCTGAAAGTTACTACAGTGTTAGACCAGCTTAAGCCTGGAGCACCATTGCCACGGAAGCCTCAATACACTCTGAAGCAAGCCCAGATGGACGCCATCTCCAAACAAGTCAATATACCTCTGGAAAACGGGGCATTAATTCCCCGTGTGTCCCCATGCAATACACCCCTTTTCCCAGCGAAGAAAAGAACTCCAAAGGGTGAGCCCACCAAATATCGCATGGTTCAAGATCTGAGAGCAGTCAATGAGGCAACTATTTTGGAAACCCCCATTGTACCAAACCCCCACACCCTGCTTGCAGGGGTACCTCCCACAGCCCAAGTGTTCACAGTTATTGACTTGGCAAATGCCTTCTTCAGTGTTCCGCTGGACCCCTCCTGCATGTATCTCTTGGCCTTTACCCATGCTGGCTGACAGTATACCTGGAGAGTTATGCCCCAAGGGGCCCAAAATTCGCCAAGCCAATTTACAAAGGCCATGACAACTATCCTCAGCACCTGGCAACAGTCACACCCGGAAGTCATAGTGCTCCAATATGTGGATGACTTGCTCCTATGTGCCACCAACCATTCTGAAGGAAAAATCGCCTCTCTGAGCCTCCTCCACCACCTGGCTGAACAGGCTGCAAGGTTTCTAAGGACAAGTTACAGTGGTGCCAAACTTCTGTCATTTTCTTGGGACATTGCATTTCCCAAGCCACTCGTCACCTCACACCGGATAGAGTACGGGCTATCCAGAATGTCCCAATACCTCAGGGACCAAAAACCCTGCATGCTTTTCTAGGGTTGGTTTCCTATTGTTGTTCCTGGATCCCAGAAGCCTCCATCTTGATGCAATCCCTTTATGATGCCCTGAAATCTGAACCCTTTACCCTGACAGAAGAAGCTGTACTTGATTTCCATCGCCTGAAAAAAGCCATCTCCACTGCACCTGTATTAGGTCTACCAGATTATGATGAGCCCTTCAAACTTTTTGTGGCTGAGAGACAGGGTCATGCAACAGGAGTTCTGGCACAACGCCATGGGGGTCGCCTCCGGCCTCTGGGTTATTACTCCTACAGGCTAGACCCGGTTGCACAAGGTGGTCCCTCCTGTCTGAGGGCTGTTTTTGCTGTCCATCTTCTCCTGGATAAGACGGCAGATCTGGTCTTAGGACATCCACTCACACTTCTGGCCCCCCATGACATTACCGCAATACTGAACCAAACCCAACCAAAACATCTATCTGCCGCCAGGCATCTGCGACTGCAAGGCTCCCTTATTTTACCTGATCATGTCACCCTGGTCAGATGCACCCAGATAAACCCTGCAACTCTTCTCCCTCTTCCAGGGGGGGGGTAGGCGAAGCAGAAGAAGACACCGAAGACATGGCACCAGAGGATGTGGTACATGACTGTTTGGAACTTATGCAGGCAGAAACTACACACCTACCAACAGTCCATGATATGCCCCTATCAAATCCTGACCTAATACTTTTTGTGGATGGATCCCGCTTTGCAGATAATGCTGGCACCTACCACACTGGAAATGCTGTGACTACCGACACAATGGTACTGCAAGCTAGACCTCTTCCACCTTTTATGTCTGCACAAGAGGCTGAAATAAGGGCACTCACCAAAGCCTGTGAATTAACAAAAGGAAAGACAGCGAACATTTACACGGACTCCAGATATGCACTGGGGGTTGCACTTGATTTTGGCCTAATCTGGAAAATGAGGGGCTTTCTCACGGCAGCTGGGACTCCTGTAAAGCATGGAAAGGCGATCAACCGCCTTATGGAAGCACTCTTACTACCAGCCCAAGTGGCCATACTGAAGGTGAAGGCCCACGGTAAATTGACCACTATGGAAGCAAAAGGAAATCATCTGGCAGACATGGCTGCTAAGCAAGCTGCGGTCAGGGAGCAGGAAGAGGATGAAGAGATGTGCAGTGAGGTGATGCCTGTGCTAATTCATCAGCCCAAGGACAACCAACTCCAGGAAGCCCAGGATAATGCTTCAGAAGAAGAAAGGAAGGAATGGATGCAGAAAGGAGCAGTTGAGGACAAAGGATTGTGGGTGGTGGGGAAGAAGGTTTTGCTTCCCAGATCCTTATATCCGGCAACAGTGCAGTGGGCACATGGAGCGTCACACCTGTCCAAGATGCTAATGAACTCTTTGATCAGTAAATACTATGTGGCACCCGGAATTACGGCTTACACAGACAGATTCTGTAAGTCTTGTGTTGTATGTGCCAAGTGCAATCCTGGAAGACCTGAGAAACCTCCAAGCAAGCATCTGGCTAGGGCACTATATCCATTTCAGAGGATCCAGATAGATCATATCCAGATGCCAAAAAGTGGACGATTTGAATATGCCCTAGTGGTGGTGGATATGTTCTCAGGATGGCCAGAGGCATTCGCAGTAACCTACCAGATGGCAAGAACCACTGCCAAGAAGCTGCTCACAGAGATAGTCTGCAGATATGGAGTGCCCGAGGTGGTTGAAAGTGATCAGGGACCGGCTTTTACTGCCAATGTTACAAAAGAGATCTAGTCGGCTCTGGGGGTCACACTTGCATTTCACACACCCTATCATCCCCAGAGTAGTGGGAAGGTAGAGCGCCTAAATGGGGTCCTGAAGTCAAGAATGTTAAAAATGGGCCAAGAGGTAGGCATGGGATGGCCGGACAGCTTGCCTATTGCTCTTTTCAGCGTTAGATACACACCAAGGGGGAGTCATGGGTTGTCTCCCTATGAGATTTTGTTTGGGTCCGCCCCTAGACTGGGTACCTACTATCCTCAGCAATACAGTTGCAGTTTGACTCATTGACAAAGTATGTGATATCTTTGACACGTGTGTTGACTAATATCCATGTGCAAGTATTCTCCTACATTCCAGATCCTGAGGCGGACATAGGAACACACACTTTACAACCTGGAGACTGGGTCTTGGTCAAAAAGTTTCTGCGAAAACATACATTGGAACCCAGATATGACGGTCCTTTCCAGGTGCTCCTGTTGACTGCCACTTCAGTGAAGTTGGAGGGAAAGTCCACCTGGATACACGCCTCACATTGCAAGAAGGTTCCAGCTCCAGAGGACGAGGCCCTGTCCGTGTCACCCACACCACAATGATTGTGTTGCATATCCTTTTTTGGTGGAAATGGGAGGGGGCCAACAGGTGGCCATCACTCACAAGGGTGACTCCACCCAGTTTTGGTATAACTCATCCAACACACAAGTAGCAACATTTTTCTTCAATCATAGCCTGTGCAAGAACACACCTGTCCCCATTGCCTCCACAATATATATATGTGTTACAGATAATTATTGGGGAGCAGATTGTGGCTACTGGGGATCAGTGGGATGGAACACGAGACCGGTTTGGGGGTATAAGCCACAAAGTGCAGTAGAGCGGAAAGACCGGTATGGAAAATCTCTAATTTCCCGAATGACACTCACTTACCACCCCTAAGGTAGATAGGTGATCCACAAAAATGAACAAGCAGTTCACTGTAGCCATCCCCCTTACTCTGACCATAGAGAGTCCGGGAGATCAGGGAACTTACCTTCTAGGGGTGTTATACCCCAGAGGTGGCACAATCCACCATTGTGAGTTCCAACTGAAAGATATATACCTTTCAAAAGAGTGGTTGGCCCCCCTTAATCATTCTGTCCCTTCTCCCAATCCCCACGCCTCCATGCCATAATGCCATTGCACATCCTCTCAGATCCATTACTTAAGGTGCCTCCCAAACCCCCCCATGCAACCAAGCACAAACGAAGTGCCCCACAAGGGAGTTTTGACCCCCATGTCTATATAGATGCGATAGGAGTCCCAAGGGGGGTACCCGATGAATTCAAGGCCAGAGACCAGGTGGCCGCGGGATTTGAATCCCTATTCCTCTTCATCACTGAGAACAAGAATGTAGATTGGATAAACTACATCTACTATAATCAACAACGATTTGTAAACTACACACGAGATGCCTTAAAGGGGATAGCAGAGCAGTTGGAGGCTACTTCTAACATGGTCTTTCAAAATCGTATGACACTCGATATGTTATTAGCTGAAAAAGGGGGGGGGTCTGTAAAATGATACCAAAGACCATGACCTGCTGTACGTATATCCCAGATAACACAGGCCCAAATGGGAAGGTGACACTGGCCATCAAGAGGTTGGAGGACCTGTCAAATGAGCTTAAGGAAAACTCAGGTATTACACATCCCTGGGATCAGTGGTTTGGATGGCTGAGTGGCTGGCAGAAAGCCCTCACCCACGCAGGGGTGGTTATCCTGGGTATTATCATTCTAATGGCAATAGTCGCCTGCTGTGTGATCCCTTGCATTAAGAGGCTAATAGGGAAAGCTGTGAACGAGATCACCCCTACATTCCTGAACTATAACAATGTTGAACTCCCCCGTGAAGAAAGGGAATCCTATACTCCCTTACAGACTATGGCCCCTGATCATCATATTTCAGGCTTATAAAAAAAAAAAAAGGGGAATGCTACAAATTTCCCCCCCCCTAACAGACAACTATAAGCAGGGAAAGACAGTGCCTGACTGTGGCCTTCTCAGGACGTATCGAGACTCTAGGGATGGATTAGCCACTCAGAGGCTCTATATGCGTCTTAAAAGAGTTCCAGAGGGAGGGCCACCAGGCAGTTAGGACATCAGAAGACATAGGGACAGTCAGGAATAAAATAGCCATTTTAAGGGGGGATTGTAGTGGATTGTGATTGACAGTCCACGTTTTATTAGATGATCAGTAAAATGACAATTTTATAGTCTTGCTACTGTCTGTATCTTGCTCTTTAAATTCCTTACTCTCTTAAGTAAACAATCAGATATAGGTTGACAGAACAATGATGATAATTAAGATGGCGCCTTCATCCGGAGTCTCGCCCTTGGTGACTCATTAGGAGAAAAGTATCTTTTAATGTAAACAACCCCCATAAAAGGGAATGAGTCTCTTTGGGGACAATGATTGGAAGATATCAACACGGATGGACGAACACGCAGAAACCCAGTGGACTTTTCACCCAATCAATGTATATGCTTTGCCTGCATCATATGCCCTATAAATGATACGGTTAGTTCCTCAATAAAACAGAATTTTAGGAAGTTGGCAAACTGCGAAGTGTCAGTGTCTTACTTCCACGTGCACGTATTCTCATATTAATTTGGCTCACTGGTAGATCACGGTAAATGGTCTGTAAGTGACCGAGTCCAAGACAACACCACCTGGCATTTCTGGCAGAGGCCATATTAAATAAGGGCAGATGATTCATGTAGCAGTTACATCCTGGAATCCATCTGTCCTTAGCTAAGACATTGGCTGAACTGAGAACCCTCCCCTCCTGAAGACTCCTGGGAAGTATGACATCATGTGCATAGGCATGGAAATAAGGAAGTAGCTGCAGGAATGCAAAAAAAAAAGGTTAAACAAGTAAATATGATATACTTTCCTAGATATTTACGAATATAAAAATAGTCATTGTCAATGGAGAGAGTGAAGTTCCGCTTTATATAAATCTCATACAACCTTTATAAAAAAAACATCCAGGTTTGCAGAAATCAAATACATTTCTTACTAATTCCAAACTTCAGACCCGTGTGTACAGTCAGGTCCATAAATATTGGGACATCAACACAATTCTAATGTTTTTGGCTCTATACACCACCACAATGGATTTGAAATGAAACGAACAAGATGTGCTTTAACTGCAGACTGTCAGCTTTAATTTGAGAGTATTTACATCCAAATCAGGTGAACGGTGTAGGAATTACAACAGTTTGCATATGTGCCTCCCACTTGTTAAAGGGACCAAAAGTAATGGGACAGAATAATATTCATAAATCAAATTTTCACTTTTTAATACTTGGTTGCAAATCCTTTGCAGCAATTACAGCCTAACGTCTGGAACGCATAGACATCACCAGACGCTGGGTTTCATCCCTGGTGATGCTCTGCCAGGCCTCTACTGCAACTGTCTTCAGTTCCTGCTTGTTCTTGGGGCATTTTCCCTTCAGTTTTGTCTTCAGCAAGTGAAATGCATGCTCAATCGGATTCAGGTCAGGTGATTGACTTGGCCATTGCATAACATTCCACTTCTTTCCCTCAAAAAACTCTGTTTGCTTTTGCGGTATGCTTTGGGTCATTGTCCATCTGCAAAAAATTGGCCGATTTTCGCACCGTTAGTGGGTTAATTGGTCGGCCGTTTTTCGGGGTTTTGGCACATTTTTTTTATCGGTAAAGTTGGAAAAAAATCGGACGATTTTACCGAGCGGCTGATTTTCCCAGCAATGATGGGCAAATCGGCCGATCGTTTTACCGATAAAAAATCTGCACACGAGCTGTGACCTGCAAGAAGAAAAAGAAGAAAAAAGAAGAAAAAAAAGAAGAAGAGGGGGGCGCTCGTGAGCAGCTTGTGGAATGGCTGCTTTTTAAACCCAGCTGCTCAACCACCGGCACATCAGTCGATTTTTAGCTCCTGGGGGGGGGGGTTCTGGCCTTCCCTCCAACCTCTCCTGGCCCCCTGGTGCCCTGATGGCGAAAAAATCAGCCATCTCCCATGCTTCCAGTGTCCAGCAGACTGTTTCAAAGTTTGCGGCCTACCCGCCGGAGATTGTGGGTGAAGGCACGGCCTTGATTTTTGGCATGCCGCCGGAGAGTTCCAGAGCCCCGGCCACAATTGAAGCCCCGGTCACGATTTCGGTTCCCCCGCCACCACTACCCACGGGTGGGCTGGATCCTAGGGGTGAAGATGACCTGGCATCAGAAGCATCCCTGCGGTCTTCCCCTCTAGGTCTGAGGGATGCTGAGCTTCTGCACCTTTTCAAGGCGATGCTACAGTCGGAACTGTCCTCTGCTACCTCCAAGCTTGCCGACTGACTTTCGCGTGAAATTCGAGAGTTGGGCAATCGGACAAATGATTTTGAGGATAATATGGATGCGGCGCCTACGGTCATTGAGGGTCATGAGCAGGACTTGTGTGACCTCAAGAAAGAATTAGCGGACGCACTGCTCCGACTTGAGGATTTTGAGAACCGTTTCCGTCGCAGCAATTTGCGGTTAAGGGGTATACCTGAAACGGTCACAGATCTTACCTCCACCGCTACTGCTCTGTTTCAGGAGCTGACGCCCGCAATTCCCATCGACCGGCTTGAAGTTGACCGCATTCATCGTGCATTGGGCCCCAGACCACCAGATGGGCCCAAAGGGACATCATCATCAAGTTCACTTTCTACTGCACTAAGGAAACCATCCTCTTGGCAGCCAGAAACAAACCAGACCTCAGATTCCAGGGACATCGCTACCAGCTCTTCGCGGACCTCTCCCAGACCACTCTGCAGAAGCGATGTCAGTTGAAGCCCTTCATTTCGATCCTGGTGAACCACAGAATTAAATATGCTTGGGGCTTTCCATTCCGCCTCACCTTCAACTACCAGGGCCGCAGTCACTTTGTTGTTATGCCGGGGGAGGCCCATTCGCTCCTGGAATCTTTGCATCTTCTTCCGCTGGAGGCCGTTGCTCAGAGCCCAGCTCAAGTGGATCCCCAGCGAGGCCGCTTCCACTGGGCCACCTCTGGGAGCAGTCGTCCAACAGGAAGAGGGCCCTCCCTCAGACCCCTCAATGATCAAGTCCGTCCTGCTCTTCTCCGGGCTGAGAATGTATCTTGGATCTCCCGCGTTGTGTTTCACCGTTGGACTTTCCTGATGGGACTGTGAGTTTGGCCCTTAGGGCTTTTTCAGTTGTTAGCGTTCCAGGCTAGGCCTGATCCGACCCATTCCCTTGGGTTCCATCACTGAATGGGGGGGGAGGATCTCCTCCTGGACTTGCGGATTATGACTTTTTGCTGTCTTGGCCTACCATGGGTGCTGTTTTTTCAGGTTCCTGTTTGGGTATGGGGTGATGGTTCCCTCGGGCTTCGGGGTGGGAGGTGGGTCTGATCGGGTGTTGGCCCTATTGGGAGGTGTGGGACCACTTGGGCTGTGTAGTGGTTCTACGGTGGCCTGTAGCCATCTTCCTGATTGGGGTTGGCCCCTTAGTTTAGCTGGGTTTTCTATCGGGAGGTTATTGCGGATGTGCTCACTTCTGGGGCTCTTAGTTTATTACTTTGGTATCCCGTTATACTGTGTTTATTGCCTTTTTGCCCCCTGAGGGCTTATGTTTTTGATGTTTTCATTTGCAGCCATGTGTCCGGTGGTAGAGCCACCCCCAACCGATATCCTTCAGGTGTAGGAGGATGCATGTCACCATTGATGTGACACGTTTATACTGCTGTATATATTTCTTGTTTCTTTTTTTTCTCCCTTCTCTTCTTTTCTGTTTTTTTTGTTTTATTCCGATGCAGGGTCTCAGGATGCCATGGTCCAAACGCCATTGGAAATGATAACTGTTGGCCGACCTATGCTTTTTCTGCTGAGCATGCAGTGCTGATACCGCCATGGCCTCACCCCTTCTGAAAGTATACTCACAAAATGTTCAAGATTTCAATTCGCCTCAGAAGCGGGCTAAAGTTTTTCATCACCTCAAATCGCAACAAATTGACGTGGTATGTTTACAGGAGACCAGGTTTTCTCAGTCCTCCGCTCCACAGTATCTTTCGCCTCACTTTCCCACCTTTTACACGGCCTCGGCCCCTGAGAAACGCCAGCGTGTACTAATAGCTTTCAAGCGCAATCTTCCTTTTGTCTGTGCTCGGAATATAGCGAACCCCACGGGTAGGTACTTGCTTCTGCAGGGCACCCTCTGGGATCAGGAGGTTACCTTTGTCTCTTACTATGCACCTAATCGCTTTCAACATAAATTCTTTTCTCATCTTTGCACCATTGTCTCCCGACACTCCAAGGGTCTCCTTCTTTTGGGAGATTCCAATGTTACCTTGGATTCCACATTGGATAGGCGCTATGCCTGGGGGCGGCCCCTTCTCAAGACTTGGTGTTAGAGGAACGTATGCGCTCTCTTGAGGACGGCGGGGCTGGCGGACGTCTGGAGGGAACTCCACCCAAATGAGCGCGACTTTACATTCTATTCCAACCCTCATGACAGTTTTTGTAGAATTGACCACATATTCATGTATGTCCAGCAGCTTCCTTTGGTCAGGCGGATAGCTATTCCCTCCTCGCCCTGGTCGGACCATGATCCTCTGGTACTTTCTGGGTCGGTACAGCGCCCCTTTCACTGGCGCATTAATGACTCTTTAATGACCACTCAGGTCACCGGCCAACACATAGAATCTTTCTTACGCACATACTTCGCGGAAAACTCGGGATCTGTTTCTTTGGCAGTGTCAAGGTCCTACCTTTTCCCAGAGGTTATGTTACTCCATGTGCTAGCATCCATCTTGGATTTCTGCTGAGCATGATGGGAATCTTTTATGCCTTCAGGTCTCTGAGGTCCATCCCCCAGAGGGGTGTGGCTGAGTACATATAAGCCTGGGATCTGCACATGCTCTTTGCACTTGTGTCTTGTGTCTTTGTCTTGCTACAGCTCTGTGTATACGCTCGTGACTCTTCTGGTATTCTGACTCGGCTTGTGACTAAGACCATTCTCTGCGTTTCCCTTTGATCTGACCTTCCGTTGCTGAACCCGGCCCGTGACCTGTGATTCTCTGTCTACTGTTCTGTACTGTTTTGTCCCGTTGTTATTGACCCGGCTTGTCTGACTACGCTATTGTCATTCTCACCAACTACACGCCATTGGCGGCAGCCATTACCGCAGCTGGGGTGTCTCGGGGGCCGCGACCTGGTCCCTGGTTGCGTCAAGTCCATCCCCACCATCAGGGGCCCTGGTGAAGGGCAGCCTGGGACTTAGACTCCGCGCCCTGAGGGACTTCAGTCTGTTGGTGGTGGTTGTCGTCAGCCAGTGCGTTACCCTGCCACTAGGCCTACCTGTCCGTTCCACAGCCCTGCCCTGACAGGCAGTACCCCTGTGGGAGGCGCACAAAGCCACGGTGCGTGGTCAGGTTATACAGCTGGCAGCGGTTCGGAAGCGGGAACAGGGGCGCCGACTTTTGGAGCTCCATTCTCTGTTGTCCTCTGCTCGTTGGAAGTCATTCCCATCCACGGCCCATAAACGCGCTCGAGACGCCCTGGCAGCAGAGTTGGGCCTACTCTCCTCTTCAGAGGTGGAACGGGCCCTGCGTTGGGCCAAACACAAATTTTATTCCTGTGCTAATAAGCCAGGTCCAATGCTGGCCAGGAAACTCAATTCTGTGGGGAAACCCCATAAACTGATCCGATTGCGACTTCCCGTGGGTGGCTGTACTTCTAATCCCCAGCAAATTGTCTCTCGTTTCGTGGACTTTCTTTTGCGCCTTTACGCCAAACCAGATCCCTTCCCTGTGGCTCAGGCAGAGGCATTCTTTCAAGACCTCCAACTTCCTGGACTATCTGAGGCAGCACAGAAGGCCCTCAATGCCGGTGTCACCGTACCGGAAGTGCTCCAAGCTATTAAATCTCTACGGTCTACAGCTGCCCCGGGTCCAGATGGCTTTTCCGGCCTCTATTATAAGACATTTGCAACCCTGTTAGCACCCTTCTTGGCTGATTATTTTAATGAGTTACGTTGGGGCTCATTGCCCTCTCCGGATGCGCTTAGAGCTCATATTTCCATGATCCCTAAGACAACCGATGATGTGCAGGAACCGCAAGCCTTTCGGCCCATTTCTCTTCTTAATGAAGACCTGAAGATCTTGGGCAAGATTCTTAGCTTTCGTATCAATAAATACTTGCGTAGCCTGATCCACAGAGACCAAGTGGGTTTCGTCCCTGGGAGACAGGTGGGTGATAATGTTCGTGAGGTGGTCCATCTTATACATTTTCTACAACAGCGGAAAACACCGGGATTCTTACTGTCCTCAGACATATATAAAGCCTTTGATTCTCTATCCTGGGAATATCTGCGGTTTGTGCTGTTTCGCTGGGGTTTTGGGGACTCTATTCTTTCTTGGATTCAAGCCTTGTATTCTTCCCCTTCGGCTTCCGTTAAATACGCTTGATATTTCTCAGATCTCTTTCCTATTTGGCGAGGTACAAGACAGGGATCCCCCTGTCCCCGGCGCTCTTTGTACTGGCGCTTGAGCCGTTGGCTATGGCGCTCCGGACTGATTGTAATGTATCAGGGGTTCCATACGCGGGACAGGAGTTTAAGTTGAACCTTTTTGCAGACGATGCCCTCTTGACTCTCACTAATCCCCTGACGACGCTTCCAGACTTGCAACAGGTTCTTGAGCGCTTCTCTTTGATTTTGGGTCTCTGTATCAATTTGAATAAGACTGTCGTGCTTAATATTACTTTGGCCCACTTCCCTTATAAATGGGCCTCTTTTTCTCTTGAATACCTAGGCATTTGCTTGACCCCCACCTATGACTTACTGTTTGCTGCAAATTACTATCCATTGCTTTGCTCTGTGTCCTCTCTTATGCATTCTTGGCAATTTCCACACCTGTCATGGATAAGACAGATCAATTCAGTGAAAATGACCATCTTGCCAAAATTGTTATACTATTTTCGCACCCTCCCAGTGCGGGTTCCTCCTCATTTCCTTCGGTTGCTTCAGGCGAAGATTATGCGTTTTATCTGGGCCGATAAACGCCCCAGAGTTTCCAGAACTACACTTTTTGTCCATAGACTCCAGGGTGGCCTTGGGGTTCCCAATGTAACTAAATATTATCAAGCGAGCCAGATTGCCCCGCTATCTATGTTGCATGCTTCCTCAGACATACCTCTCTGGGTCCTGCTGCAATTACCTAATTGTGCCCCTATTGCGATTTCGACGCTTCTATGGCTTCCCACTGCCCTGCGCCCCACGGCACTGAGTCCGATCTTGCTCCATGGCTTACAAGTGTGGGACTCGGTACGTTACTCCAGTGGCCTAATGTCACCTTTCTTGCCTTTGCTCTGAATTACTAACAACCCCCTCTTTCCACCGGGTTTAGATCAACCAAGGGCGTTTTCTTGGTGGGTGGCGAACGGTTTTTCACAAGTACGACATTTTTTGACCTCTCGGTCCTTCCCCACCTGGAATTCTCTTCGGGAGTCACGGTATGTCCCTTCGCAGGAATTTTTTCGTTACCTTCAATTGTGGCATTGGCTGCTCTCATTGCGGGGCACTTCTGTTTTCCTGTACCAGAAATCTGCCTTTGAACTGCTTTGCCAACAGCGTCCGGGCGCCCTGGGCCTTATCTCCCTTCTTTATGCAGCCTTGAATAGACGCTCGTCGCATACTTCTCTTTCATATGTCGTTCAGTGGGAGCGCGACCTGGGAGTGGTTGTGGATCCGGAGGACTGGAATAGGGCCTGGTCGCTTGTAGCTAAATGCTCTTTTAATACGACCATGCTGGAGGCGGCCTACAAGGTGTTGTTTTGTTGGTATTGGGTTCCGGCTCGTTTGGCACAGGCGAACCCTGCCTGCAGTGATCGATGCTTTCGGGGTTGTGGCCATCGTGGTGATGTATTGCATATCTGGTGGTCATGCCCGAGGCTGCTTCATTTTTGGTCTCGTGTGTTTGGCCTCCTTTTCACCTTGTTCCATCTTTCTATACAATGGGATGCTCGGTATGCTTTGTTTCATTGTCCCATACCGGGTGTCAGGGCTTCAGGGTATGACCAGAGGTATGTGAACTGACGCAGGGAAACGCAGGCTTCAGATAAGTTATAAACAATATAATTTATTAAAGACTAACAATACAAACATAAACGCAGTGCAATACTAAAACATAACAGTGCAAACGAACCAAACCAAACCACCCACAGATAACAGTACATACAATGCAAGCGTCGTCAGGCAGGCTGGGTCAATAACAATCGGGCAGGTAGGTACAGGGGGTCAGGCAGAGAATGGTCGGGGTCAAAAGCCAGGGATAAAACAGGAGAAGTCAGCAGAGGTCCGGATCAGGCAGGGTCAGCAACGAATCAGACAGGGACAGGAACAGGCATGCAGGAACAAGATACAGGGCCCAGGAAAAACACACACCAAGGCAGAGACTGCAGGTCTGGCCATCCCTTAAATACACCTGCATAATCAACTTCAGGTGTTTGGCTGGCTGCAGGGTTGAGTCTCTGATTGCTGGGAGCACCCGCTGGCCAGCCCTGGTACTGCAGCCCACAAAGCAGGTGAGTCCCACCATTACTGGCAAGTCCATTCCTGACAGTACCCCCCCCTCAAGGAGCGGCCTCAGGACGCTCCAAACAGTCCTAGCTGGGCAAAATGTTCCACCGCCCGGGTCTGGTAACTGGCGGGATATCAAAGACTGGCACACCGGGCAGGACTCCGGGCAGCGGCACATCGGGCAGGACTCCGGGCAGAGGCACATCGAGCTGGACTCCGGGCAGAGGCACATCGAGCTGGACTCCGGGCAGAGGCACATCGAGCTGGACACCGGATCACCAGGCGGAGCAGCAGGCACCAGACCACCAGGCGGAGCAGCAGGCACCGGGCCACCAGGCGGAGCAGCAGGCACCGGGCCACCAGGAGGGGCGACAGGCATCGGGCCCCCAGGAGGGGCGACAGGCATCGGGCCCCCAGGAGGGGCGACAGGCATCGGGCCCCCAGGAGGGGCGGCGGGCACCGGGCCCCCAGGCGGAACGACAGGCATCGGGCCCCCAGGCGGGGCGGCAGGCGCCGGGCCCCCAGGTGGGGCGGCGGGCGCCGGGCCCCCAGGTGGGGCGGCAGGCGCCGGGCCCCCAGGCGGGGCGCCGGGCCCCCAGGCGGGGCGACAGGCATCGGGCCCCCAGGCGGAGCGACAGGCATCGGGCCCCCAGGCGGGGCGACAGGCATCGGGCCCCCAGGCATGACAGCGGGTACTGGGTCATCAGGTACCGGATCGTCTGGATCGACAGCGGCATCGAGTCAACTGGCCTAATGGAATCATCAGGCTGGATCAGTTCATCAGGCTGGGTAGAAACATCATGCTGGGTAGAGGCATCAGGCTGAATGGAGGCATCAGGCTGAATGGAGGCATCAGGCTGAATGGAGGCATCAGGCTGGGTGGAGGCATCAGGCTGGGTGGAGGCATCAGGCTGGGTGGAGGCATCAGGCTGAACCACGGAAGGCAGGTTCTCAGATGGGAGGCTGACCGGTTTGGATACTGGCAGGATGGTATTGGTTGGAAAGAACTTTCGCCTTTTCCTGGTTTTAGTTACCGGAGCACCGCAAGTAAGCGCAGGTTTGTAAACGGATGGAGCAGCTGGAGACAGAGAAGAGCTGGAGGATGGAACAGGGGAGGGAACAGTTGCTACAGAGGGCTTCTTTACAGGGTTAAAGGCAGGATAGGTGCAGCGAGTGGGAACAGGGTACTGACACGCGGTAGATAGCAGGGTATACTGGGCTGTAACTGGAGGTGCTGTTGGGAATGCAGGAATAGAGCTTTGAAGAAATAGATTAGAAGCAGGACTGGGTTTTTGCAAGCTGACTGAGGCTGGGTGCAACAAGTCTGACCATGTCTGCAGTATGGGTTGAACAAAGCTCAGCTTACACAAAGCCTGTCTGACCAAAGACTGCACTGCGTTTATACAATCTCTTAGTACCTGTTGTGAACATGCAGAATAACGCTCCAGAAAGTAATCCACATCATCCTCTAATAACCATACCAGGGACTCTACCTGGTCGGCGCTAAATGGGGGCAAAAATTCATCCCTGCATTCGGGGGTACCAGATGAAACCAACTCAGCACAAACCTGAATCAATGGCTGCACCTCAGAGAACTCTGTGCCCTGATCTACTAGGCAATGAGCGATCCGTATACACTCTAGTAGTTCATCCCTGGGATACTCCTTCAGAGTTTGATAAGCATACTCTCTGTCATCAAACATAGAACAATTGCTCAGGCCTGGAAGAGCCCGTTTGTCCCTCTTCAGGGGGTGCCGGATCGTATGACCACTATGATGCTCAATGAACAGATGTCGAGTATCTGCAACGGCTCCCAATGTAAATTCTTGAAAATATGGGAGCCATGGTTGCAATATACCTTTCCCACGCTCCCCCCGGCTAGCCTGGGGATGTGATGTTGTTCGACTTCGGCGTTCTTGGATCCCTGCTCTTGGTTTGGCTATCCTTTTTTCTTTTGTACTTCTTCCTTTTCCCCCTTTTTTTCCTCTGTTTGCTTTGGTGTGGCAGTGGATAGCTGTCTTTAGTCTGAGTTATTATCAGTGTTATATTTATGTTTTGTAATTTAACTGCCATTGATGGCCCCTGCATGGGCGTATCTTTTGCCCCGTTGGTGTTAGAGCACTGATTTCTCTAATTTCTACTTCCTCTATGTGCAATTGATAGCCCCTGCGTGGGCGTGATTTGTTGTTCCTGTGTTAATTGTTATAAATTAATAAAAACCATTGAAATACAAAAAGAAGAAGAATTCCAGTCCACTATTATATTTTATATGAAAAGTCTTGTGGTTGCAACAATGTATCCATTTGTATCTGAATAAAAACATCTGTATCAGAAATGGATACAAATGGATACATTGTTGCAACCGCAAGACTTTTAATAGAAAATATAATAGCGGACTGGAATTCTTCTTTTTCTCCTTTCTTTTTTCTTCTTCTGTCTTCTTATTTCTTTTCTCT